>NC_134473.1:74649086-74678642 GCF_964194025.1 Convolutriloba macropyga | reverse complement strand
AACAACTACCACCGCAATTATAAAAAATTATTGACTTGACAATTCAAAAATCTCTTAGAAGAATAATATTATGTCTACCATTTTGCGTTGATCAAAAATTGTACTTCAAATACTTTATTAGAATACATCTTAAAGCATAAGAAATCTGATGGGATTTTTTAACATGCTTATACTTTAGGGGGGGGATTTTCATACAATTTTACAAAAAAACTGGCTGCGCAAATATGAGATTAGCGCGAATAAGCAAATCTAAGGAAAAACTATTATTCGTTACTTCCAGTACTTGCTCTAACGTCACTCAGAGAAAACTTTCATATAAAATTTTGACGCGGAGATCTTTTAAAATTTAATTTTTATTAATATTTCGACAGAGAAGTTATTTCATTTTTTTAAATTTATTTTTTGTACTCTCAATATTAAGCTATAGGACCGCTTGTCTCTTTCTAAGTAATGGAGATTTTTTATTTATTACTTTCTATCTAAACTTATGCAAACAGTTTTTAAATGCTTAGAATAGATCTAGACCTGGGACGCAGGAATGTTTCTGTTGATATCTCTTTTAATTACGAATAACTCTTAACAAAACTGCAGAAAATTTGATGGAAAATTAACTCTCAATTTCTTTTTGAACGATTTTGCAACGAGGCGCTGATTTTGATTGTTTTTGAAATGGAATTTTTATCTGTATATCACTAATGTTCAGAACGAAGAATGAGTCAATGAAAGAGAAATGAGAAATAGTTTCTTTTATAAACCACTGGATAGTCCCTCACTTTACTCTTTTTTTAACATGACAAAATGCAGATTAGTTTTTAGTCATATGGTTGCTCTCAGGAAAGTCTTTTTCTAAGTTGAATTTTGATGGAAGATTTTAAAAAATCATTTTTTTACTAACTGGAGAAATTTTGCTGAGAAATGTTAGTTTTACTGGCAGCTGATTTATAATTATTGTGGCTTATTGATCCAATTTTTCGTCAAAGCAATTGTTTCTCTGTATTGAACAGAAATCACTTGCACCACTAAAAAAACTACAACAAAAACAATTATAAAATCACCACTGGCTATATAATTCAAAAGGGTAAAGGGAAGTTGCTCTGAAAAATTTAAGATCTATGAGAAGAATATATTAATTGATCAAATGATGCTTAAAATAATTATTTAGGTTCAGTTTTTTAAATCTAAAAAAAATAAAGGGGCTCTATGATACGCGTAGAGCCCCGTGACAGTGGAGATAAGAGAAGAGGAAAGACACATCTGAAAGGAAAGACAGTCTCAGAAAGTTTAAAAAATTGAGAACCATGACAATTTATGAGCAATTATTTGTTGTTTTGTTTTTTAGGGAAGAGATAATGAAGGAGATAGATAACAAGAGGAAGTTGAGGAACAAAGAAATCCCGCCCTACTTCCAGTCATACTTGGCAGAAGAATTCGTCAAGCAACAGAGGAATATGGTAAACTAATATTTTTCGCTTTTCAAATTTTTTTGTGAGCGAGTAATATTTGAACGCACATATCTTGACAACACTTTTTCTTTCTGAAAGTGCTGGTAATTAAATCTGCAAATAGACCATTGCTTCTCTTTGCGATTCAAAGGTTTGTAATTTTTATGAATTTTACTGAGTTTTTTGTGACAATGTCATTATTGCAAAATTTTTGGTTTGATTTTCTAAGTGAACATTGAATTGGGTTGCTTTTGAGGTAAATCTGAGCAATTTTATCATACAATTCTCGAACTAACAGGGCTAGCTTAAAAAATAAACGTTATAATAATATGTATTATAACTCCGTAACTCAGTAATTTTTGATCGAGGAAGCTCAGAGATCAGGAATTTTAATTGCGCAAGATCATGAAATATCTTTCATCATTCTGATATAATGCACGATAGACATTCCAGAATCAATGGAGACTCGCTGTCTCAAAAAAGAATTTCAAGCAAACGCTGGAAATAGATACATGAAACAAGATTTGAACAAGATACGAGATGAAAGATTTTTGTGGTTCCAGGGAATCAACCAGGAGCTGAGGGACGCCACAAGAGATTTGCCTTACTACGCCGAGAAGCAGGTATTTTAAAAACAGATAATCTAATCAAGAAACGGAAAAGCTATTATCAATTTCCCGTTTTTAACAGGGCGCTGAGTACCCGTGTATTTCGCTAGATCAGCGCATATCTGAATCCCGATAAAATGCCAGGAACAATTTTCAAATTTTGAAAAAGACAAGTAGGCTGCAATAAATTGAGATTGAAATCTGTAACACGAAACTGCCAAGAAAAAATGCTTAAAAACCTGACATGTCTTTTTTCTTTAATGTTACCAACCAATGTAATTTACCAAATCATTGCAGAGTTTGCTCCTTAAGACCTCACCATTTTCCTGAAATGGGAGAAACAGTAAAACCTTCCATTTTGTTTCTACATTATGGGGAATGGGAGAACTGATGATGGTCAAGCAAGCCGATAGGCAAGCAAGCCGAATTTTGAAAATGAGGTCAAATAAGCCGAAAAATTTTGGGATACCCGTATTTTAAGTTGCCTCTGGCGGGCCGGTGGGCGCGCGTTGCGGCTTCGGCGTGATAACCGGCCCACGGTTTCTGGATTACATCCCACAGCGGATGAGAGGCATGGCAATGGACAGCCCGTGTGCTAAGGCCCGTACCCACTAGATGTCTAAAAATTGACGTATTTTTGTTTCTTTGATGCATCCGAATACATTATGCACTATAATACTACGCGCATTATTGATTGCAACGGCTAACAATGTATTATTTCTGATAGATTACATAACTGTTACATAACTTTCGGCTTGCTTTTCTGTCGGCTTACTTTTACTTCGGCTTCCTTTGCGTTCGCCGGGAGAACTATATTATCGGTTGTCTTTCAATTTTTGCACCCAAGTTTGTGATATATTCTAGAACGATAAGAGCGGCACCATTTGAAAGCTCATTGGATGTATGTAAAAAAACTTTGAAAATAATTAAATTCACTCTTCAAATAAGGTCCCTCGTAGATCACGAAATACTGTTTGCTTGCAAACGTATTGAGGCACAGAATTTTCGAGATATATGTGTTGGTAAGAGCTAACTTTAACAACAAAAATTCTTAGTGAGTTTTGCATTTTTTCTAAACTTTTAAAATTTTTGGGCTTTTTTTTGTGTTTTCCAAGCTTCATCGACAAAATGAACTTCTTTAAATTTTGCAGATGATTATTATGTAAAGTTCTGCAACAAAATAGCGGTTTAAATATTCAAAGCCTATAGAAATTTTAGCAAATTTAACATATTATAATATATTTAAACCCTTTGACTGTTTTTTTGATCTTTTGTCTCTGATTGCGTCTTACATGCACCTAAGATTTCTGTAGGGCATAACCTAATTGTTTTTTAGTTTTTAGCAGGAGAGGTTCTGAAGACATTTATTTGAAAAAATTCAGCAAAATTCCAGTGAAATTTTTTTTTCTGAATTTTTTTGGACTATTTTGTCGCTTTTCTTTGTGTTTGGACCTTAAAGGCGTTTGGACCTTCTTTGTGTTTGAATATTTCTTTGTGTTTGGACCTTAAAGGTGTTTGGACATTCTTTGTGTTTGAATATTTCCATCAACTGCCAATTATTTTGCACTCGAGCTTAAAAATGTTTCATATGTGAATTCTGACTGAGTCTATCAGAATTTTTTTTTCAATTCTTTGTCCGTTTGCGTGATAATTTCTTTCTCAAAAATGTTTTCTCCGTCTTTCCTTGATGCCGAAAAGCTGAAAAATGGCACTTTCATTAATGTGTGTTTTGTTTTCTAAATTATGATGTTGCATTTGGTCACAAGAGTTTTTGAGGTACGATTTCTTTTTTGTTCTAGTTCTTTTTGTTTTTAATTGGGACTTCAATGACCCGCTGAAAGTTTGTATGCTTCTAATTGTTCTTTCCTCATTTTATTACTAGCTTTTAACATTTAATACAATGGAAAAAAATAGTTTCATTCTAATGGATTCAAAGTTTACCGCAAATGTCCAAAGTAAAAGAACTTGAAAAAAATTAAACAGTTTTTTAATGAACTAAAAACAATGCTTCGTTTTTAGCCCTTCTCTCAGGGTACTTGTAAATGAAGCCATAGATGTTACGAATGACAAACTAGCTCCATGGTGTCAAAGGGGCCTGTCTCATTTATAGACTGCTTCCCGGTTATTGAAAATTTCTATGCTGTTTTTGACGATTGCACAGCATACTTTTAATAATTCCCTGGCTATTTTGCCTTTTTAGTTCATTTATGTGCTGTTTTTGCGACGTGTTTTGACGCTTTCCGGAACTATTTCAGACAAAAATTTTCCAAGTTTTTGACAATTTCTTTTCTATTGCTGGCGTTTTCGGCAAATTTTGGACATTTTCCCGGCCTATTTTGGCGTTTTTGGGACTTTTTGATGGGAATTTTAAGAGCTGCACATCTTGGCCAAGACTTGTATTTAAACGTTCACGTCATGACTTATATTGGTATTTAGACAGCTAAATGTGAGAAGTGACATGATCATATCATTGAATCAGTACTGATGTAAGACTTGAAATTAGACGTTCCCGGCACTGATATTGACTTGCATTAGGTCTGGGCTTGTTCTATATGTGTAACAGCCTGGCTTTGTTTTACGGCTTTTGCTTACTTATTTCTACAGGACGCAAGTTTAAAAGGATAGTTGTCAGCGTACTCTGTTTAATTGAAAAGTGCAACTTGCTTAGAGTTGAAAGGGGCAAGGTAGATGATTTGTTCGTCGAGTTCAATTTTTATCTATTTAAAATGTTCGCACAAAAAAACTCGAATTTGAATATTTGGTTCTTGAACAGTCCCTATAAATTATGTTTCGAGGACATTGGAGTTTTTAAAGATTAGCAGGCTCCAACAAAAAAAGATGCAACAACAGTATACGATAGCTTCAATTAAATTGAAATCACGCACGTGCTTTTAAAATATGCCGATTCTCTACAGTGTCTTTTAAAAAATTTTTTAGATACGTTGACTGAAAATCAAATTTATTGAAAAAGCGAAACTCATTTTTTAAATCGATAACGTTGCTCCACAAAGTTCACTTTGTACATCTTAGCAATCTCGAACATCTACACGGCTTTTGGTTTAAGTTCTGAGTGACTTGACCAAAGGCTTTGTAACTTAGATATACCCCTGAACAAACATGTTACCAAATTTTTACGGGTCTTTCCCATTATAGCCCTCCCAACCCCCCCACCCCCCCCCCCCCCCCCAGCTTAGTGATCAGATAACCTATACCCCCCATCATGGTAAATGTACCTTAATGGGGAGTGCTATAATTTCATGGGGAAGGGGGGCTATAACGGGAAAGACCCAATTTTGCTTCTTTTCAGAGGCAACATAAGCTGAAGGAGACAGAGATCGAAACTTCTCAAATCATTGATGAGCCACAAGATGACACGGATCGAGCAGCTTTTGCAGAAAATGAGCAACAGACTGGAAACGTGAACAACCAACAACTTCTATATGAATCTTCAGCTGGGAAGGAGAAACACGAGGACGAAAGGCCTGAAAAATTGCAGGATGTTAACGAGACTGGAATAGATAAGCGACTTGGAGGAAATGACGTCACGGAGATTGAAAATGAAACTGATAAAGGACCAACAAGAAGACCTAATCAAAAGGTTAACTCTTTGAAAAATCTTTTTCATTGCCATAAAGTGAAAACTTGCATACCGAAATTGTCGACTTTGTTAAAGCTGCAATTTTCAGCCGGCTGTTTGAATGCTCGCATCTATCTATTCGGTTTCGCCCCCCCCCCCCCCCAGTGTTTTTATGACCCCCAGCGTGCGCCTGGGGGTCATAAAAAATTGTGCTCACTAAGCTGGGGGGGGGGGGACAGAATAGATCCGAATGCCCTTATGATAATCAACTAAGACTAAATTGCACTGTTCCTTTTTCAGCCGTGTATATTTTTTCTATTCATAAGCTTGAATGACCAAACTAATTATTTTTTTTGATATTGATCTATATAGACGTATAAGCAGTGAGGCTAACCATTAGCATTAATATATACCTTTATAACCATATTTATTGTTGATTACTTTATATTACCGGGAGGAACAAAAAAAGGGAAAAAAGGAAACAATTTCCGATTGCAACTCGATTTATTCCACGAAAAGTTTGATGTGAAAAGTTTGGTCCGTGTGAAAACTTTGGTGTAAGAAGAAATGAAAAAACGTAGCAGGACAAGACCTGACGTACAACTCAAAGAATTTTCATTGACTTAACAAACAACTAGACCTAGAACGGACAATGAGTGAATTGGGAAAACCATTTCTAAAAAAAAATCAGATGAAAAAAACAAAAAAAAACAGAAAATCAATGTCAAAATGCTGCTAGGGAGAACAAAAAACCACTAGTGAGATATGTAATTTTGATTCTACCAAAAAACTAGGTCCAGATTGAGCAGTGAATGGATTGGGAAAACTATTTTAAAAAAAATCCGATCCAAAAAATCGAAAAAACAGTAAAAATCAGAGTGAAATTGCCGCATGTGAACAAAAAACCACTACCGAGAAACCGAATTTTTGTTCAAACACCTTTTTCTCACTCTACTTTAAAATTTTAGCGAAGAAAATTCACGCCGCAAAACCACTCGCTTTTTCGCTCCATTTCCTGTTTCGGCGTGACCAAAATCACCACTCCAATTTGACTTCAAAAATCATGAAAATGTGTGAAGCTAGCACTGCCCGCATGTCTGAGTCCGACGTGTTCAACACACAAAGCGAGTTGATTTTGTCTGTTAACAAGTAATAGTCTCTCTCTTTTTCAAGTCCACGAACCTGTTGTACACGTGGTCACTGGCTAAGAACATGCTGCTGCCTTTAATAGCACAAGAATTGACTTGTCCACTCATTCCCGATGAAAAGGAGAGGAAATTTTTCCCTGAAACAGACCACTAGAAATTTGCAAGGGGGAACATTTTCACTTAAGCTATGTGATCAATCCAATTTAGATTCAACGGTAATAAATTCTTAGGAACTGTACGATGATAATTTATGCTGCTGCTGTATAAGAAAATTTTGATTTTACATTTCACTTCACTTCCATAAATACCTTTCCATAAATACGTAGCATGGCAAGACAGAAACAGCCTAGACAATAGCAAAAAGACTGTCATTACAATAGAAAGTCGTACAAAAGATTATTTAAAATTTGCGCTTTAATTAAAAACTAAAGCGCAATAGAACCAAAAAAACTGTTCAAGCAAAATCTTTTTTGACTATTATTATTACTTTAAGCACCATTTATAAACTCAACAGTGCAGAAGAATTGAAATAAAAATGGCTAAAATAAAATTAAAAAAGGGTTTTTTTTTAATCATTTGGACTATATACATCCTATCCTCTGTAAATGCTTGGTTAATTGTTAGCCAATTAAGTTAATAACATAGCTGGCAGACTGCCGGAAAATAGCCGCAATGGAGTCGTAGATCGGCAGTCTAAGAAAAACAGTAAAAAAGACAGACCAAAAAAAATTCGTCTTTTCATTGAAGGCTGATCTGTTATATTTTGATTAAAAATCCTAATAAGTTATTGCTGCCTCTACTAGCTGATCTCAAATAACCTTCATTTAGAGTGACACAAACCCACTTGACCTTACCTCTTTGAATTAAAGTAAATAAAAGTCAATTTCAAAGTGAGGAAGTCATTTTTGAGAGTGAGGTAAGTCAAGTGTGACCAAAAATTTAATCACGCGCATGAACAAAAAACTCGCTCCACTAAAAATGAGCGAAAAATGACGTCACACATGCAATTTTGTTGAAATTGCCTGAACGAATGAACAAAAAGTGGCTGTGACGTCATATGGTCGTAACAAAAATCATAGCAGACAACTCCTGACGTACAATTCAAAGAATTTTCATCGACTAAACAGAAAAACTAGACCTAGAATGGACTATGAGTGAATTGAGAAAACCATTTTAAAAAAATCAGATCAAAAAATAGGAAAAAAAAAACAAAAAATCAACGTCAAAACGTCGCATGTGAACAAAAAAACCACTAGCGAGAAATGAAAATTTAATTCAAACAAAAAACTAGGCCTAGAATGAGCTGTGAATGGATTGGGAAAACCATTTAGAAAAAATCCGATCCAAAAAATCGAAAAAACAGTAAAAATCAGAGTGAAATTGCCGCATGTGAACAAAAAACCACTACCGAGAAACCGAATTTTTGTTCAAACACCGTTTTCTCACTCTACTTTAAAATAAGAGCGAAAAAAATTCACGCCGCAAAACCACTCGCTTTTTCGCTCCATTTCCTGTTTCGGCGTGACCAAAATCACAACTCCAATTTGACTTCAAAAATCATGAAAATGTGTGAACAGATCTTAAAAAAACGACAGCGCCCCAATACAATTCAAACTCTTTGAATTGTAAAAAGAAACAAATTATAGATGATTATAGATGGCTATTTCACCGAAGTTGTAAACATGTTCAAAGCATTAAATATTGGTCTCCGTTTAGTTTCTCCGAGTTGAGAACCCTGTGAAGAGGCGATCCAACACCACGTCAATCGCGGGTGCTGTTAACCCAAGTCACATGGGCGCTCTTCGTGGCTTCTTAGTTCGTCCAACAAAACTCAACTTCGGAACTTTAAGAGAGGGATATACATACGGAATTGACATTATGGTGAAAAACATAGGGCTTGAAAACTGCCGATTTAGAGTGAAATCTCCCCCACTCTCAACGGGGTTAAGTGTTAACTACAAACCCCCCGGGGCGGTTGCAGCCGGAATGTCGCAGCAACTTGAGCTCGTTTTGTTTGCCCTGGCGAACCCAAAAGACGAGAATGAAGTCGCGGCTGGGCAAACTTCTGACGTGGGCAATAAGCCGACAGCTCAGGAAGACGATTTAATACATGAGCTGATTATAACTACGGAGGTAAAGCACAATTCTTATAATCTGATAATAATGAACCCGATTCTTGTCAATAAAAAGATGTCCTTTTATAAACCTTTTACTAAATAGTGTTAGTGCAGTGATTGTTTTTCTTTATGAATTTCAAAAACAAATGCAAAATGACCGGTAATATCGGACATTTCACGCAAGTCATTATCAGATAAACTTAACTTTTCAAAATAAATTGAAAAACGGAACATTATCATTTTTTCCCCAGTAATCAAGGTTTTATATACAGAAAAAGAACACATCGCTTAAATTTGACAGGTCGTCAATATGCTCTGAAAAATCTAATCAAGTGACGCCTGGAAGCATGTTTTTCTTTCAATCTTTTATTCACCGCATTCGCCGCAATTCTTGCATAAATGTTCAGAAATTTTTTCAAATCCCTGAGTTTTGATGAAAATTGCAAGCTAAATCCTTGAAATGGTGACTGTATTCACCACAATTCTTCATTTTTTTCTTCTGCAAATTTTAGCCTTCAAACCTCAACCCGGGCAGTTTAATATTTCTTTCGCTATTCATGATTTAGAATCTGTTCATTCCAGGTAGAAATCTTCACACTTCCTGTGAGAGCGAGAGTTTTGTCAGCCGAAGAGTATGACTCACAGTTCCAGCCTGAACAGACAGGTGTTCACGGGCACTCCAACTTAGCGGTCATTCTGTCAACTCAGCCTATAGCTCCACAAAACCCGCTGAAGCGCAGCATCAACGTCGCTCAGCGATAGACATTTAGAACGAAACTATGATTCTCAAGATTAAACAAACTAAATGATTTTTGATTTCTATCAAATTTAAGATTTTTGAAAAGTTTTTTTCGAATAGAAGTTATCTAAACAATATCAGATACCAGAGCTATATCGTTTTGTAGGATACTTTTTTGACGACCGCTAATGGTCAAACTTCAGTTTGAGGTTCCATACCAAGACGACCAACATTTGGGTTGCACATGAGGGCGGAGTGTGAGGGCTGGATTATTTCTCAAAACGTTCGATCGCACTCAAGTCTGGACCAACATAAAAATCTGTAAAGCAAACCAATGATAAGTTTTACAAAAGTCTCGCCAGAGGCTACAGTCTGGACGATAGTCTAATCGTAGGACGGGAGCCGAAAAAGGTAAAGTCCCATTTATTGTTAGGTGCGCTGTTCTTAACTCATCAATGAAAAGGCTCTAGTTGTCAAGGAAGTTAAAAGCGCCCAGGGAAAAGCTAAGAAAAAGTTTCTGCTGTGAAAACCCGACTTCCTCCCTCGTGGCTTCCTTTCGCAAATATTGGAATTGAAAATTTTTCAAGATTTCTGCACGAAAAACATGCAAGAACCTTGCAAACATCTTGGCACCTTTATACAGTCACTTGCAAGCTTGAATCCAGGATGTTTTCAAGATTCTGAGTTCGTCAATCACTCATAGGGAATTAGCATTGGGCTATTTTCAATGATTGCAAACTACAAAATCACTGAAACTAAAACTTAGAAAATAGCAACTGAACACTGAACTGCAGTTTAGTGGTTGTCAATCTCCAAATTATAAAGACATTATCTAACGTTTAGAGTTAAACTTATGTAACCAGACGTCCTTTAAAAAAGGAAAAAAAACATTATATCGTTATATTATGCCAATGTAACAATTGTAATGTTGGTGGTTTTTTATACACCCCAAACTGTCAAGTTTCCACAAAACGATCACTGCTTCACTGATTTTGAACGCACAAATAGCGCAAAAAATTCATTAGAAAGTTTAATAACGCAAAAACACCTCACTTTTGATTACCGTAACTTGAATATCACTTTAAAATTGCACTACTGGGCAACATTGGCCAGAATCGACCAATTTTGTCTAAAATTAGGCTTAAATTTAGACATAATTTTAAATATAGACATAATTATAAACATTTACACATTGACTTAAACTTTCCAAATCAACAAGGAAAAACCTCTTTTAGATATGGATCGCATCCAATCATAGAAACAATAAAAATTAAGTTTTCCATTTGAAATCGTTCTGTTAGTTGATCAACGTTTATTTTTCCACTGTCCATTGGATGTCAGACTCTCATAACATATCGAAAGATATGGCATCACCGCAAGATGGGCTATTCTGTTTTGACAGAGTCCGATCAGAAGTCAACATCGTCTGGAATGGTCTGATGAGAAGACATTTTAAAATGGGACCAGAGCCTGCGTATTCAAGTTTTGTTTCCAAATTGACAAATAAATTACTTTCAAAACCAGTCTTTTAAAGCTTATAAGTCAGACATGATATATAAATTATATTTCTGCACCAAATTATTTCAAATGTAAATTAAAGGGTCCGTATTCTGCTAAACATACGTTTAAGTTATGAAGTAGATAATCTTTCTTTCAAATGTTACAAGTTCAACTTATATTGGAGCAGCTGGTGTTTTAACATGATTTAAAATTTGTTTTCAGATTTTAACTTCCGTGTTTCAGGAAGAAATTTTTTCCTTTTCAGAATGTTTTTTGTTTTACAGAACAGTTGCTTGCTTTTATTATTATCAGTTGTTCTGTTCTGCAATTTTTTCTCACCGAAACTTTAAACCACAGGAGAAAGTTATCTGTCCAAAAAGTATTTATCTAGTCAATATCACTTCTGAACTTCGAAACACTCATTTGAGTTTTTAGCAAATCTGCTGATAACAAGTCAGATTTCATTTAAAGATCTCTGGACCTTTCAAATATTTTTTGTTATGCAGCATGCCTCGATTTCACATTTTAACTCTCGGTTTAAAGAATTTAAATGTGACAGCACTAAGGATTCGGACAATAATAACCGTTATTACAGTGGAATGTGATGAGGTACAAATAAAATTGATCGTATGGCCACTAGCCTGAGAAAATTCAACAAGGATGATTTTAAAAGCTCAAATCAGAATCAATCTCAATTCACGACTATCTCTAGTTTTTTTCGCTTTTCTCAGTTCTTCGCTGAAACTGATTCATGTAAACGCGCAACACCATTGCTTGAATGAAAGAAGACTCTAAGGGAGCAGAAGAGATCGAACAAAGCACTATTCAAGTTGCAAAAAAATCAGATTTAAAGTATTTCTTTATACGCAAGTTCAACAAAAATATATCAACCAAAAACACAAGGCAACGAAAGATAATGACCAGCATCAAAAAAGAATACAATTTGCGTAACAGACCTTTGTCTTCTGACAGTTCAAAACAATCCTCACCGTTAGGTAATAGTCCCCAAAAAAAATCTAAATATCAAATCAACAGGGATCCTAATCAACATTGACGAGTAGAAATTGTATCAAATTTTTTTACCCAGACGAAACTGGAATCAGCATTCAAGGAGCTTGATAGATACCAAATTTTGACACAAAGTATAGACACAAAGCACAGATGCAAAGCTTACATACCATATATATAGATACAAAGCTCCAATCATTCTCCATCCACAGTCAGCAGCAGCAGGAAAAAGTATCAGTATTTTCAAGTATTTTTTGCGAGTCAGGCAGAGACAATCTGGAGAAAACCCAGCAGACATCAGCTCACAGAGTGGAACTAAATCATATTACATAAGAAAAAATCTCGGTCAGGGGCTTATCAGAACTGCAGTGAGCAACAGAACCATCAAGAAGAACGGTGAAAGAAATCATACAGAAAAAACCAATTGACAGCTTGACCTATTTGACAGAACAAAAATCTCTCAACAACAGGAGAGCATGGAATTCAAGTTAGAGAACTTTTCTATTCAACCTTATCAAATGGTAAAGTCCATCAAAACAATCAATTACATCTATATTTCAGCACTCCGAAAACCCTAAAACTCCTAGCGCCCAGAAGAACAACTGACACATGCATGGGCGTTCATACCACAAAAAGTGATCCAGATAGTTTGTCACGAGACAGCTGAAGCTACAATGACGGTGATGAAAAAAATATTTCTTCAGCTTATATTTCTTCAAAGAAGAAATCAACAAAGTGAAAAATCTCTGGGAAAAGTACAAAAAAACAACAATCATCATAACACAAAAATCACCAAAAACAGCGTTACAAGATAGATTTTCAAGCCATCAGACGAAAAAAATCAAGCCCTCAGTTGCTTGCTTTTATTATTTTCAGTTGTTCTGTTCTGCAATTTTTTCTCACCGAAATTTTAAACCACAGGAGAGTTATCTGTCCAAAATATATTTATTCAATTAATATCGCATCGGAACTTCGAAACACTCATTTGAGTGACTATTAAATCTGCTGATAAAAAATCTGATTTTATTTAAAGATCTCTAGAACTTTCAAATATTTTTGTTTTGCAGCATGCCTAGATTTCACATTTTAACTCTCGGTTTAAAGACGTTAAATGTGACAGCACTAAGGATTCGGACAATAATAACCGTTATTACAGTGGAATGTGATGAGGTACAAATAAAATTGATCGTATGGCCACTAGCCTGTAAAAATTTCACAAGTATGATTTTAAAAGCTAAAATCAGAATCAATCTCAATTCACGACTATCTGCAGTTTTTTTCGCTTTTCTCAGTTCTTCGCTGAAACTGATTCATGTAAACGCGCAACACCATTGCTTGAATGAAAGAAGACTCTAAAAGAGCAGAAGAGATCGAACAAAGCACTATTCAAGTTGCAAAAAAAATCAGATTTAAAGTTTTTCTTTATACGCAAGTTCAACAAAAATATATAAACCAAATACACAAGGCAACGAAAGATAATGACCAGGATCACAAAAGAGTACAATTTGCGTAACAGACCTTTGTCTTCTGACAGTTCAAAACAATCCTCACCGTTAGGTAATAGTCCACAAAAAAAAATCTAAATATCAAATCAACAGGGATCCCAAATTTTGACACAAATTATAGACACAAAGCACAGATACAAAGTATACATACCATATATATAGATACACAGACGGCAGCAGCAGGAAAAAGTATCAGTATTTTCAGGTATTTTTTGCGAGTCAGGCATAGACAATCTGGAGAAAACCCAGCAGACATCAGCGCACAGAGTGGAACTAATTCATATTACATAATTAAAAATCTCGGTCAGGGGCTTAGCAGAACTGCAGTGAGCAACATAACCATCAAGAAGAACGATGAAAGAAATCATACAGAAAAAACCAATTGACAGCTTGACCTATTTGACAGAACAAAAATCTCTCAACAACAAGAGAGCATGGAATGCAAGTTAGAGAACCTTTTCTATTCAACCTTATCAATTGGTAAAGTCCATCAAAACAATCAATTATATCTATATTTCAGCACTCCGAAAACGCTAAAACTCCTTAGCGCCCAGAAGAACAACTGACACATGCATGGGCGTTCATACCACAAACCATCCAGGTAGTTTGTCACAAGACAGCTGAAGCAACAATGACGGTGATAAAAAAAACATTTCTTCAGCCTAAATTTCTTCAAAGAAGAAAGCAACAAAATAAAAATTCTCTGGGGACAGTACAAAAGAACAACAATCATCATCATACAAAAATCTCCAAACAGCGTTACAAGATTCATTTCCAAGCCTTCAGTCGAAAATAAACAATAGAAACGTTTTCTCATCTCACCATCCAAGCTACAATGAGCATATCATGGTCGCAGACATTCTTTGGCCGCCATTTGACCAGTGGCCTCAGCTGGCCCTGACAAACAAAGTAAAAACTGCCACATTTAGTCTCATTGTATAAAATAGGAACCACCGACAACAGAATTGAGAAAAACAAAAGCGGCTCCATTTTCCGAGAAACAGAAGTTCACTTCGATTCACCTGAAAATCAAACATCTTTTCAACAACTAAATCTTCCAGCTTTTTCTACTTTTAGACAAATCAAAAAAATTATCTCCAAAACAACCCCACAGACCGCGCAAAATAAAGCATTTTTGATGATCATAGTGTTTAACAATGGACATACTTAGTTCAGGGGAATATTTGTAGTACTGCAAGCTTTCATAGCAGTATATCGCGAGAAATTGGGACGCTAGCACAAACCTTCAACGAATAAACCAGACAACTTCATTTCATTTGTAGTTTTTCATAGGCAGTAAGTGCAAACTATTGTTCTGCACAACTCTAAGACCGATCTTAAGCACGTCTGAGAAAAGCCAAAGCAAAGCTTTTTGCAATGGCAAAAAATTGGAACCCTCATGTCGTCAAAAAGGAACTTGTTTATCCGACAACCTGGTTCGTTTTAAAGATTCGATAGACAAATATGCCACAGAATATAAAGATTTTCAGTACAATCATTTCAATTCTTTTCCATCATGAGATAACAAAGACTTGTAAATCTCAACCAGGAACCAACGGTAGAAAGAATTGCCACTTTGTTCGAGTACCCCCATTTTGGGAAAACGTCATTGGTTTTTGAGTAGGATTGTTTACTGCAGAAAAGAGACAACTGTATCTTCCCCTGATTGTCTTTCTGATCATGGAAAAATAGAGTGCAATAACTTGAATGACTTGAAGAGAAACGAATTGAATTACTATAACCTTATAGCAGATACAGAGCAACCAACTTGTGTCCCTACCAGGTCAGCAAAACGTCGTGTAGCCAATATCTACCTACGAAGCACCATCTGCCTGCAGCATCTGCCTACGAAGGACATATCTTTAATTAAGCGCCTATGACTGTATTAGATGCTCTCTGCCGTTAGTTTGGACTTGACATTTTTCCATGACAGATACAGGAAGTTTTGAAGCCATGTTTATGCGGAAAGCAGCACAAGAGGGAGAGCAAAACGCATTAGAGTCTCTTTGGTACAAAAGCAATGCTTTTTGTATTCAACTTACTCGCCTTCTCGTGCTACCTATGAATTTCGAAATGCATTTCTAAAGCAGACGCAGCCCAAACTGTTTCACAGGTAGCAGATAGAAAGCTCGGGATGTAACAACAATTATGTTTGATCTTCCTGTTGAGCAACTGAATCTTATAAAACAGAGACATCACCAATTCTTTGACAAACGTGGGACATCCTAACTGGTAACCTCTTTCTAGAAGACCAATTTAGCTATCAAATATGAACGCAAATACAGCTATTTCCTAAAAGGCTTCGTTTTTAACGCACCATCATAACGATTTTTGCCATAATAGTTTGACGCATTCTTCACGCAGTTTTTAAAAAGGGCGGAAATTGACTACAAAAAATAACAGCCTAGCTCGGCAGCGACTGCCAGCAGTGGATTCAAGAGTTAAACATAGTGTCAGAAATTATAACATCAGAAATTATCATGCCTTTTAGGCGGTTGGTCGAATGTCAGTCAGCGGTTTCAGATTTTTACATTTGAATCAAATATAACAACAATTGCGATCGCTCTACAACCCGTGAGATCCATAGCTATTGAAAGAAATATTACCGAGAACTGCTTCAATATAAGATTCCTATTAGGACCGAGAGAGCAACAAAACACTAAAGATGTACTCGGAGGCAGCAAGGATTGGAGCCCATTTCAATTCTGGACGGATAGTACTGCAAAATCAGGTCGGATAAAGTCAGAAAGCTGAAAAAAACGTTTTATAGCAAACAGTGTCAACAAAAATATAGACAGTCAATTGCAAATGCATGGAGGCGTATACATAAAAATATTAGCCCTGCAGACCAAGATACCATAAATTTTGAAACCAGCAGAAACTCTCAGACTAATTTTTAGTTTGCGGTTTCCCCGAACACTTGAACTGCGAACAAACATAATTCGTACCATTGAACAATCTATTACAATTTAAAACACTAAATCCCATTGATGTCAGTGAACACGGGAAAACTGAAACAAGGACGATTTTCCCAGAGTATTACTACGCAACGTATTTTGGTTATCGGTTTTTGATTATTCCAAAGAAGACTCGGACCAAACTATTTGAGCTGCAGATGCAATTTTCAGAATGTAACAACATCAAAGTTTGATCTTCCATACTTTTAAGTTGCAGGCATCAAAGCAGTTCCAGTTTCCCATTTTAGGACTAAATTATTTCGAACGAGACTTTTTTGCATCTAATTCTTGCCAGCCTGATGGATAATACATCTTCACTTTTACGTCTCTAAAAACTTGTGCAGAACTATTAGAAGTTTGCTATAGACTAGACATCGACAGTTGATTTTTTGCAATTAGATTTGTATCCCAGAGAGAGAATGCCCAGAACCTCTACGAAGTTCCTCTTTTTTTAGAAAATGTTAATATTGACAGCAATTACATTGCTCAACGTTCATCAAAACAATATGCTGTCTGAAAATTGAATCCACCAGTAGCTCCACATTCGGGAGATTTACCTGAGACCAGACTTTTTGTATCAAGGTAGGGATACCCAAAGGTAATAAACTATGGCACAATAAAAATTCTACCGCTTCTAAGAAACTCCTCATATTAAAAAAAATCAGCACGGACAGGAATTATACTGCTCAACAGTTATCAACGCAAATAATATCTGGAAAATGGGCCAACGACTTGCTCCAAACTTTGGATGTAAATGAGAGCAAACAATTCAAACACCAGAAAGAACACATTTGATCGTCTTAGGAAGTCAGCAAATGAAAGCAGAAATACAAGAAAAACTGTCACAGAAATCGAAGTTATCGTATTCTCCTGATCCTAAACATAAATTTCTCGAATAGCAGCGATGAAGAAACCTTAACACCCAACCACTTCACTCTCAGATGAAGTCATCTGGCTACATCATCTCTCACGGCAAAATGCAGTATTGTTGAGAAAAATGTACTTCAACTACCTTTATATGCAGATGCTCCGAAGCATATAATTGGAAATATTAACCCTGCTAACCACAGAAGCAGGGGTTAGAAAACAGAGGAACGCGTAGAAAAATGGCTACAAGTATCAAAGTTTAACTTCAAAGCATTTCCGAACATTTAATTTCGATGCAATTTCGAAACAAAATTCGTAGCAATGAACAACCTTTTAAAACTTAAAATGTTATAAACGTTGTTAAGGCAGTGAAATTTTTGCTCTGAAACAAAAGCTCAGAAGAACAACAATCGTTTATAGAGCAGAAAATGGTTTACAAAAAAAGAAAGCACTACACAACATGAGCGTCATCCAATCTTATCTGATGAAGATTTTACAAAGCTTCAGATAGTTATTGACAAGAACGCAAAGCGGACAATAACTTGAACAAAATGAGGCAAATCTACAATTCAATCTATTCCATGATGAAAAAAAAGTTTTGCGGGCACGGGAAGACTGAAACTTGCCTAAACCGCTTGGAATCAAAGCCAAAGTACCATACTTGAAATCAAGGCCAATTAAGTTATTTATTTGTTCCAGACGCCCAAGGCAACAATCGACAATATGCGAATGAAAATTCTCAGAGCTCTTTTTACAAAAATTTTTTCAATCATCGGTTTTCGACCATTCCAAAAATGCTCATCCATTTTTTTATATTGCAGATGCATTACTCAGAATATAAAAACGATTATGTCGGATCTTCGTTATTTTCAATTTGAGGACGCCAAAAGAGCGTTCCATTTTCTCGACATTGGCGAAAAATATTTCGAAACCTTCTTTTTTGAGGATAGTTTATGCAAAATTGAACAACAGTATATCTTCATTTTTATGTGTTTAGAAACTCTTTGAAAATTGTACAGACTTCTTAGAAGTTGGATAAAGTCTTGACGTTGATTGTTGACAACATGCAACCATATCTGTAAAGGGAAAGGCTACCGGAGAGCTAAAAAAGTTCCTCTTATTAGAAAATAACAACATTGACATTACAGCAAATCGTTGTCCGAAAAATGAATCCTCCAACTGTTCCAAATTTTGAATGAACATGGATCAAATGCTTTGAACAGCAAAAACAAAGAAGTCAGCTAATGACTCGCTTCCATCATCTCACCACTACAAACTTTCGTTTCTCTACACAAGAACGATGAAGAACTTTAAACTTTTGAACCACACTTCGCGGAGCTAATAAGCAAACCAAAACGCGAGAAAAATTTTAAACCTGGTATCAGAAAATTTATTTTGGGTCTTATTTGAGTTTAAACCTATTTGAGAAACTTGACCCCTCGGAAGGATAAAAAAGTTATAATGGTTATAACGGAGGAAACGTAAAACCACTGTCATTTGACATTCGTGTATCAACAGGGACACTGACTCGCGCTGCAATGAAATTGTAAAAATTCAGAGATGAAAAAATTCTCAGCAACAGTGAAACAACAGCGACGTGCTTAAACTTATTAAAGCCAATATAAAGATACTTTGTAATGTTTCCTGCGTTTTCCATATGGTAGTGCATAACGTACGCCGTTCTGATAAGGCCACATGAAGTTAATCAAACTTCTCTAGCGCAACGCCAGTATCAAAACAATCAGATTTCAAATAAAAAAGTAAACCACAATTTAATCAAATACTGCTTGAAAAGCTTCTTAATTTTGGCTTTAATATGTTATTAAAAAAAAACTTGGAAACTGCCTACCAATAATTGTTGTCAAAACTCTTAGATGAAGAAAATCTAAACAACACTAAGAAGACAGCAACAAATTAATTCAACCGATTAATGGGATCCTAGCCGAAATGTTCAATTACTAATCTCCAGAGAACCGGTCGCCACACATCAATCAATCTCTATTTTTTCGGTTTAAAATTTGACTGCATACCCAGCATTCAGCTTAAAACTCACCACAAGAAAATCAAGTTTTATCCATAATTTCATATCACTGTTTGTCGCAGTGTGTTGAAGCTCAAGCTTTGTTTTTAATTTTTGAATTCCTTGTTTGGTTTTCTAATTTTGCTCATTTCATTTTCGAGGTTTTCACATTTGTTTCCGGATGTTTTTACCAAAGAAAATAAAGTGCGCGAAACTTTGCTTTTCCATTCACTTAGGTAAGACAGTCGGTCAGCACGCTGATCAGAATAGAAGTCCCGCCACAATCGATCTAGCGAACATAAGTGGAGACAAACATTGAAACAGGTGGATCAAAGTTTATATGCACTCATAATAATTCATTATGGTAATGGTGTATTGCGGGGTGTAAACAAATGTACCACCGGGATCCCACGTAAGCAACAAAACCATAGCAAAAAAATCTATGAAATCTTTTTCAAAGGAACTTGACAATTTTTTCAAATTTTTGTTTGACAAAGGTATCATGAGCAATTCGGAATTTAATAGCCAACAAAAGCGTGAAACAAATTTTTGGAGGCATAACATAAATTGCGGAAAAAAGTAACCTGGATCTGCTAAAAAGTGTACTTATTATAGAATCATTTTTATCAAATAAAGACATTCAAAAATAGTTGCTAAAGGAAATAGTTAGAACCTAACGAAGAGCCACCATAAGGTCTACCAAAACTCAAAGCTATTCAACGAATAGCCACCATAAGGTAACCAAAACTCAAAGCTATTCAAAATCACACTTGTCGCCAGAGACCATGTCACTCAGTTAATTTTTCACGCCAACAGTAAACGCTGTCAACAAATGTGAACAAAGTGTGTCTGAGCATAACTATAAAAATGTATCCCAATCATCATCAGTATTCGATGAATCCAGAGAAAACTAAGTTGGAATGCCGCAGATGGAAAGCTCAGAATATAAAAATAATCAATGTAGATGAAGGTTGCTTCGAACACTTCTTTATTGGATACAAATCTAGGAAGCTTGAAAAACTATATTTTTGCGTTTTTAAGTTATTAGTAACTTGTGAATCGCATTTACAGATTTGCCATAGTCTGGATATCGACAATTTTTAACGTGAAATTACACTATTTTTTATCAAGGGAGGGATACCCAGAGCTCATAAAGTCTGACAAAATAGTAAATTTTACAGCTTCTAAGAAAACATCATTTTGAGGAAATGTCAACATTGACAGCAAGTATATTGCTCAACAGTGATCAAATGAAAACAAATTCTGGAAAGAAGACCCTAAACTAGCTCCACGTTTTGGATGTGTTTGGGATCCAATAACTCAAACATCATTTTACGTTTCCTCTGATTGCAGTTGTGAACAACCCTCAACACGTAACCATTTCATTCTCAGATGAAGTCACTTGGCTTTAGCGCCTCTCACAGCAAAAATCAAAATATCGAGAACACAAGACTTCAAGTATACTCAAAACCCAAAAGTGTTTCAACCCTTTTTGGAGCGGATTTTAGGGATATTACATATCACACCTTACAGGCAGATGATAACGGAGAGAACGATCTGAAATCCATCAAGGCAAGCGCTCTACTTTGGCTTCTAGATGAGTTTACGCTAAGAGGTGTTTAGCGCCTTGGAAGAATAAGTGACGTCAGTACAGAGGCCATAGAAAGCCAAGATTGTTTAACAATCAATGTGTACACTGACTTACGAAGATTGAAATAGTCAATAGTCAAAGATGAAGAATATTTTTTCGAAAAACAGCGATCTTCTCACATTATGTCAACACACTATCAAGATCCTTTTCAAGACTGATAAGTCAAATATCCAGAGGGCATTCCGTGCGGGACTAACTAAATTACGTCATCTAAAAAAGACACATGAGACAGAGCGAGAAATTTATCTTCTCTAACGAGACGCCAGGAATTCTTTAAGTCAGATTCAGAACAAAAAAATCTAATCTAATCATATACTACTAGTGATAATTCTCTACCTCCACCACGTGGAAAATTGCCGACTATTAGTGTGAATAGCGGTTGCCAAGTATGTTGCAATTTATACAAGAGAACCAGCTTCCAACGGATTTTGACAATGACCCAGTTTTGCTACACAGAATTGCTGGTTGTTACTCTTAAAAGACTCGAAGGAAGAGTAGGGGCAATATCTTCCGTATACAATGTCTGGAGGACCTGTACAACCCTGGACCACCTCTTCCCAAGTACGAACATCACAGAATCAGTCAAGAGAACAATTGTCGATGGTATTGTGTCAACACTCTCACCACCTCAATGAACGAACGAGACCGTCCATTTAGTTGGTATCTGACAGCTTTTTGCTTTATGCTTCCAGTTTGTCATAAAGTAAATCCAAAGTTATACGCGATAGGCGGATTGATCAAATTATTTTTTAATATAATTAGGGAGAAAAGAGTAAGAGTTAAAACAGTAGAAATGCAACTGTTCTACTCAAGGAACATTATTTAAACCGAGGTCAACCTATAAAATTGAACATGTATGAGTAAACCCGATAGGCGGGAACAATAGAAAATCTATTCGGTAACGCGATAATCTAGTACTTAACAAAACCCATTGATGGAGTGAAATTTTGTGCAATTATGTGAAATTTATGAATAAGTTAGCAAATAACTAAGTAACTGTCACAAAACTTGAAATCTAATATAATGTCTGCTGAATTTTAATGTGTTCGATGATATGAGTGGATGAGATGATGATGGTTAGACATTTAGTAAGTACAAATATATAGCATTTGACACGTCAGATTAATGGCTTCTAGGGTGAAATCTTTCTCAGTTTCCAAAACAAGTTTTTCAAGAGACTCATATTTGGAATAATCCAAAATTATTTCTTGAGCGTACAGAGTTGTTTTTTCTTGAGATGATCTGGACGACATTCAGCTGGGGCTTGAATGATTATTTTGCTGTAACAGTACTGGTGATACGATGGTCGCGTTTAAGTCCTCAACCGCATTTCTCAATGACTCGAATATTGAGTTCTTTGTTGGTGGCAGAGGTTTGTACCTGTCTTCCATGTATCTTGTAGACAAATGCATCCGCTTGTTGTGTACTTGTTATGCCGTTATTGCTAGAGCTTTGTACAGGGGAGTGTTGGTGGATTTCTTTAACCAGACCATTCTCTTCCGCTTGTTTTCCTAATGTGGTCTTTTTGATTGAAATGCGTATTTCGTCCTGATTCCTTTTTGGCCTTCTCTATTTTGGAACGCGTAGTTTAGGACGCTTTGCACACTCGACAGTTGGGTTTTTTTTACCCCTCGTTTTTTCCTTGTTTTCTGCTCTTGAGATTATCAAAGCCGTTGTTATCGTTTTTGCAACTCCAATTTTATTTGGTTGTGATTCAGCCGTTTAACTGCTTACATTTCGAGAGGCGTAGCTTTCCTGCACTTATTTTCTTCATCGCAACTGTAGTCGTTGTTACTCTTTTTATCGTTTGGTAAAATTTCTTTGCAATTCAACGTTTCAGCATCTAAACAACATTTTTTAACAATATAGCCGTTTATAGTTTTGTGATTTGAAGTTTCAGATATGCAAATATTTCGTGTTTTTGGAGGTCGCCAATTTTGATTGTTTAACTGTGAGAGTTTAATGCTTTTTTTGTACATATGCGTAATTGGTAGTCAGTTTAAATATTGTAAACAGTTGCCACCGGAAAGTTAGTATTGTAATTACTTATCATGTTTCGGTGTTTGATGCAAACGAGTCTACATTTGATTGTCTGAATTGGTCTGTCAACCAAAACAATCACCAGATGGTCATTTGCTGAGGCTTCTACTAAATTTATGTTGTGCTTCTCACAGAAATTCATAAGTTTGTGCCAAAAAAACTACGTGTTTGACGGACTCTAATCTATTTTGGCAAGCCATGATTGTATATTTAGTCTTCAATGAAGTGTCTTATATAACCATTCGATGTACCTGGATGGACTTTTCCTAAGGAAAATTTATTGGATCGGCCTTCAGTTTAGGCATTTAGCAATTAATTATTCTAAGTTTTAACTTATCACAGTACAAAGAGTACACTCGGCCGCTTTTGCATAGAGGTCGCGAATGGTATATGGCCAATATGCGTTCCTCGATAGATCCGACAACCCAAACTACCTGAATGAGATATGTGGAATGACTCGATCATTGTGTTTTTCATCGCATGTGGTATAACAATCTTGTCAGCAATACACAAGCATCCATGTCTGACATGAAAATTTTCGAATCACGAATGTATGTACTTCGATAGTCGCTTAAATCTCTCCTCGTCATCAGCTACCACACAGTCACGTTTTTTCTTTGAGTACGGCATCCTTTGAGGTCATTGCTGCGATGAATTTTTTGTTAAATACTTTGTCTAAGGTTGTCAGAAAGTCGAAAATCAATTTCAGTAGAAGTATTTACCGATGTATTTGCTAAGTCACTTGACTGTGTTGAATGGGTACTCTAGAAAGATACGTTACGGTCGAAGATAACTATGGGTTTCCGTGGTGTTGAGTTTTTGCGCTCCGTACCTTCTGGGTCCATTTTTCTTGGGTGGAGGTCTTTTGACTTTGTCGTCTGCGAGGGATTAAGATTGGAGTGACGCGATGTGCATGTAGGGTAATTATTTTTATGGATTGAAATAATTGACTTCAAGTAATGATTAAAAGTAAGACTGTGATTATTAAAATTATAAGTAAGATGAGAACAAAAATTAGAAGTATTTTGAAGTGAATGTTGACTTAAAGTTTTAATGAATTTTCGAATGGAAGTATTGAACGTAAAGGAATCTATTGACTGTGATTGAACGGTATCGTTGCTAATAGCAAAAAGTGGTTTTCAATTCTCTTTTATATCTTCCTAGGCCATTTAGCTTGGGACAATTCTCAAAAATTACAGTGAAATACTGGTCGCGTTGATTTTCTCTAACATTTAAGCGCGACTTTGCTAGATTTTCAGGGCAATTGATTGAATGTCAGTTTTGCCAAATGCTGTTTAGTACCGAAATTTATATCAGCTTGATTTTTGCTTCTACCAATTCTTCGTCATGTTATTAATTTATATGTGCATTTCCGAAAAAATAACGTGACATAAAAGCAACAAAACCCAAACTAGAACCGGTCATATGTTGAAAATTGAAACTAAACAGTCTGAGCCTTTCTATCCAGCGTGTTAGACAGCTTGGATATTTTCTGTTTGCATTGTTTGTCTTAAGTAATGAAAGTAATGCTCGATGATCAGTTATCACTGCGAATGATTTTACGTAAAGGCAATGTTTTAAATGTTCTATCGCCCGTTAAACACCTTTTAAATCTAATTCGAATATGCTGTACTTTTGTTCACACTGATTCAAGAAACGGGATGCGTATGAAATAGGTTTCCTTCCGATTTGTGTCTGTTGTTCCAGAGCACATCCTAACCCTTCTCTGAATGCATCGCATCAGACTCGTGTGTGCAACTTTTGATTGAAGTGGACGTTTTTGGCAGCATTTGTTATTTTTGTTTCTTCATCTTTTCGAAGTGATCTTGATGAGTATCTGATCAAACGATTTTGTTTCCCTTCTTCAAACATTTTAATGGATAACTCAATTCTGCTCGGTTGAGGAAGCAACTTGTAACATGAACAATGCAACCCATAAATTACTGTATTTGTATAAATGTCGTTGGAGATTTCAGGTCCAAAAACAGCTTTTGTTCTAGAAGTTAACGGTTTACAACCATTTTTGATATGTAAAATCAGAGCCAGTTTATTTCATGTTTCGCAAAGGCGTTTTGGGAGCTTTAATCTGAGATTTGCATCATCTAGTACCGTGAGGCACGCGTACACGTCTTTAATATGTTTCAATTTTGATCCTCGTGTGACTATGATAATGTCGTGTAAGAAGCTATACGTATGTCTTGGGGTATAAAGTGAAATCCAATGCTTTTTGAAACTTAGCAGACATGTCTTGGGGTATAAAGTGAAATCCAATGCTTTTTGAAACTTAGCAGGCATGTCTATAAAATAATAAAATCCATTTTAAATTTTGTAGGTCCCTGAACAATCAGCTCCAATTATGTTAAAGTTACAATGTTTAGAAGTTTTAGTATCTAAATTAAGTTGACTGTATGCTTATTTCAAATCAAGGGCACAGAACAATACTTAACTTTCTTTGGATTTGCTGATCGCGCTTCCAAAAATGACCGTTAGGACATCGATGTTCAGCAACTGATATTTGTTCTTTAGGATGGCTTTACTATGGACTTTTGAGACTAGCGCGATTTCTACAGGTTGAACTTTTTTATAGTGTTAATACAACTAGCAAAATAAAGTAATGATCTGGGCAATTGTCGAATTTGAATCCGTCAAACTTTTTGATTTCACACTGTGATTTTTTGTCTAAAATGCCTAAAAACTGACTTAACAGTGTAAATTTTAGACTTTCTGAGGCGTTTATTTAAGTTAGGAAATGTTTTGCTAACTTCTAATTTTGTTTGGCATAATTTCTCAAGACTTACTTTGCTTCTGGATTAGATATATTACAACTTTTGGAAACAATCTACTTCCAAATAGTGGATTATGCCAATCAGGTACCACTTGTGTCTTCCAAGAGTCTACTTGCCACCCATTTGATTCAACTCTACATTTAGTGATCTTATGATGTCACTAGTGTCCTTTGAGAAACTTTTAAGTGCTATTTAATCATTCCTGTTCCAAATTATTTTGTGAATTGAGTGTAGTATTTCTTTTTCCAAATTTTTGTTCACTACCGTTGACGGGCTTCCCGAATCAGCCAAAACTTCTACCTCCACTACATTTCCGATTTTAATTTTTAAATTTCTTCGTCTGGTTTCTTGGTTGTCGTGTATGTATAGTACGTGGTACTCATCTGAATCGGATATGTCGGAACAACATTGTTTTTAATTTCGATTCGTTGAACAAATATACTGCTGGAGATTCTGGAGTCGCATCTAGTAATTCGTTGTCCTTTTGTTAGTGAATGAATTTGATTGGTGTTTGAGACTTTTTCTGCAAACTCGAGCGAAGTGTCACATTTTCCAATTCATTTCTGCAAACTTGGTTATTCGTCGGGCAGCGTGACTTATGATCTTTATCGCAGAGAACTTCGCAATTACGACACTTGTTCTGATTTGTTCTTGGTTGGTAATATCTTGGTTGATAATTACTGTTTTTGCCAAGACTAAATGTTCAATTGGTTCCCGGTGATCGCGTATTGATCTTTGAATTTTGATGAAGATTGAATAAATGTGATAGAATCAGGTCGCTTGGGCTACTTTATATAACTTTTTGGTTAAAAAAACTTTTTTCAATTTTTTTGCCACTTGTAATGCGCGTTGTGGTTCGACTGTCTCTTTCAAAAACTCTCTATGAATACCACAATTTTTCTTGTTAAAGATGAATGTATCTCTGATTCTTTCTCCCTCAAGATGATCAAAACTATAGTTTGCTGCCATATCTGTAATAGCACCAAAAAATTGGGTTTTGTTTTGTCTTTACCTTGTTTTCTGCTCCGCATTGTGAATCAATCAAATGCAATGTTTCTTTATTTAAAAAAACTTTCCATCTACACCTAGAAGGCTGATACTTATACGTTTTCGACGCTCACGAGTGGGTACCATCTATGTAATTGTGTGCGATCTTCTTTTCCAACACTTAGGATTACTAATGAACATGCTTTCGGGTCTGCATGCGGCAGTCCGGGGTTTCTTGCCGCACATTATACCTATTTCTTTTGTTCTTTGACATCTATTCTCTCAGTTTCTTCTGAGTTGTTTATTTTTAGTTGGCTTTTCTCTTTCGGAGCTTGGAGTTGGATTAAGATTTGGTACCTGGTGTAATGCTTCATTTGGAAAAACAACATCTGTAGGTACTGGTTCTAACAGTACTGCAAGATCGATATTTTATCTTGCAAAAATAAAAGTTTCGCGTCTGATGGACAAATTCTCTTGGTGTTGGAGGCTCTTGTGATGGAAGTTCCCAGAATGGGCCTATTCCTAATGGCGTTCTTGTGTCTTCTTTCGTTAATTCTAAATTGATACGCGATAGGCGGCTTACCTAATTGTATTTTAGTACAAATAGGGAGAAAAGTGTTAAAGTAGCAATTGATTAAATTGAAACTGTTTTCTTCAGATCGAAAGAAAGAGAATGAAGCAATTCAGACACCTTTGAACATTGGCAGACAAAAGGTTGAACATAGCGCAACGTTATACAACACTGGAGGTCACATTAGGTAAACTGAGGTCAACCTGTTTACATGAAATTGTATGACTGAACCCGACAGGCGGTCACAATAGAGAAAGTATTCGGTAAAGAGATAGTCAAGTACTAAACGTGACTGATTTGGTCACATGTACCACACGGTTCTTCTAATATTGAAACAACTTGTGCTCGATGCTGAAAACTTTACTTTTACGGTACTTTTACTCGGCCAACTTACCTATCGAATCTCATTCTCTCGCTAACACCACACTCTTCAGATCCTAGCCCTAAACTCTGGTTAATAATAGGTACCTATGAAAACGGAATTCTTTTTCCCTTGTACGTGCAATGATATTTTCTTTTACTTCATACTGACTCTTAACTCATAGTTCTACCTTCTTCTCATCTAGAAATTAGACTCACACTGTTGATGCAAAAAGTCAGCGCGCAGAATTGAGAGTGGTAGAAAAAATATTGTGTACGCAACCCTCGACTTACTCTCTACTCCAAACAATTTTATGTCTTTAAGTTTGATATTTTTTCTTACTTTTTTACTGGCTTAACTCATAGTTCTACTTTCTTCTCATCTAGAAGTTAGACTCAAATTGTTCATGCAAAAAGTCAACGCGCACAATTGAATGTGGTAGATAATATATTCTTTACGCAGCCCTCGACTTACTCTCTCCTCCAAACTATTATATGTCATTAAGTTTGCTTGATGTAGTAACTGCTGAAAATGTAGCAGATCTGATACATAACTCTTTTTATGTTAAAATTGTGCAGTTCAGATTATCTTGAATGCATTTTTAAAATCAGTTCTCTGTTGTATCGATATATACAACGAACAGCTCTAATTTCAAGCTCTCATTTTCGAGCACTCATTCAATCTCCCATTTTACTCCTCTGTTCTGTTAGTTTTTTTCGGATAGAAGACAATTACGCGATGCTCCTTTTTTCGGTACGACTACAATGTTTCTTCTAGTTTTTCCTGAAAACTGAAGCATGTCACTTTTTCCGCGCTGCCATATGATCAGAAACCATCGGAAAAATAAATTGGAAACTGGTTTCATAGAAGTAAATTGGTTTACTAATTGAGGTATAAAACAACAATTTGCAGATCAGAAATAGTGTATATTACGTCGCCTCAGAAATTTGGTACATAAAATAGCATCGAATATTGAAATTTGCCGGATAAGGCTTAGGTTAAATTTAGAAAATTTCTGCCGAAAGCCGTTAGAAAAGATCTATTTGCAGAAATGGCTTTTTTCCAAATAATGAGTGATCGATCAGTCGTGTATGTTTTTAAAAGAATATTTGTTTTACAAATGCCAGGATCCTTGAAATACAGAGTCTAGATCGTTCAGGTCATGGAAAAAAACGCCCCAATGTTTGACTTCTAAGTAATCTTGCTTTGCCAAGTGTTATATATCACAAACTTTTGGTGTGCTTAAGGCCCTGAGAACCATAATTATTTTAACAATCTTGGGTCTTATATACGTTGTCATTAGGCCGCACGAATGATATATCCGGTCAGTTTATTAGTCGGGACTGAATCAGGTCCGAACAGAATAATTGATGGATATCAGTTTTTTTGATCTTTTTCTTTTTTGAAGAGGAGGTTGTGATATAGCATGTTACTACACATAAAATTGCAGTTGCGTATGGGTGACGTAAAATTTATATGCGCACTAATCTCTAATCTAGGAGTCATTATTGCTCCGAAACGTCTAATGTTATAGTTGATACAGACTGATAGTAAATGAATAAAAAATTATCAATCAACACTTTACCGGGTATGAACATTCTTCCTAATCATGCAAAAAAAATATGGATCCATATTTCAACAATTACTAAGTGTCATATATGATTTTTAAATA
>NC_134473.1:74558198-74648886 GCF_964194025.1 Convolutriloba macropyga | reverse complement strand
TTTATTGGAATGCTGAGCAGCAAAACAGTTGTGTTAGACGTTGAAGGGTTCCGTCACAGAAAAGAAAAATTTATTGTTAAAGAACTTGATGTTTGCACCGAGGACTATCTTGACTGCGTGTGATTTTTACCTCCAACAAGTTATAGTGAGTTAACAACTCAACAAAAGCAATCTTTCAGTTGGTTGACTAGAAATTTACACGGCATTGAGTGGGACACAGGAAACTATCCCTATATTTATCTTACACAAATAATTCAAAGCGTTCGTTTGAGGAATCCGGGTGCAATATTTTACGCTAAGGGAGAGGAAAAAGTAAAATTTTTGTCAGATTTGCTTGAGTGCCCTATCATTGATCTGAATTCACTCGCCTGTCCTTCGATAACTGTGAACTATTTTACACAAAACTGTCAAAATCATTCAAAGGGCAAAAACAATTTCAACAAACATTGTGCAAAAGAAAAATTCATTTTCTATTTCAACTGGTTAACAAATGAGAGAGGAATTGACGAAAGTGGAAGCACCCTTGTCACCGAGTTCAACAATTTGCGCTTTGATTACGGGGGACGGGAAACTGAGTCTTTCAATTTCCAAAGACGAAACCATAAAAACCGGAAACCAGTTTTTACAGAGAAAAGTTAAATTGTTGCTGACTGAGGACGAAATTCGCTCATTTACTCATTTAGTATACTATATTGAACCTTTTCTTCAGTGGAGAAAGCAAAATGTCAAAAACTCAACCCAAAGTCTGTCCTCCGAGACTCTTACTGATGTCGAAACACCCGGTTGGTGAAGAAATAGACAAGAACGATCCTTCGCTGCCAAAGGAGATTCAGCATTTGGTGAAGGAAGAAAGAGTACACAAAATTGTTCATTATGACAAAACTGAGAGACTCCCGGAGTGCTTTATGGTTCATATGAAAGACTTTCTAACTGAGTTCAATTGCTATGAATTGTTTTATATAAAGTGATTTTTTAATACATTTTTTAAAACAATTTTATTTTGTCTAGAGATGGAGGGAGTAACAGTTGATCAAGTTGACGCTGTTGTAGAAGAAAGTTTTTTTGAAAAAGAAAGTAGCAGCAAATCTTCGTGGAAATTTTGTAATCAAACAACGTTGCCACGGTCAGAAGTTGTATTTTTCGTTCAAATGTTTGTTATTTTACTGCTGATATCACTTTGTATTGTTAAATTAACCATTTTAAAACCAAATTGTGAAAAAACTTCAGTTTGGATATCAATATTGTCAAGTTTAGTTGGATACATTTTACCAAATCCAAGACTATGAATAAAATTATATCTACGCAAGATAGGGTCTTCATGGCCGTTGTAGGGCCTTCAGGTTGTGGCAAAACAGAGTTAATTTTCAAAATGCTAAGAGGAAACACATTTTACCCAAAATTTAACAACATTATTTTTTTATACAGAGAAATGCAACAAATATACATCAAAATGGAGAAAGCACTTGGTGTTACGTTTAAAAAGTACGCCAATTTAGAATTTTTGAATAGCCTTGCAAACTGTCTTCTGATAATAGACGACTCGTGCGAAGAAATTTACAATGACAAAGAATTTGTTAAATTGGCCACTGCAGGGCGTCACAAAAACATTAATGTTATTTATATCAAGCACAACCTTTACCAACAGAGCAAGTGGTCTCGTACAATAGACTTGAACACGACACACATCATTTTGTTCAAATCAGCCCGTGATATTCAACAAGTCGAATTTTTAGGTAAACAGTTGAACCTCATTAAATTTTTAAAACACTGCTACCAATTTGCAACGAAAGAACCGTTTGGGCATTTGCTTATCGATCTTGATCCAAAAACTTCTGATTGTTTACGATACTGTTCAAATATTACTGAGCCAGGTCCATCAATTTTCTATCTTCCATCTGATAAAGCAGAAACAACTCCTCTAAACAATGAAAGAGAAAAAATTATCTATACTGAAGCAAATGGTGCTTTTGCTGCCCAAACAGTTAAGGAAATATTTGCGTAGTTGTGATAGTGATGCTATACTGGTTTTGTGTGAATGTCTTCACAATGTTTTACTGGGTCATGTTAGAGTGAAAGTAAGAGACTTAGAAAATTACAGACACATATTTGAAGGCGTTCTCAAGAAAAAGTCATCAATGGATAAACGGCGAGCACTTTTACTAACAAAAACCGGTTTCGAACTAATTCAACTCATTATTAAATTTTGTTTCATCCATTTGAGTTAAGCAATGTCAACTGCTGAAGAGTTTATTTTGATTCCCAAAAATCAGTTTATGAAGGAGCAACCATATTCCTCACAAATTCTAAATGATCCCAGAGTTCAGCATAGAGGTGCTCAATTTTCGTTTTTGAACCGTATGCGACCAAATGAAAACACTGAGAAAGAGAACCAAGAAATATTGGATACAAGGGAAACAACTGATCCTACTGAGTTGTCAAAAGTACATGCAGACAAAATTCTTCAAAATCTCAATATGCTAACGTCAGCAAAATTTACCAGGACGGAAAAAATAGTTAACCTCATTAAAGAATCAAAAAAAGTTGTTATAGACGAAAATGAAAATTTCATTGTTGACGGAACCGCGACAGGAATAAATGTCCCCATTTTTCTCTATGATTTGCAGTAACCAACTAAAAAAATAAATAATCCAGATTATTTCAAAATTTTAGAGGCTTTGAACATTAAAGAAGACTTGGTGATCAACAGTAATGCTAAAATTGCGATCCGGAAAAGAACTCAAAGAGTTACCAAACAAAAAAAGAAAAAGAAAACTTTTGCGCCAAAAAGAATCAAGCACAAAGAAACCAGCCAATTACTTACAGAGGAATCCTCAGAAGCCGGAAGTGGTTTCGAAACCTCAAAGGAAGACAGAACTCAGCAAGAGGAGAAGGACTGGGAGTCTTTCGACGAAGGAGAAAAAATTGCTTGAGTTAAAATACACGAAAGGTCCCGCAGCATACGGAAGCATAAAAAATTTACAAAAAAGCACAGAATTGAAACCAAGTAAAGTGAAATTGTTTCTAGAGGGTAAAAATGCCCACACAAAGCATAAGAAATATAGAAAAAGGTTTCCAACACTGAAAAATATTGCTTATGACATAAACGAGATTTGGTCATTAGACTTGGCTTATGTGGATAAATTAGCAAAAGAGAACAAAGATGTAAAATATTTGTTGGTTGCGGTGGACTGGCTCTCACGCTATCTACGAGTTGAACCCTTAAAATCAAAGTACGCCACAACTACAGCAGATGCGTTTAAGAAAATGATAAAGAACAAGCCAGCTAAAAAAGTGTGGGTAGATGCTGGAACAGAATTTAAGGGCTCATTCAGCACTCTTTGTCAGAAAAATGATATTGAAGTTTATAAAACTTTCAGCGAGAAAAAATCAGCATTTGCGGAAAGAAATATACGTTCGCTCAAAAATTTGATATACAAGTATTTAGAAGACAAATGGACATACTCGTATATTAATCAATTGCAGAGCTTTGTACAAACCATTAACTCTAGAGTCAACAGAGTAGCGAAATTGGCGCCGAATAAAGTAACAAAGAAAGACGTTCCTTATTTGATATCATTAATTTTCAATAATTCAGCAAAACTAGTTCGCCGACCAAAGTTTTACGTTGGGGACTTTGTGCGAATATCAAAAGCGGATCTTCCTTTTAGAAAAGGATACAAGCAAACATTTACCAACGTAGTGTTTGAGATTTACGATATACCTACAACAAATCCACCTACTTATAGTCTTATTGACGCATCCCAAGAGCCAGTCAAAGGAAAATTTTATGAATTAGAGTTGGTCAAAGTTAGAGACAACAGTAGTGAAATAACAAAACATGAATGAATTCACCGTTCCCTTAGTCTCATCAGCCTCTATGAATATTTTTCCTCAAAACACCTTGTCTTCTTTCAAAAACTATTTCAATGAAGAAATTAATTTGGAAGGGGATTGGCGAGTTGCTCTAAGTGAAATTATCTTCCCAGCAAAAATAAATCAAGTGAACAAAAGTGATTTGAAGATATTTTCCTCTGAAGGTCTTAAGTTTTATGAGAAAAGTATTCCATTTGATGCTGTCTCCAGACCATACGGAGGAGAACGAGCTATTATTGGAACTGGTTCCTATGAAAACCGTGACCATCTTTTGAGATCCTTAAAAACAGCTACTGGATTGCCTCATTTTGACTTTCAATTTAACAAAATCAACGGAGTTTTATTCCTCTTTTTTGGTAAAAATGAAGGAATTACTTTTCCGGATAAGGAAATTCCAAGCATACTAGGTTTCAACGGTATTCATGATGGGTCTGGTTATCATATTGGATACAAGATGTTGGACACTTTTGAAAATCTGACCATGGCAGAAGACGAAGAAAAAACTTTTGTTGGTGATTATCCTTTTGATTTGTCTGCAGGGAAGCAACTGATTTTTATTTATGTTAACATAATTGAGTATCAATACGTAGGTGATACTAAAGCTCCTCTTATTCGAGTCATTGATTCAAAACAACGCCTGAAAAACGGTAGCCCCTGCGAAATAGAGCCAACACACAGAATTGTCTTCAGCAACTTGGAATACAAAAAGTTATTATCAAAAAATTTTCAGTCAATTGAAATTCAATTGCGGACAGAAACCGGACAATTAGTTCCATTCGCTGGAACAGGAAAAGTTATTTTGACATTAAATTTTAAAAAATTCGAATAAATGGAAGCCTACTATCAACAGCAATCGGTATCACCATACTTTTCAGGACACTATCGCCAACGAGGAAGTGGTTTTGGGGCTTTAGCAGCAGGTATTGGTAGAGCCGCATTACCGATTGCAAGAAAGTTTCTTTGGCCTGTAGCCAAAAAGATTGGACGTGAATTAATTGTTCAGGCAGCTCCTGAGCTGGTAGAGGTTGTTACAACGAAAAAGTCTCCAAAACAAGCATTATAATCGACTGTGCAAAAAACTGTAAGGAAACAAGTGGGCGGATCAAAAACAGGAAGAATGCGTAAATTAAAAACTAACGGTGAAAAGCCAAAACAAGGCATTCGTAAGAAAAAGCCTTTGACGAGAAGTCGGTCAAATTTCTTTTCTAAAGTTCAAAATGATTACTAATTTACTGCCCGCAGAGGCAACACACACCACACTTGATTTATTTGAAAAACCGCCTCTGCTTATTACTTTTGACAATGCTTTTACTCAAAAAGTCGGACCTTCCTACTCCCCGGACGGTCCAATGCTTGAGTTTGAAGTTTTGGGCGATAGGAACAATTTCATAGATTTACAAAAATTTCTCCTTGAAATTAAATGCAAAATCTCCCGAAACAATGACGGCGATTTAAGGACAGGAACTGACGCTACAAATACAGACGCGCCATACTTTAGCAACAACGCATTACATTCTTTATTTTCAGAATGCACTGTATCTGCTAACGGTGTTAAAATTTCCAACACAAACGGAAATTATGCGCATAAAGCATTCATTGAAACGGAATTTTCTTCGGGAAAAACTGCAAAAAACACATGGCTAGCTTGTCAGGGATATTATTACGAGGATGAGCCAGCTAAAATTGATGGCACCGACGGTCGCGCGGACGACGTAGCGGCCAGAAAAGCTCTTGTTGCTAATTCCCAGGAAAACTATTTCAGTGGAAAGCCGGCAAGTGATATTTTAACTTGTGATAAACACCTGCTTAGTGGTGTTACTCTGCGAATTTCATTTAGAAGGTCTACAAATGATTTTGCTGTAATTTCAGAGTCAAACAAACATTACAAAGTTAAAATAATTGAAGCTAATCTCTACGTCAGAAAAATGACAATAGCGGATCATGTTTTGACGGCAATTGAAAAAACTCTACTAAAAACACCTGCCGTGTATCGCTATACAGAAGTATTGCCACGAACTTTTTTAGCTACAACTGGAATAAGAAGTTGGAGCCATGAGGATATTTTCTCGAAAGAGCCTGTACGACGTGTGATCATTGCAATGGCAACAAATCAAGCATACCTCGGAACTAATCGCACTAATCCTTTTCACTACCAGAAATTCAATTTGAGCCAAATTGTTGTTTATAGAAATGGTCAACCTATTGTTGGAACTCCGGTCTCAACAACTTTTAACCACCGCATTTACTTCAATACTCTGGAAGTCTTGGATTTTCTTGACAAAGGTGGGCATGGAATAACTCTGGACAATTATCCCAATCATTTTATTCTAGCTTTTGATTTAACTTCAACGCAAGAGGCGTCTCATGATTTCATTCATCCAGAACTTACAAATTGCTCAATTTCGGTTCAACTTACATTTGACGGAGCATTGGCAGCCAACGTAGAGATTTTATTTCTGGGCGAAAGAAGTTCAACGTTTTACGTTAATTCGGAACGAAAGGTGACAAAAAACTCAATTATCACCTACCCCACCGATGGATAGTGATGAAATACGCTATTTGTTGGGAAAATGTATTCATTTAAAATATTGTTTTTACGGAGTTTTTGCAGCGGACAATTTCCCAAAACTAACAAGAGAAGGCTTTATTATAGTTAATGCTTCACCAGCGCAATATGAAGGAAGTCATTGGATGGTTATTTTGTTCCGCGAAAACAAAGTTTATTTGGCTGACCCGCTTGGAATCCCGATACAAAACTACCAAATATTGTATTCCCGTCTGGTACAGTTTTACAATGAAGTAACCCAAGTACTCAAACTTAAGCCAGTTCAGAATCAAAACTCAAAACTCTGTGGACTTTTTTGCATTTATATTGCGCATGTGATGTTTGGTTACGAATATCCTTTATTGTTGAATATGAACGATAATGATTTGCTACGCTTTGCTAATCATATGCTCTAACATTTTTTAATTAACGTTTTTTTGCTCAATACTTTCCTCAAAGACAACAGAGAACACAAGTATTAATTAGAAGATTTCGATTCCATAATAAAATTTATCAAAATGAAACTATTGTCAACATGCAAACAACCATAGCCACTATTTAATATATCAAGTATTTTGGAAAGCTCACCGTATAGACCACCATTATAAATACTATAGAATCTATCAATCGTACAATTAGGCAAAAAGTCAGTTTGAGTTTGAACATTATTAGTAAAAACACAATCAACGTTAGGTAGTTTTCGCTTAGAGTTTGCAAAGTTCAATTGGTGTTGCTCGTTGTAGTTCACCGCTTCGTCAATTTTCTTCATTATTTCTCCACGAAAAACTGTATTTGTCAAATTAGTTTTAATAAGTAGTTTGAAACAGGTGAAGAGACAGGGTATAATGAATGGTTTGGATGCTGAAGACTTGAAAGAATCAGGAGGTTGATCATTGGAGGCAATAACATGATAATGAAATCCAGGTACTTTACAATAATCGTCATTCAAATGCAAGCTGTAGGCAAAGTTCTTTGTTACTGTATGGTCAAATATAGGCTCGCTTTGACATATAAAGTAGCGATATTGTTTGGCAAACTGACGAAAATATTCCGGCGTGCGCTCAACCATTGCCTCCACCATTTTGCTAATTAATTTTCTTTGTCACTTTCACTTGCTTTATGTGCAATTTTTTATCGTGATTTTTTTGCTCTTCCACCTTCGTACTGGGCTCGTTCTTCGAGATCACTTTCACAACCAGTTCGCTGCCTTCGTTTATTTTTCTTTGCGGTTCCTGGAGACGATAGATCTTGAATGGTTTTTATTTTCTGGCCGAGAAGATCGAATTCAGCAGCTGACAGAGTTATTCTTTGGTTAAAACGAAATTCCTCGGAGTCTTTTTTGAAGAGTCGTAGAGTAATATATGTTCCCGTTGTTTCGTATGTTTTCACTGAAGCAACAACAAGTCGTTTGCTAGAGCACGAAATTTCGTGGTAAAAGTCACTATTATCGTGAAAGGAAAATTTTTCAGTCATAACTTTGTTTCCGTTGTGGACAAGAAATACGCTTTTAATGGTATCAACACTCAGTAAGAGAAATTTAGGAAACACGGCTTGCTTTCAATGGAATCCTAAAGAAAATGAACTACCAATAAAACTATATAAGACCACTTTTCCTCACTTTGGCTTTACAAGGTCGATTGCACAGATAAGCCAAAAATAGAACTCAAACACAAACTCAGCCTAGTTTTATGGTTGCCACACCCAAGTTTTGTCTACCATGTTGTGAAGTCATACATGAACACTTAAAAGAAGTCTTCGTAGATACATAAATGTGTTAATCGCCGGCAAAATTGCCCAAATCATGTCCTTTTTGTTCTTAATCTCTCAAACTTTTTTATTCACAATTTCAGCGCAAATAATTAAAATGACCTTGCACACTGAGAACTGTACAATTGGACGTCAGCTATTTTAGCCGACTGTTCTTTCATAACATTTGGTTCGCAAAATAGTGATAGTTTTAACTAAAAAACATAAAAAGTAACAAAAAAACATATATTCAGCACCCAATTAATCACTATCATTTGTTTCACCAAGCTATTAAATGACAAACTTTCATTGCAAATTGCGTTTCAACTAAGAACCATTAATTTATTCTACATTGATCGCCCAAGAAACATCGATTTTTTCACTTTTTTGTCAAAAAATGCCAAAAAAAACAAAAATTTAACAAAAAGTAACATGCAAACAACACCCAATTACTCTTTATTAATTGTTCGAGCAAACTTTCACCTTATAAAACTTTGTTGTCCACTCCCTTATAACTAGCATAGAACATTTCATTCTACATTCTTACCTCAAAAATTAACAATTTCTGCACATTTTTGGCCTTTTTTCATCAAAAAATACAAAAAATCTAGTTACAAGTTACCACTAAATAATATTTAATAAAAACCCGATTCCTTGACAGTATTTCTCGTACCATATTTTAACAGTTTTTAAATTGTATAAAAATGCTTATTGGCGGCGAAAAACAATTTTTTTTAAACTTTTTACTACCAAAAAACACCAATTTTTGCACTTTTTTTTCAAAATTTTGTCTGTTTTTGACGCAAAATGGCTTCAAAAATACACCTTAAGCGCTCCATTCAAACTATTTTCAACCCGCACTTTCTCCAAAATTCAATTGACCCCCATATCAAGCATTTCCCGACACAGTAATGAAGCGATAAAATCACTTTTTTAACCAATTTTCAGACAAATTTTAAACCCCAATTTCTTCTATTTTTCAGTCAATTTTCACGATATTTTGTCCCCTATTCATTCTCATGCGCTATTTTCAGTTCGAAACTCTACATAAAACTTTTCTCCAGGCTTGAAATTCAACAAACTTCCAATTTCATTACTTCACACTTGCTTGTTAATTCAAACATATGGGCAATAAAACCCATAAAATTAATACCACTTGTGCGGTCTCAGACTCGCAAAACTATTAAATTTCTTACATTGGAACAGAAACTTATCAATTTTAAACTATCTTCTTTCTTCCCTCACCTCAGTATTCCATCAGGTTAGTCAATTTCGCTTTTCAGTCCTTCATTAGTCTCATTAGACTAGAAAAAGGATTCAGAATTTTAAAAAAAAAATTCAAAATTTTCGAAAAATTTTACAAGTTTCACTCATTCACCACACCAACTTTTTTCCAAAAATTTTACAAGTCCCAACACTCTCACAACACCAATTTTACAAAAAAATTACAAGTCTTGTCAACCACGAAAAATAAAATTTTCGAAAAATTTTCGAAAAATTTTACAAGTTTCACTCATTCACCCCAGCAAAATTTTTTTCCAAAATTTTTACAAGTTCCACCACTCTCACAATACCAAACTCTCAAAAAAATTACAAGTCTTTCCCAACCTCGAGAAACAAAATTTTCGAGAAATTTTACAAGTTTTCGAAAAGGATACCTAAAAAAGGCCATGCCTGAATTGTAACGGGGGGGACAGGTCCCCCCCCGTTACAAACCAGGCATTTTCACTACTACTCATATATATATATATATATATATATATATATATATATATATATATATATATATGTGTGTGTATACATATATAGCATTGTAGCATTAAAAGAATATCAGACCTTCATTGCCAATTTGATCCACTACTTTGTTCATTAAGTTCTCACTCACATCTGTACCTAAAAATAAACAAATGATCCATTAGTTTATAAATAGTTAATAGTCTGTACATAAATATTCTGAGATACCATATCCAAGGTCTTTTTCATACATGATTTCTAAGGTGCCATTTCAAAGGTCATATTTGGTTTTTAAGAAACGATCTCCAAAATCACGAATGGTTTCTGAAATACGATCTCCAAGATCTAGTATGGTTTATGTAATAGCATCTTTGAGATCATACATGATTCCTAAGATAGAATATGGAAAAGATCAAGCAAGGTTCTAGATTTTATGTCCATTCCCAAACTTGATTCCTCTTATTACAAACTCTTCTATAATGAAAGACACTTGACCTCAAAAGGTTGTCGAAGATTTATCGAATCTTTGAAAATTTTAAGCTGAAATAATAATGGCAACTTTAGCATGGTCAGATATTTCTGCCTATCAACATTGACAGTTCAGCTTATTGACATGACGCTCATTTCGATCACCCCTCTTTCAGGGTGCAATCAATCTAAGAAGTCATATAACATGTAGACTAAATCGGAGACTTGCCCAAATCCATTGACTTGCCCAAATCCTTGGAGAGAAAAAACAAACACGGTAAAAGTGGGCTTCATCTATAATAAATATATGGTCTTGATTATTGTTTTTTTTCTAAAGAAATGTGAATCTGCTTTAGGAAGTATACTAAGTTTGTATAACAGTATGTAATCATGTTTCTGTGTTCACTTCCTCCGCATTTTTCTTGTCGCTTCTTTTCGCAGGCACGAGGAAAGTGAATAAACTTTTTTCGATGATCAGCCTAAATTGACAGTCTAAATGCTGTCCTGTCGACTCAAATTCGATTCAAAGTATAAATTTAGAAGCAAGCAACATCAGTTTTATTACAAGAATGTATAGAAAGACATGAAGACAAACAACTTGAAAAGAGTTTATTAGGAGCAAAACAGACCACAAGATTCAAATTCTTTTGACTTCCCTTTTTTGCTACTTAAAAATTTATGGTAAGCCACTTTAATCAAATCGTTTTGCCAATGAAACATGGCTCAGCGATGGCAGCAAAAAATTGTAAAAGTTTACGAGATTATTTTTTACTGTCTTTAGCTTGATCAATTTCATGTCTATTTTATGGTTATCCGAGAAGCAAATTTATCAGAATTTGTTGGTTAGTGGATTTAAACTGCTTTGACCCCCCTTTTTTGGCGAGGAAACTGGCTTATTTTGCAGTGTCATGTCGCCTTTTGCGAGTGGTAATTTTTGCATACACTATGGTACCAAAAAGCTACGAACTGCATGATTTCTGCTTTTAAAGCATGATTCGTGCTTCATAAGCATGATTTGCGCTAAGGTGTAAAAAAAGTGTGAATTTTGGGAATTTTAAGAGAAATTTCATTCTCACTTTCTCCGCTTAAACAGAAAAGATGGTTAAACCGCTTTGTTCTTTCACAGTTTACCAAGTTGCAACGCTACGAGGTTTCAGATTTTTATGAACGAAAATACAAAAACAACTCAACTTGAAATCAAGATCCAGTGCACAGTATGCATAAAAACTTTACTTGAATAATAACAGTTTCGAGGCCCAAAGATCAGGCGGAAGACCCCCAAATTTGTCAAACAAATAAAAAAAAAGTAGTTACCGATGTATTGAAAGATCCCAAAAACTCACTCGAGCGTATTAGAGTGGCTCATAACGTTTTCTCTTGCTACGCTACAATTGCCAGATGTACAGTGCGACGAATTCTCAAAAAAATATGGTGTTCTTTTATGAAGTAATGCAAAAAAAGTCAGTTTGAAGAAGAAAAGGAAGTGTTACCGTTCAAATTGGCGTTTCAATATGCTCAAGCCTTTCTCTTCCTGGCAGAATGTTGTTTTTACTGATGAAACAAGGGTGCGCATCTCCAGCGACTGAATTGCTAGAGTTTTTCGAAGAAATGGAACAAAATTTCTTGAAAAAAAACACAAAAAATTTGAGTTTAGACAAACAATCACTAATGTTTTGGGGTGCAATACAATCAAATGGACGGCAAATGCTGGTTAATTGTCCAAACAAGCTGAACGTGGTCAGTTATTTGAGAATTTTGAAAAATTACGAAGAAGAAAAGCATTTGTGCACGTTATTATTCAAAAAGATAGTGCTCCTGTGCATAAATCCAAGATTAACGTCAATTTTTTACAAGAAAACGAGTGGAAGGTTTTGAAATAGCCAGCATACAGTCCAGATCTGAATTCTATTGAAAATTTACGGTTGAAGTTGAAGCACCGATTACAAAAACATACAGTTTTTGGGAAAATTTAGAAGAAAAAGTGTATGAATTTTGGAATGAAATGGACGCAGACCTCGTGTGAAAACTGTATGAAAACTATACAAACCATCTACTAGACGTTAAAAAAGATAAGGGTGTAATGACGAGTATTTAGAGAACAAATTGCAACTCAAAATATTATATTATTTAATGTTTGTATTGCTTTTTAAAAAAACTTCAGGTGTACGTAGCTGTTTGGTACCATAGTGTATTTTTGACTTTGAGTGAAACGAACACAGTAGTTGACATTGAAAAAAAACTAGAGTTTAATTTATATCAATGAAATGTTTTAGATAAGATCATCGGATCTATGGCATTGTTTTTTGAGCTAATCTACTCCAGTGGTGAACAATTTTGTATTTAAATTTTATATCGTGCCGCAGTTATCTTAAAAAGGATTTTTTTTCTGATCAGACTAACTCTCCCAAAGCAATTGTATCAAATTACACTTGTACACAAATACCGTATCTCTGTTTCCATCAAAACGTCGCAAAAGTGCAATTTGCTTGAGTAAAAATACTCAAAACTTTCACTCTTTTTCAATTCTTTGTTTTATTTTTAGGTCTATAAGCGCGCATAGAAATTTGTGACAGAATTTTGTCGCTCTGGTCCGCATCCTTGTCAAACTTATCATCACTTCCCTGTTGTCAAGGGTTACTAACTCGATAGATAATAACAAGTACATTATTGATAGATGTCGTTCTCAATACTAATTGTGAATTAAGAAGACCTTAACAATCTTGGAATTACCCATATCGTGACTCAGAAAAACAGATAATGCCTTCAATTGGGTCTCAAGTAGCTAACGTGGAAGTGATGCTCAAACTTTGGACAATGGTTACGTGATTCTCCAAAACAAATGACAATATTTATGTTTTATTCTTTTCTACATATTTAAACAATATTAACGAATACTTTTTCATTGTGAACAAAATTACGGCCTGAAGTGAAATATGAGGAAGTCTGCCACTGTGTCCATAAAAAACCAGAACCATCACAAATAGTAATATGAGATTTATGTGCAACGTTCTTTTCTTTCACAATGAAAAATGGTTGCGCAAGTCGTGGACATATATAACAGAAAAAAAGATTGCAACTCGTATTCACGGAAAAACTTGAAACACTAACCCATATCCGCGATTTTCAGCATTCAGTTAGCCTAAACATATTTTGCTCAAATTTCTTTAGAATTTACTTGCAATCCAATTCATAGACTTAATTGTTCTCGTGAGCAGTGATGTTTTAAGTTGCGAAATGGCTAATTTTGTTTTTATTCCATATGTAGCACCAGTTAGACTTTTTTGATTTCAGTCTAATTGAGAATTTGTTGACTATTTTGGTTAGTAACCACGGGTAACAACGACGGTGTGGAAAATTAGGGCAAGGTTGTTGACAAGAGTGACAAAATCTTGTCGATGCTTCCCTGGCTTGGTCTAAAACAAACATCCTGGAAATTGGTGACGGCCATATCCGAACTTGAAAAATTTCAACTAAATTTTTTTCTTGTCAAAATTGTCCAACACGCTTATAGCCCTGGTCTTCAAACGTGGTCGTGAAAAATAGTGACACGCTCAAGCAAAGTTTTTCACGAAGTGTTTTTTACCACGTAAGGGTGGTGAAGAAATCATTCGGTTATAAATGATAGCGGGACGTAATTAATTGGAAAATTATACCATATTATAGTCAGAGGAAAGACAAGAGTAACTTTTTTTATCCATATATATATATATATATATATATATATATATATATATATATATGTTTGTTTCAAGAAATTTCTAACAGGGGAGGCAACGGTCTGTTTTTCATCAGATTATAAAGAAAAGAGTCACTTTTTTCAAGTTTTGCTCTCTGACTTCTCATGAAGAGTGCAAATCTATCTCGCAGCGGGTGAAATAACTATTTGGGGGTGAAAGAGGAGGACATATCATTTCGCACGATTTTGCTTTTGCCCCAGTGATTCTGGAATTTTTATCGTGTAAGATCTGACAAATTTCTGACAAAACCATCTTGCCGATAGCCTGTAAGGGGATGCATCTTCTTATCAGATCTGATAAGACGTTTATCAGATCTTATACGATAAAAATTCTTCTTATAAGATCTTACACGATAAAAATTCCTCCTATAAGATCTTACACGATAAAAATTCCTCTTATAAGATCTTACACGATGAAAATTCCTCTTATAAGACCTTACACGATAAAAATTCCTCTTATAAGATCTTACACGATAAAAATTCCTCTTATAAGATCTTACACGATGAAAATTCCTCTTATAAGATCTTACACGATAAAAATTCCTCTTATAAGATCTTACACAATAAAAATTCCTCTTATAAGATCTTACACGATAAAAATTTCCTCTTATATAAATTCCTGAAGTATTGTATATTCTTCATATTGAAGACAATTAAGAGTTGCTCTCAAGCAGTAGCCAAAAGCTACAGCATGCAACACTTAAGTGTCAGAGCAACCAAGAGAAAATTTTTTTACTGTTTTGTAAGACTTATAAGATATTGTAAAAAAGGTTATTTGAGTGGCAGGGGCTTTCTCCGAAGCGATGATTATCAAACTAGAATGAAATTGGTTTTTCAAAGATCAAAACCATCTTGGACTGCTAAGTTTAGCCATAGTACCCAGTTAAGACTCACACTAAAACTGCCGCCAAAACAGAATCAACAAGCATTTTTTTGTTTCGTAATTGGTTAGCTGACCGATTCTTTTTTACTTTCATAGGACCTTGACTACGTTATACAATTATTTTGAAAAATTAAAACCTGTCATATCAGATCTCACACGATAAAAATTCCGTCTTATCAGATCTTACACGATAAAAGTTCTGGTAAGGGAATGTTTATCTTAAAAGATGTCTTATCAGATCTTACACGATAAAAATTCTGATAAGAAGAATGTTTATCTTATAAGATGTCTTATCAGATCTTACACGATAAAAATTCTGATAAGAGGAATTTTTATCTTATAAGATGTCTTATCAGATCTTACACGATAAAAATTCTTCTCAACAGAATTTTTATTGTGTAAGTTCTGATAAGAGGATTTTTTATTGTGTAAGATATGATTAGATCTTACACGATAAAAATTTTTAGTCAGCATCTTATCAGATCTTACACGATAAAAATTCCAGAATCACTGGGGTGCACTTGAAATTGTTCATGACTGGTGTAAATTGATAGTTTCAAACTTACCATAACTGACGACTTTGTCGATTAGTGGTTCCTTAACCTTGTCAAAAAGATCTGCAACTAAAACAACATTTAAATTATATCTACTTTCTCCCGTTATATGATGAAGTCAACCTTTCGCCCCCTTATTAGGTGATGACAACTTGATGGGCGGCTGATTTTTTTCATTTTTTCACCTGTCTTTATAAACTAGCTGGACAAATTTTTCCACAAGTTCCCCCGCTGATCCACAAGTTTCCCTACAAGTAGTAAAAAGAACTGACTAGAGGAACAACGGGGGGGGGGGGGACTTTTTAGGTCATTGACCTATTCCACATGTAAAAAAAAATTGCGTCGCAAAAAGTGTCCGTCCTCCCCCCCGTTGTTCCTCTAGTCAGTTCTTTTACTACTCCCGCATCATTATAGGTTTGTTGTACTCTAATTTTTGAAGACATTACAGACCATTGTCACGGCGAATTTGTAAATTTAAGAAAAATACAAGTCGTCTTTGAGCAATCATTACCATATAAGAGTATTGATAAAAATTTCCTTTATGTATTATGTTAGAGAATCCAATGAATTCGGGATTAAGTTTTTAGTATAACCTTTTGCCAATGCTTCAGTCAATTTTGTTTTTGTATGAACTGAAGAACATGAACATTTTAAATAGAAATAATTTGTTTTTGCAAATAACCTGGTTTTGCACTCGTAATACATACAGGATGCATTAATATGCGCTCCAGGAGTTATTTATTGACATTTTGAGACCACCGAGTAACTATCAACCACACTGATAGATATCATCGCAAAATCAGTGCAGTACTTAGGTGTCCTCTTTGATTAAAATAACGAGCTTCAATTTTGAAGTTTTTAGTATAACGATTTGCCAATGCTTTAGTCAATTTTGTTTTTGTATCAACTGAAGAACATGAACTCTTTAAATAGAAATAATTTGTTTTTGCAAATAACCTGGTTTTGCACTCGTAATACATACAGGATGCATTAATATGCGCTCCAGGAGTTATTTATTGACATTTTGAGACCACCGAGTAACTATCAACCACACTGATAGATATCATCGCAAAATCAGTGCAGTACTTAGGTGTCCTCTTTGATTAAAAAATGAGCTTTCAATTTTGAATTAAAAAAATTTTTACCGGGCACTCTCTAAAAACATGTTCATCAGTTGATACAAAAGCAAAATTGTTGACTAAAGCATTGGCAAAGCGCTATACTAAAATCTTAATACCGAATTTATCGGATTCTCTAACATAATACATAAAGGAAATTATTATCATTTCTCTTATATGGTAATGATTGCTCACAGGCGTCTTGTATTTTTCTCAAATTTACCAATTCAGCCTTGGAAGTGATCTTGCGCATTTGCAACAACTGAGCCCAGAAGATCTAGTTAGACTTGTAAGACTATTGCTGCAAGATTTGCAAGCTGGTGAGAGGACAAGAGTTTACCAAATAAATGGTTATCTTGCAAGTTCTTTCGAGATGGAAGATTGAGTTTGAGGTATTTTGATGCTCTTTCAGTCAAGGCTGCAATATGTGAATAGATAAGGAGGTCGTGTGAATTTTGAAATTTTTGCAAAGATAGAAATATAAGAAATCAATTGAATTACGCTGTCGGATGTAAAATACCGTAGCATGGGAGAACAACTTACAGCAGAGAAGTGAGCAATTTAAATAGAAAAGATTTTAAAGAATCTACGGTCTCAAGATGACGTCCAAAATGAAAATAAAAATTTTTGTCCTAATACCTGGTACTTTTTTCACGTAAAATATTGCAAAGACATTCCAGTAACTGGTAGCTCTAGCAAATAAACGATTCATGTAATTATGGTTAACGTTCTAAAAAGAATTTTTGTGATATTCTGCTTTTAAAAAATCATTTATTGTTGGTATTTGATTTGTCAGTAAGTTCAAGTCTCTGATTTGTTCCCTAAGTTGGTTCAAGTCTTAGGATGAAACACAATTTGTCGGGTTTAAACATGACCTTAACGCCCAGCGAAAACATTAAGGAAAGTAAAACTGTACATATAAGCAAAGTAATAAAATGACCGCGACTGTGCACCAGTGCTGTTGTCAACTTTATTTTTGTATCAAATGAAGAACATTTTTTATAGAGTAAACCTCTTTTATGCCAGTGGTAAATTTTTTTAGGACGTTCTTCACTTCAACCTGGGAATGAAATTCTTTTCGAAGAGGAAACCTAAATACTTCACAGAATTTTATCATAGTATAATTCGTCCTTTAGTTTTGTAGCTGCATCTTTAATGGACTTATTTTTGATTCGTTGGAAATCAATAAATAATCACTCTTTATTTGAGTATAAATTTAGGTTGTTTCGTTCAAAACTGAAATTTCAAGCCATTTTTCTAGATTTTTTTTGTTTTCCGCCGGAAGCTTTTACTTTTTCGAAAAAAGTTATCAAGCATATTGGACAAATTACAGAGCCATATAAGATGAATGAGGTGGAGAATAGAACGCGAAAACCCGTTTCCTGAGGAAAAACTCGGTACAATCCAATGCAGCCAAATTCAATGTTGTTTACTTCAAATTTGTAAAGTCTTTAGTGCGATTTTTTGGATAATTTGAACTCTTTTGGTCACAGGCGAATATTTTTGATTTTGCGTACAAAATCTTATGCACCTTAGCTTCAACAGCTTTGCGATGATATCTATAAGTGCGGCTGATAGTTACTCGTGTTTATCAATATGTCAACAAATATTTCCTGTTGCGCATATTAATGAATCTTGTGTGTGTGTGTGTGTGTGTGTGTGTGTGTGTGTGTGTGTGTGTGTGTGTGTGTGTTAACGAGGTCAAAACCAGAATATTTGTAGATAAATTGTTCCTGTTTATAAAGTAAATAATTTGGGTTAGGAATTTTTCCCAAGCACTTCTGTTAGTGCACAATTTAGGTGAACAGATGTGATGTTCTGCGAATTGTTTTTCCTCTTTTTCGGTAGTGACAAATCCTTTCTTAATACAGAGGAAAATAGGATTGGTGAAAGCAAGTGCCAGGTAGCATTTTAGGTTAAGGACAAAGAACAAAAGAACATCTTTCAATGCCAAAGCTGGTATCACCGAAGGATCAAAAGAATTGTCGAAGTTACGCTGACGAAATTCCGTTTTTCTCATAACCCCATTTAAGATGTTATATCTTCATATAGCTTGGATTAGGATATGTGGTCTTTTAGTCGAAAACAATTATAGTTGGGCAAACATGCAATTTTCTAAGCTCGAAACGTATTTTACAGGATATTTTCAAACACAGTTCTAGTCCGTCGTTTTCTTCTTATTTCCAGTTTTAATGATTATTTTCCATTTTTAGTCCGTGGTAAATTTCGAGTCATATCAGTAATTTTTTCATTTTAAAAACTTTGGAAGATAAGTTTGGTTTATCATGCCAGATGAAATAATTTTTTGATGGTGCATAGTTAATGGTAGCTTCTTAAAACTGTTTATTTAATTCTAAGAAAATATGTGCAGGATCGCTTGGCAGGATTGCTTGAATTAATTTTGCTTATAAAAAGATTTCTCTTAACTTACTCTTTTCTTGTAAAAACTAATGAAATTATTGAGATTTAACGACTTGATTTTTAATTTTGTTTTTAGGGCCACAAGAAACAAATCTCAAAGGTATAACAAAATTTCTACACCCTTGATGCTATACACTTTCTTCAGTATAATCCCGAAACAGTACCGCTTAGTGTCGAAATAGTGTCTAAAAAGCAGCTGGTTAAGGGTTAAAAAAGTTAATCACATACATGAGTGGAAAAATAGAAGCGTTTACAGGGTGGACGCCGTATTGGCCGACGTTTAGCCGTCAACTAAAAATTGAAAAATTTATCAGACAAATTACTAAAAGTGAGCTAGTTGATTTATTGCGGAGGTACAATCGCACACTTAAGATACTGGTCCACCGAATTTGTTGACCAATAAATAAAAATAAATTTTGGCTAAATTTCCCATTTTTCTTCTAGGCTGAACGCACTGTTGGTCAATTTTTCCAGCACCAAATTAGGCATACTTACTTAAGAAAACCCTGACTTAGATAACGTGGAAAATGTTCAACTAAAAGCATATAAACAAGTAAAGCATATTAATAAAGCATTAAAATAATGCATATAAAGCATATAAACGATAAAGCATAAGGTCTCATTTTCAATGTATTTAGATATAAATTTCAAACAAAACTACCAAAGATTTTTAAATGAAAAATCTGGTACCTGTAGGTGTTAATGATGAGATCTAATAATTGTGTGCCCGATAATGTAACTAGTCGGAGCAGAATTAATTCAAAAAGTTGTTACAGAATGCAGTAAATAAAAATATTGACAATTTTTGATACTCACATCCTCGCTTCTCGTACATCTGTTGTTCCTGAAAAACAAGATGATAGGAGAGTTGAACATATAAAATTAGTCATATAAATTGAATTTTCTGGAAAATTTATTAATCTATCTATTAATTTAGTAAAATTTTATACATTTATTGACGATTTCTTTGCCAGCTACCCAGTACACTTATGGTTAAAGAAGTTTTTTCAAAACATGTTAACAACTTTGCGATTGGTTTTGAATTCAGAATTATAAAAATGTCATAATATTAATTAGAAGAACTGACGACAGAAACAAACAAGGAGGTGCGGTAATGTGCGTTTGCATATAAAGTTCCGGCCCCGCTCATTCACATTTTTGGGATAATTGTCTACCAAATGGGGAACAGATGGGGTCGCCTCCAACGCAAATAATTCAGTGGATTAAAAAGTACCGCATTTGATGGGATCGGGCATTATTCAGAAAGCGAGGCAAGACTCACAACAAAATCAAACAACAAAAACAAGAAACAATAATTACATCCAAAACTTTACTTCCATCTAAAAATAAACTTAATAACAAAGTCAAGATAGCGTCAGATAAATCGAAAATTAGACAAAGAACAAAAAAAGTAAACTTAGTAAATTCGGTTATATTTTTAAAAACAATATAATTCAATGTCATGAAAACCATTACAGCACAACTGAAATTAACCAAACGTTTTATTATCACCAATGCTTATATAGGAGGGCATTATGACCTGTCTGTATTCATTTTTATTTGCAACTACAAAAAGGACAACAAATAGAGACAACAAACAAAATTCAATTAAAACTTGTGAGACAACGCTGTCAAAGCCATATTCTGCCCCTCAAAATCTGTTAGGTTGTGGTATGTGAATGCAAATAATGTGTGGTCGTGATCAAAATACAAAATGAAATAATTAAATAGGTTAATTTATTCGTCCAAGGGAAGCCGTTGAAACTTGCAATTATTCAAAACATTTCTAGCGTTTAAAAATGAGGGTCAATAATAAACAAGAACCAAAAATTAATTTTTTTTGTGCGAAAAACCCGTGTCGAAGGCAGTAAAATCATATCGAATTCTTTAAACACCTTACATTTTGTACACTTGCACCTTTTTTTGACGCCAAAATTGTCATATGTTAATTCCATATAACTAGAGTAGGTAACAAAAACACACAAAAAGAAAAGAAATGCGAAGTTGAATAAAGCTTTCTTTTAACACAATTGTCTCAAACTCTTGAAAACCATCAGTTATCTACTCAAATCAAAATATAGGCTCATCTAATCTTCCATTAAAAGCCAGTGAGACCGGCCATTCTCCGGGACTTATAAGTACTAACTGGTAAAGCCACAATAAAGATTAAACTTGAATTTAGTAGAAACAGGAACCATTCTGTCGTTGCTCAAATTAAGCAAAAAGTTGAACAAGTTAAGAAAATGTATTGCAAAGATCAAGAAACCATTGTTTATTTAGAAAACAGATAAATTTAAAAATCAAAACTGCAACAAGCTATAAAGTAAAAAAAGAAATATATTAATTTGGAACTCCTTAAGATGCCAATTGAACTTATCACCAGATAGCTTTGATTTGAAATATTCTTTTCTTTAAGTAACATAAAAAAGATCGAATTTTTTCAATAAAAGACCGACTGTTTACAATCCAAATTTTATCTGGATTGTAGCAGTCCAAGATTGTACCAATTTTTGCTTTCTTAATGTTGTCGTTTAAGAACACTTAATTGTTTCGAATGTTATAGATATAAATAATTTGTTAGTAAAAAATTAAAAATAAACGCTTCTGCGTTTTTGATAATCATCGAGAAAAGTTAGCAAAAAAAGCAAAATTTTAATTCCTGAGCGTTTTTAATAGAAGTGGCAGTAGGAATAGCCCCATTTGGAGTTTACCAATATTGTGTTATTGGTTTTGGGTTGTGCACTTTCCGCAAATTTAATCAAAATGGATCAAAAAAGCTTTTTCGTAGAATTTTTGATGAAAAGGGCTGAATTTTGAAAAATTTAGCCAACGTTCAAAATATTCAACAATACTTTTTTGTCTTTGGAAATCAAATCAACAACACTATTGTTAAGAAATATAACATAGTTTTAGCAAAATTGACTAAATTTTAAGCAAAATTCCGGAAAAATGAGAATAAAAAAAACGTAAATCAGTATTTTTCAGTCAAAACTGTCTATGATGGAAATAACGATCGGCGATAATTGGCTGAAAAAAAGAACCCATTTGAATATATAGTCCCTCCTCCCTCAAGTGGGGCCGGAACAAAAATCTAACGTGACCCTGCACGACTTTAACAAAATTGACATTTAACTGTTCTCTGATAAATTTTGAAGTTTAAAATTTGCGGAACAACTGAAAGCAACTAAAAGCGCGCAGCCAAAACGCAGTCTCTTGAAAAAAATACATTTTCCTGATTTTGAGCACGAAATTAACTTAGTGTCACTCACTGCCAAGTAGCTAGTGAAAAGAATGATATGCCTTATAAAATTTCTAGTCATATTTCATCAGTTTTTTTTACAAATTTGTTCTTTAGCGTATGGACATATATAGTCGAGATCGGTAGTATATGTTAATTTGCCCTTTCTCTTTTTAAATGAATATTTCGTTGAGGTCACCCTTATCTAGTTGATAAATTCTTAAATCTTCTCACGATTAAAACGTTGAGATCTAAAAGCAAAAAAGCGTCCTGACATGAAAATAATCATCGCATAGCAACAGCCAAAAGTGAATAAAACTGGAGTTTTCTTCAAACCGCAATATATTTTTTTCGTAATCTTCAAATCAGTTTTTTTTTAATTCTCCACTCTCAGTTTTTCGGACCCAAAAAATATGGTATTTGAATTTTTGATTATTTTGGATATCTCCCAATAGTCTATGTTCTCTAAATTCTGAACAGAAATGTTGGTATAAAATCTAATCAATTAACAAAACATATTTATATCTGAACTTACAGCTCTGATTTGTCCATTAATTGGCGTTGATGCATCATCGTCACGACGATCTACTCTTGGCCGTCTCAGCCTCAACCTTCTGCAGCTTACATCTGAAAAAAACAAAATGACGTTCGCTTTTTTGATACTGCCAATTTCATTATCATGCTTTAATGAGGGCACAAAAAATTAAATATAGGCACTCCAAAGAGAGGCAATATTCAAAAACAATTCTAGGAAGTGGTGTCCTCCGGCTTCTAACTTTAATCAAAATAGTCGTATTTGAAAAGAAAATCTGTTCAGGTAGTTAAAATGCTGAAATGAAAACCAAGCAGCGATGACTATTAATGATACCAAGAAAGAGGTTTTTGAAAATATTGTACAAATAACTGAAATTAGTTGTGTAGTATTTCTGTTTTTTTTCTCTATTTGCTTCTTTCGTACCATATTCTGATTGGCACCCAAGATCTGTCAAAGAAGTACTTGGACCCTAGTAACGTGGAATATCAGTACTGAAACTTGGTATTCCAATTGGATATTGTCGGCCCAGTACTTTATCAGTGTATCCTAAGAGTGTTTTGCTGCCTCATTATGTGCGGTGTATTTTCATAGATGAATTTTTTCCTGAAAGTAGACTTAGCATCTTTGGTTTTGATTCGCATAATGTTCACAGGAAAATCATGAAAAAAATTTTGGACGGTGCACTTTTTGAGCATGACGACAACTTACAATCTCAAAATGTTGCTGGCAACCTATTAACATTAGGAAAAAACGCCTTAACTAGTAATTACAAAACAAAACCAGTAAATACACACCGAGTGCCTGGAAACTGCCAAATTTCGGCCCCAATTAGCAGAAGATTTTTATGTTTTTTTAAAGTTTTAGATTGTAATGGTATTCTGTATTTCTAATATTTTTTAGCTGAAAGAAAACAGATAAAGTACTGGGCCGACGATATACAATTTTAATTAATTGGATTTTGGACTGTTCAGAGTGTTTTCAGAGAGCCTTTTTTACCATGATTTTTTGTCTGAACAGCAAAAAAGTGACATGATCGTAATATATTCATAGTAAAATACAAAGTGAGAAATACTATGATTTCGTGCTAATTTACAATGTTACTAAGATCTGGGTCACAATCAGATGAAAAAATAAATGCCAAAAACAAAAGAACTGCCACTATTTTCCTTCTTCCGATCTGTAACCTTACCATATGCTTTTCAAACAATCTTTTCTGGAACCAATACATTATATTCGTCCTGCAAAATTTTCCACCCCTGATGAGTGTATGAACCGCACCAATTTCGAGAAACAAAACTGCCATCATAATTGAAAGGACCACAAAATTTCAAATGGTTTCATAATCAGTATACTCCCCAATCTAGTTCCCATTGTTATCGTCCTTAATTCACAGCATGAGTGCATGAGTTTTTCTGGGCAATCTGCCGAGTGAGCTATAACTTATGCAAAAATTGACAAAAAAGGAAAGGCCAAAATAGCAGGAACCTTATAAGTTTTTTTGAAGAAAAACTATTGCCAAACATGGAGAACACTAAATTATGGTGGTATCAATTTTAAAGAGTCTATTCTGACTATATTGCTGTAAAAAAAATCCGCGCAGTTATAGGTTAGAACTTTTCGAGTTCAAAATCTTTTCAGATATTAGCAATAGTACAAACATATCAAAAACATTAGAACATTTTTTTGCTTATTTTTGTTCCCTTGGAACGCTTAGTCGTGTCACTTTTTTTCGCCTCAATGTGTTCTTTTATATAGAAAAAACATCAAAAATGTTGAAATAGGCTCAGTTGCATTAACAATAAACATAAAACTCACACAAAATAAAAACTCTCCGAGTAAAAACTAGAATAAGTATTTGTATCCTAATTCGACTTTTTCCACTCATTTGAAGTCAATAGGCACCAAAAATATAATTGTTCTCTCTCTATCCTGCTCATACTTGATAGTTCTTTTTGTTTGTGTAATTTCGTGAAAAACTTTTGCTCAGAACAAGAAAAATAGTCCGGGGGATAACTAAGTATACATTATTTACACATTTTAAAACAGTTTAAAACATTTTAAGCAGATGGTTCACACATCAAAACAACGCTCTTCGAGACCTGCTTTTTTAAATTAATATTTTCCCATTGTTACACACGCATACATAAAATTTATCAGGAAGCAGTTCTGGTGAAACTTTTGTATATAATTTTTTTTTTTACTTTTTATCTCATGTTATTCAAATTCTGGGAAAATGAGTTTTACACCAATTAGAGCTTACCTGTGAACTGGACAAACAAAAGCACAGCGCAAATAATTAAGAATGGTGACTTAAGCATTTTTCTAGATCTTTGTCACAGCAAAAAATGAATTCAAGAATGTTTTTTATCGTAAAGTAAAGTAACTGTTTTTGGAACCGCTTCTATTTCAAATGATCTTAAATGGTTCGCCTTCGAGACTAAAACTTGCGTTTGCACTGACCAAAAAGATATAACAAAAAATCGTAACAAAAAAGCTTTTAGTCACCTAAATTTTATTATACTATTATATTTTAGCTTCTTAAATTTCATTGTAAGGAGTCGTTAGGCAAAACTACCTAAACTTGTCTAACTGGTTGTTTGAATGAAGAATTCTTTCAAGTTTTACAACTAATGTTCTTGAAGTTGAACAGCATCTACTTTTTTCTTTCTACTTAATTGTTTCGCAGTGAAATTTTATTTGGTAAACGCTATCTATGGCTTAGAATAAGTGTTTTTGAAATTTAACATCCACTCAACATTGCCTGACAACCAAAACTATAAAATTGGCTGCAAAGGTTGTAATAAAACAGTACTTTTTCCAGAGTATACTCGTCAACCAGTCGTTATATAAAAGTGTTTTTAAGGCTGAGTTAGTTTTAATTACCACGGGGTGATTAATGTTGGCGTCTCGTCAAATTAACTGATGCATTATTTATAAACTAAATCAAACTATTTCAAAATGTTTGTAAATAATGACAAATTTTAAAATAATTTTAAAGGCCCGCATAGCTTGAAAAAGTATCTGAAAAAATATGGCTGATTTTGATAGGTCGATGAATCCTCCAGAAAAAGTTTCGTACAGTTAGGCCGACAGTTTTAAATTTCAACTAGACATTTATTGTATGAACATAATAAAATAAAAGGCTTAAAGCTGAAAGATTTCACTCGAACTTCTTTACACTTTGTTTAATTTTCTTGACTTTTCTTTTTTTTGTGTTGCAATAGAAAAAAATCAACTCAATGTGAAAGATGCAAGTTGCATCAGACAATGAGACGAAGCAGAATTGTATGTTATCAACCGGTTGAAACACAGCTTAACTGTTTCAGTTTGTTTTCGCTGGAATCTGCTAAGGTCGCCATTTTCTGTTGGCTTATTGCACAGTTCTAATTCTACAATTGCCTTCAAGATAACCCTGTTTTTTGACGAAATCTTGCATCATTACGTTTTTCAGATAGAAATCGGAAGATAGTATTTTCCCGCCTTATAGCTCTATATTGTTACGAAATAATCACTCTTTCTCAGCTGATTGGGGTACAGGGGTACACCAAAAACTGTTATCCTAGATCCTACCTCCTATGTGTCCTTAATGTCATGGGCTAAAAAATTTTACGAAATTAGTAGATTGACAATTTCTCATAAAGGAAAGTTCTATGGTATAAAAATTTTCAAAAAATTTATAAAAAACATTTTGAATCAAGAGGTCAACCAAGGTATTCTCATAAAAATCAGTGACAAATGTATCACTAAAGAGCACAATGAACATTGCAAATATTTCATCTCACCGTATGCTTTATATATATATATATATATATATATATATATATATATATACATATATATATATATATATATATATATATATATATATATATATATATATGTACATATAAACACACACACACACACACACACACACACACACACACTCACACACACACATATATATATATATATATATATATATATGTGTGTGTGTGTGTATGTGTATATTTATATAAATAAATAAAAGTATAGCTTATTTCATAAATTTATTACGTTTTTATACCTCAAGTTTTTTTCAGTTACAGTTTAAGTTGCTCATCTAATATACATATTGTGTTAATTTTTCATCTTCGGTTCCTGCTCGTTTTCCGTGTTTAGGCAGTCTTAGTTTATAAGAGAGGGTAAGTAAACTCTGATATGGAGTAACCGAACGCTGCAAGCGTGTGCCTACAATAAAAGGCAATCACGCCTAAAGGAAACTTGGGAAAAACTTCTGGAGCCTCGCCATCTTGACTCGCTATAACTGCATGATGAATGAATTTGTATGAGGTTATTTTTTTCAGTCCTACTTGCGTTGATTTCAATAAAATTTATGATCATTCACAAACTTTTTGGTTCCTCAAGACTTAATAAAAAATAAATGCAGGGCCAGATTGGTCCTTAATTTTTGTGACTTCTCCTATTAGTATATTATGACATTTATTACCTTCGTTTGATTAAATCATGCCTTGAGCAGAAAATTGTCATAGTGGCTTCAGGTAGGTGTGCATTTTTTAAGGACCTTTTCGAGTGAAGCAAAAACACTGTTTTTACGAGCTTAGCTCATAACTTGTTTACTAGTTTATTAGATGTTTCCTCACAAAAGTCCTTATCGTTTTATTAGTGTATTTTCTTTGAATGATCTCAATCTTATCATACAAGATCATATATGATTTCTTGGTTATCATACAAAAGCATATATGGGTTTTGGTAATCATAAGTTGATCATTAATGATTCCCTGGTAATCATACATGGGTCAAAAAAGGTTTCCCAGTATGAAAAAACAGGGTTATAAAACCCTATTTCGAAGAAATACGGTGATAAAATGGTCCTGAAAATTCCAAACATAACTGCCGATACAGTTTGACAACTATCTTGTATTTCCATCAAGCTGCGTCGTCAAAAAATTGATATAGTGAAAAAAAATTTCATTTAAATCAAAATTTGGAATTCTGAATTCTTTATCTGCTTTCTTTTTATTATCTCCGCAACACGTTATTATCTCAGCAAGTAATTATCAGCTTTCCAAAATTCCGGACTTCAAAGAAGACAGGGATAGCAAATTAATTGATGGGTTCCCCAAATTCTTCACCAGTATTCGTAACCGTATTTTACACTTCTTGAACTTGTACCCATTCTCAGGGATATTTTTGTCGCGCAATGAAACTAACAAGTGAGATACACTTGAGGTATTTTTTGAGCTAGGCTTGCGGTACTTTTTTTGGTTGAGGAAGAACATTTTTATGAAAATAGCATAATTTAAGACAAGTTAAAGCAAAAAAAATATTTAAGATGTGAATTAACTAGTTCTTGTAATTAATATTAATTTGTTTTGCTCATGAGACTTATCCACTCAGCAGTAACGTTTCATTTTGTTCATGAAAATAATATTTTCTGTTTAAAAGGATTTTTCATCCGTAATGTGCGAAAAAAACATAGTTTGTACTGTAAAGTTTCATTTTTATCGTTTTGTGGGTCCCTCAATCAAATGTCTTGATTTCATCAGCAAAACGCTTATCTGTTTCTAAATTAGTCAAGTTATTAATAGAGGTTTTGGATACAAATTGGTGTACTAGTGTCCTTTTTCTCTGAACTGGCCTCACAAAAATGCCTTCATGCAGTAGTATTTTTCAAACATTTACTCAAATTCTGTTTTAACTTAATCTTGAAATATATTTTCCGTTAGAGTGCAGTTTTTGTCTTCCAAAATTCACTTTCGGAAAATTTTTTCTGCGATTATTGGCATGCGAAAAAATTTTGTTTAAGAAGCTATTTATCTGCAGGGATTTAATTATAGTAAAATTTAGTGCAGGTCAAATTTCAGCCTTCCACAAATGGATCATTAAATTAAACTTTTGCAAATGCGTCAATAATTAGATAGGTGGTTTTTTATTTTATTTATTAAGGTCAATTCATCATGAACATTTTAAATAATGGTTGTTCTTGCTACTGGCCCAATGAGATTTTAAAAACTCATACCTCACTGTCATTTTGGTCCATTTTTGATTGATTAATTACCATAGCCCCGGCCACCACTTCTTAGTAGTCAAACAATGATCATATACGTTGTCATACAAATCATAACGTACTTCCTAGTACGATCCTTGTATGGCTACTATGAAGTCATAAACGATCCTTGTATGATTTTCAATAAATCATTTATGAGCCTAGTATGACTACAAAGACTCATACATCCATTTTTCATAAATCTTTTTACCATTTATTTTTTTTTTCATTTTTTTTCGGTTAAGCATTACCTATGAGATTCTCCGGCATCACTTTGTGATCAGCAAAAAAAAACTCTAACGTTGAATATAAATAGCAAAGTCGGGTACTAAATTAAAGGGTAAGTCTAAATAGATAACTAAAGTTTGTTTGTTCTCTGATGCCAGTCTGAAACCTATAAATGTTCATTTCTAAGAAACATTTAAAAAAAATTGCATATAACCTTAAATTAGATTTGTGAATGTGCTCAAATTGTAAAGTTATTCCTTTAACAGACACAAAGAATCAAATGTAGATTGCAAATGCGATACAATAATTTAATATGATATTTAACATCATACGAGAATTTATGCGTCACACTGAATGTTTTATGTATCATATATGACTTTTTTATGATTACCAAGAACTTTTTTCGAATGCGATAGAAATGAAAATTATACACTTTTTGGGTTTTGAATTTTTTTGTATGATACTTTATCATTTCAAATAAATTATATAATCCTTGTATGACAACCAAGAGTTCATCAAAAGTATATGAACTAGTATACTTAGTAAAAATCATAAATGACCTACAGTAACAACTAGGAATTTTGTTTGATGAGCTCCCTGGGAGTGTTGTTTTTTTTGTTTTTGGATGACCAACAGAGCAAAGGAAGAGAATGTATCACAGCATTGAGAAATTTCTAAATTTTGCAGAACTAATTTTGTTTGACAGTCGTTCTGTGGTTCAGTTTCTAAAATCAGTTTTTGATCAGGAAAATGCTATATGCAATTTCATTTACCGTAACTTGCCGGGATGTTCAAAATTGAAATAAAGTTGATAAACAAAGTGCCAATTTTGCTCAATCAAAGCGAATAGGAATTGAGTTTTTGGAAAACAGCCTGCTTTAAAAATTTTCTATTCATGTTCTCATTTGATTACTATAGAAATGATCATCGTTTTTGGTCTCTAATGCTGACGAGCGAATGAAACCATTTGAATTGTTTGGCTTATGCACACAATTACGAACTATAAAAACAATGCTTATGAAAATTTCACAGTTAATTCAACTTTGTTTAATAACTGGCTTTGAAAATTGAACCAATTTCACTGAATTCTTTATAAGAGACTAGATATCAATTAGAGAAAACTCTGTTGACAAAATTCTGTTGAAAAAAAATGACAAGCTATTATTTTCACTTAACTAGCCCCCAGTTTTGTTCTTCTGATATCATTAAGATTAGAACTAGAAACTGTGATCCTCGATTTTATATTTAGAGCTCAGTACTCTGACTACAATTCTAGGTAATCACTTAGATCTAATTTTTCCTCCAAATCAACAAAAAGTGTGCGATATAACAAAGGTTATGTTGAAGAAGAATATATTTTTGACTAGTGCGCCTTCATACTTTTGAAGCTTATTGAAGCTAATTTTTTTGAGATTACGTTTCATCTCTTCATTCTTTATTATTTAGAATGAAAACCAAAAACTGAAAATTTCACTGATCAGAGACAAGAAATTTTTACACATTCTTTTCTTAATTAGACATATTAAAAAGAAGTGACGGGACCAGAAAATGGCCATGCTTAGCAAAAATAAAGGTTCCAAGTTTCGGTGCTAATTTACTACAATTTGCGAAACATATGACTAATTCTCTTGAAATAGAATCGCGACAATGAAACATCAAAATCTTCATTCTTAAATTGACATGACAACGGAATAAATGAAACAAATTTTGATAAAACATGAGTTAACTTTTTTTTCAATTTTATTCGGTTAAACATTACCTATGAGATTCTCCGGCATCACTTTGTGTTCAGCCAAAAAACTCTAACGTTGAATATAAATTGCAAAGTCGGTTACTAAATTAAAGGGTAAGTCTAAATAGATAACTAAAGTTTGTTTGTTCTCTGATGCCAGTCTGAAACCTATAAATGTTCATTTCTTAGAAACATTTAAAAAAATGCATATAACCTCAAATTAGATTTGTGAATGTGCTCAAATTGTAAAGTTATTCCTTTAACAGACACAAAAGTCAAATGTAGATTGCAAATGCGATACAATAATTTAATATGATATTTAACATCATACGAGAATTTATGTGTCACACTGAATGTTTTATGTATCATATATGACCTTTTATGATTACCAAGAACTTTTTTGGAATGCGATAGAAAATTAAAATTATACACTTTTGGGCTTTGTAAATTTTTGTATGGTACTTTATCATTTCAAATAAATTATATAATCCTTGTAGGACAACCAAGAGTTCATCAAAAGTATATGAACTAGTATAATTACTAAAAATCATAAATGACCAACAGTAACAACTAAGAATTTTGTTTGATGAGCTCACTGGGAGTGTTGTTTTTTTTGTTTTTGGATGACCAACAGAGCAAAGGAAGAGAATGTATCACAGCATTGAGAACTCATTTCTAAATTTTGCAGAACTAATTTTGTTTGACAGTCGTTCTGTGGTTCAGTTTCTAAAATCAATTTTTGATCAGGAAAATGCTATGTGCAATTTCATCTACCGTAACTTGCCGGGATGTTCAAAACTGAAAAAAAGTTGATAAACAAAGTGCCATTTTTGCTCAATCAAAGCAAATAGGAATTGAGTTTTTGGAAAACAGCCTGCATTAAAATTTTTTCTTCCATGTTCTCATTTGATTACTATAGAAATGATCATCGTTTTTGGGCTGTAATGCTGATGAGCGAATGAAATCATTTGAATTGTTCGGCTTATACACACAATTACGAACTATAAAAACAATGCTTATGAAAACTTCAAAGTTAATTCAACTTTGTTTAATAACTGGCTTTGAGAATTAAATCAATTACACTGAATTCTTTATAAGAGATTAGATATCAGTTAGAGAAAAACTCTGTTGACGAAATTCTGTTGAAAAAAATGTGACAAGTTATTATTTTCACTTAATTAGCCCACAATTTTTGTTCTCCTGATATCATTAAGATTAGAACTAGAAACTTTGATCCTTGATTTTAAATTTAGAGCTCAATACTTTGACTACAATTCTAGGTATTCACTTAGATCTAATTTTTCCTCCAAATCAACAAAAAGTGTGCGATATAACGAAGGTTATTTTGAAGAAGACTATATTTTTGACCAATGCGCCTTCATGCTTTTGAAGCTTATTGTAGCTATTTTTACGTATCATCTCTTCATTCTCTATTATTTAAAAAGAAAACCAAAAACTGAAAATTTCACTGATCAGAGTTTTCTCAGAGATACGAAATTTTTACACATTCTTTTCTTAGTTAGACATATTAAAAAGAAGTGGCGGAACCATAGAATGGCCATTCTTAGCAAAAATAAAGGTTCCAAATTTTGGTGCTCATTTACTACAATTTGCGCAACATATGACTAATTCTGAAGAAATAGAATCGAGACAATGAAAAAAACAAAAATATCATTCTTATGGTAACATGACAACGGAATAAATGAAACAAATTTTGATAAAACATGAGTTCATTTAATCTATATATATATATTTATATATATATATATATATATATATATATATATGTGTGTATAATATATATATATATATATATATATATATATATAGATTAAATGAACTCATGTTTTATCAAAATTTGTTTCATTTATTCCGTTGTTATATATAATGTAAAAGAAGCAATTTAACTATGATCAGACCAACAAATGAGCAGCTATCAATCAGTTGGTTCCTTCTTGCTCCTTTTTCACGTCTCCTTTCAACATTTGAATTCAAAGACAGAATTTTTTTTTCAGAAGATACTTTCTGCATGCAAAACGGTTAAAATCTTGTTAATGCAAATTTTTCAACAGAAAATTGCGAAAGGACTAAATTAGTCAATAAAATTATGCTCAGAAGACATCACTCTAGAAAACAATTAATTGACAAGAAGACACATTTTGTATGCTGAGCAGAAAAATTGATGAGCTTCAAATTCGTATGTCGGATTGGGATCAAAAATATTAATCAAGCGAAGACTGCTTCATTTTCAAAAATTTCCCAATCAAGTCATTTTGCAAACACTCATATAATCTTTTTGGCAATGCAATTTATTTTCTACTCCAATTATCAATTTATGACTGAGGGAGTCAAGGCATGCTACCCCTTGAAGACTTGAAAAGCAATTTGGACAAAGTAATTTGCAAATAGAATTTTCTCCGACGATAAGGGTTTTATCTTTAGCCCGCAAAAAATGTTATCGGAACACTAAAAGGCTTGTAAAATTAGTTATCCATAAAAAGCTTCCCAAAAGATGGTGAAATTACGAATATGTGCAATGAAACTAGGCTGATCACAGTATGCTGAAGATGCAAAGTAAACATTTTTCAAAAACATTTAAACGTTAATTAATGCTCTTTTTCAAAAAGTACAAAAATTGTCGACGAGATAAAAAAAAGTTCAATAAATAAACGGGAAATTTCAGTGAGGGGGAGTTCCTGAGAAAGTAAAGCAGACGTCAGCATAATCAAAAAATATATAGAAATGGAAATAAAAAAGTAAATTTGAAATCTTTCACGAGACAGAATTTAAACAAAAAGTGATCAATTAAACCTGAGCTGTATTCACCTGACGACCCATTTCATTGCAAGAGTGTACATTCTGATCTATCAGCTACACCGGCAACCAATAATTTGTCTCTAGTTTTGTTGGCTGAGATTGGAATTGAAGATAAGGCAGCGAGGTCACCAGCATAAGAGAACTGTAACCTAACCTAGGACCTTCTTGAAAAAACGCTTACAAAAAACATTTAAATGCAATGCGTTAACGTCAAATACTATTTTTCAACAAACAGTCCTTAAAAGTCCGGCGAGACCAACTCAAACGTTTTCTCAAACCTGTCATGAAATAACCAAAGCCAATAGCTATTAGTGAAACAGGGTTAACCGATAATAATAACCTGAGAATGTACTCTAAGTTTTTATGAGTTATTATTTGAGTCAAAATCTGAAAAAGGAGTTCGTGCAGTTATTTTGGTAAAGTCAAAAATCAGCTTTGAAAAAATCCAATTGCCAAACGCAATTATTTTTTAAAAAACTACAAGTAATTAAAAAAATGGCAACAGTTAAACGACAACAAAGCAAGTTTTTTAACAGTTATTTACAGACCATCAAACAAGAGTTTTAGAAAATTACTAGCAGAGCTTTTTTTTACACTATACTTCCCATTCAACAATCAAGGAATTTTTGGCGTTGTCAACAGAGATATTTTGTCAAAGACTCAAACACAAATTTTGTCAAACATAAAAAGGCAAAATGTTTGCGGTTGAACCAAAATTTTTGATATTTTTTAGGCAAATGTAGGAGAAATCTGTCTTAGACGTTTGAAACTTGCTCTAATGATAACAGTAAAATCGAAAGAGATGAACAGAGCTGCGTTTAATTTGCTCAATTAGCAAATGAGCTAAACAAAAAGTATTTGGTCACTTAAAAATAAAAAGTTTGCTGGTCATGATGGGATAAACAGCAAAATTTTTGTTGTTTCACTGCCGGTAATAGTTGATTAATCATGCAACATTTTTTACACCTGTTTGAAAAACCTTGTTTCCATTTACCATTTGAAAAATCAAATTTCATTCATTACACATGGAAGGCAGTAAAACTGACCCGGCTACAGCGACCTATCAGTTTTTAGCATCGTTTTTTTACAGTTTTTGAAAGTTCGATCAATAAGAGAATCATGGGTTTTTGTTGGCAAACAAAGAGTTTTATCACATAATCAAATTGAAAAAAGTGTGCGATATAACGAAGGTACTTTTGAAGAAGACTATATTTTTGACCAGTGCGCCTTCATAATTTTGAAGCTTATTTTAGCTATATTCTTAAGAATACGTTTCATCTCTTCATTCTTTATTATTTAGAATGAAAACTAAAATATGAAAACTTCACTGATCAGAGTCTTCTCAGAGATAAGAAGTTTTTACACATCCTTTTCTTAATTAGACATAGTAAAAAGAAGTGGCGGGACGAGAAAATGGCCATGCTAAGAAAAAATAAAAGTCCCAAATTTCGGTGCTAATTTTAGGTGCTAATATGACTAATTCTCAAGAAATAGAATCAATACAATGAAACATCAAAATCATCATTCTTATGTTGACATGACAACGGAATAAATGAAGCAAATTTTGATAAAACATGAGTTCACTTATATATATATATATATATATATATATATATAAATATATATATATATATATATATATATATATATATATGTATATATATATATATATATATAGAGTGTAAAAAAAACAATTTAACTATGATCAGACCAACAAATTAGCAGCTACCAATCAGTTGGTTCTTTCTCGCTCTTTTTTCGCTTCTCCTTTCAACATTTGAGTTCATGGACAGAATATTGTTTAAGAAGATACTTTCTGCATGCAAAACGGTTAAGATCTTATTAATGCAAATTTTTCAACAGAAAATTGCGAAAGGACTAAATTAGTCAATGAAAATACGCTCAGATGACATCACTCTAGAAAAAATTAAATGTCAAGAAGACGCAATTCGTATGCTGAAGAGAAACATTGATGAGCTTCAAAATCGTATGTCGGATTCGGATAAAAAAATATTAATCAAGCGAAGACTGCTTGCATTTCACAAATTTCCCAATCAAGTCATTTTGCAAACACTCATATAATCATGTTGGCAATGCAATTTATCTTTACTCCAATTATCAAATTATGACTGAGGGAGTCAAGGCATGCTACTCCTTGAAGACTTGAAAAACAATTTGGACGAAGTAGTTTGCAAATAGAATTTTCTCCGACGATAAGGGTTTTATCTTTAGCCCGCAAAAAATGTTATCGGAACACTAAAAGGCTTGTAAAATTAGTTATCCATAAAAAGCTTCCCAAAAGATGGTGAAATTACGAATATGTGCAATGAAACTAGGCTTATCACAGTATGCTGAAAATGCAAAGTAAACATTTTTCAAAAACATTTAAACGGTAATTAATGTTCTTTTTCAAATAGTACGAAAATTGTCGACGAGATCAAAAAAGTTTAATAAATAAACGGGAAATTTCAGCGAGGGGGAGTTCTTGAGAAAGTAAAGCAGACGTCAGCCTGATCAAAAAATATTTAGAAATGGAAATAAAAAAGTAAATTTGAAACCTTTCACGAAACAGAATTTAAGCAAAAAGCGATCAATTAAACCTGAGCTGTATTCACCTGACGACCCATTTCATTGCAAGAATGTACATTCTGATCTATCACTTACACCGGCAACCAATAACTTGACTCTAGTTTTGTTGGCTGAGAATGGAATTGAAGATAAGGCAGCGAGGTCACCAGCATCAGAGAACTGTAGTTTAACCTAAGACTTTCGTGAAAAAACGGGGGAATACGCTTACAAAAAAAACATTTAAATGCAATGCGTTAACGTCAAATACTATTTCTTAACAAACAGTCCTTAAAAAAGTCCGGCGAGACCAGCTCAAACGTTTTCTCAAACCTGTCATGAAATAACCAAAGCCAAACGCTGTTAGTGAAACAGGGTTTACTTGAAACAGGTAATAATAACCTGAGAATGTACTCTAGGTTTTTATGAATTATTATTCGAGTCAAAATCTGAAAAAGGTGTTGATGCGGTTATTTTGGTGAAGTCAAAAATCAGCTTTGAAAAATCCAATTGCCAAACGCAATTATTTTTGAAAAAACTATAAGTAATTAAAGAAACGGCAACAGTTAAACGACAACAAGGCAAGTTTTTTCACAGTTACCTACAGACCATCAAACAAGAGTTTTAGAAAATTACTTGCAGAGCTTTTTTTTACACTATACTTCCCATTCAACAATCAAGGAATTTTTGGCGTTGTCAACAGAGATATTTTGTCAAAGACTCAAACACAAATTTTGTCAAACATAAAAAGGCAAAATGTTTGCGGTTGAACCAAAATTTTTGAGATTTTTTAGGCAAATGTAGGAGAAATCTGTCTTAGACGTTTGAAACTTGCTCTAATGATAACAGTAAAATCGAAAGAGATGAACAGAGCTGCGTTTAATTTGCTCAATTAGCAAATGAGCTAAACAAAAAGTATTTGGTCACTTAAAAATAAAAAGTTTGCTGCTCATGATGGGATAAACAGCAAAATTTTTGTTGTTTCACTGCCGGTAATAGTTGATTAATCATGCAACATTTTTTACACCTGTTTGAAAAAACTTGATTCCATTTACCATTTGAAAAATCAAATTTCATTCATTACACATGGAAGGCAGTAAAACTGACCCGGCTACAGCGACCTATCAGTTTTTAGCATCGTTTCTTTACAGTTTGGGTTTTGAGAATTCTGGGTTTTGTTGGCAAACATAGAGTTTTATCACATAATCAAATTGAATTCCTGCAAAAAAGTCATGCATCAGTACAATAAACAAATTCTCTGAAATCATCTGTGAGGCATTAAAAAATCTATCCGACGTGTCATTATTCGATGATTTAAATAATGCTTTTATTATTCCACATATTAACTTTGATTTTGAAAGTGGAAAAAAACATTTTCGATGGAAACAATTTCAAGATAGTTAAAATTTTTTTGCACAATGATCTTAATACGTTTATACAAACAATAAACCATAAATTACACTGATGTTAGTTACGGCTAACCTCAGTGACACATCTTGAACCAACTTTTTTTCTAATATAAGTTAAAGATACACCTCAATGCTACTTGAACTCTGAAGAATATTTGTATGCGGATGATTTTACCATAAAACGTGCCTATAATGGAAGTTGTAAATTTTCGTGTGATTGAAGGAATGGTTTGATCAGAACGTTTTATCAGTTAATGAAAAAAAGCATGCTTATGCTTCACGGCCGCAACAAAAAAATAAATACATACGCAGTATTTTCAATGACAATCGAATCCAGTTTGAGCGCAAATATTTGGGCATTGTTTTTGACAAATCGATGAAATTTGCGTAACACTGTAAAATGTTTGCAAAAATTTACCAGAATTTTTTGTTGTTTCCTGTAAGACATGATAGTATTTCACAAAAGTCAAATATTAACCTTTTACAATGCTTATGAAAAATCTACAATAGAATATGGTCTTTCAATATATGGAAGCACTTATGAGACACATTTCGACGATTTTTGTAAGATGCTCAAAAAATATGTGGGGCCACTTTCCTTTAAACGAAAAGCGGATGCGTTTAGGGTTTTTTCATAACAAACATCATCTTTTACCGTTTATGAGTTTTTGCTAATCATATTTTTCGATTCATTTTTCATGAACTCAGAAAACCTGAGTCGGCTTATATAAAATTAGATTTGCTCAGCTACCATCGTGAAACACAAGAAGAATTTCACAAAAACTGTCACAAGGTCCCAATTTAAAAAATCTTAAAAATTCTCTGCAGATCAAAGTTATCTTAGCATACATTTTCGCCCAAGAAAAAAAATGATATCAGAGAGCATAGGAGAGCTAATTCCAGGTCGGCTCAGAACTTTATAAGATCCTTTTGTTACATTTATGTTCAGGATAGCTATGAAGTGTTCAATTTTTTTCTTCCTGTAGCTCATTTGGTTTTCGTAAATATCTTACCGGGTTCTTGCTAGATGAGGCAATAGTCTCTTCAATTGTCCCGTCCAGGCGTAGTTTTTCTCTTTAAATAGATTTTGTTTTGTTTAATTAATGTCATGTCGCTGGTAAACAAATTCAACTCAATTTCGCTATGCAAACAATAAAGAGAAAATTGGCAATCTTGTAACTAAAGAATTCTCGAAGGAAAAATCCAGGAAGCGAAAAGAAGGTAGGGTTGTGATTATTTTTGTTTTCGGGAAACGAGAATTTTCTATTCTGCTGAAATTGTTGATAGCGTTGCTTTCAAACACTTCATTTGATTAAAAAGAGCACAAACAGCAAATTTCATTTCAAATTGTACACTCATTACAGCCAAGTATATATATTATGGTGGAAATTATGACCCATTACCAAATGCAGCAATATATTCAGTTGAATTTTACACAAATGGTGTTATAAATGATGTATTTCCATAATTTGAAGCGGAAAACGTTGATTACCGAGCTATAGAAGCCAAATCACTTCTGATTTTGATAATTATCAGAACCAAATTGCTACACTAAAGGCTTGAAATAAATTGTAGCTTAGACGAGTTCGATTGATTGCATAAATTCAGCCATTTTCAAAACGTGATGAGACAAAAATTTGTCAAAATATGACAGGCATTTTTTTGTAGTGTCTCGGTGGTCCGGTTAGGCCGATTGGAGTTTGTTCAGCTTTATCAACAGCTCGTTCACATTGTCCAAAATGACGTACAGATTTCCTGAAACAATGGACAAAGTTCTCTTATGGATTTGCGCTGTTAATCTGTTTACACCATATTTATTTTTCAACTAAAAACTCTAAGCTGAGTGAGTAAAATAATTCGAAATTGAGTTAATTTTTATGAGTTGTTTGACCAGCTAAAATATCACGCGTATAGTTTTAGCACACTCATGTTTTTCTGTTAATTTCAGCATATTTTGTTCAAATTTGAACGCAATTCAACTATTTCGTTTAAGTTAAAATGCTCTGCCACCTCAAAAAATTTACAGTTTAAGAGCAATCTACTGTCCGGACCTAACGCCAAGTCAATTTCAGTACTGGGCAAATCTAAATCCAAGTCTTATTTCATTACTGATTCAGAACTATGATCATGTCACTTTTTACACTTGGCAGTCTAAATCCAAGTCTGGGCTGAGACTTGGCAAGTCTAATCCAAGTCTGATATAAATCATATGGTCTGTAAGCCAGAAAAAATGAATGTTTATGTAACCGTTATCTGGGGTAGTCCCTCCTCCCCCGCCGATTAATCCGCCTGTGGCCATAGGCAGAGCCAGATCGGTAGCCAGTCCCAGCCCAGTTGACAGCAAATCATCCATCACATCGCTGTTTTCTGAAGGCAGAATCTGAGCAACTTCTCCGTCCTAAAATTCCACATACACGCTAGCCGGGATTTTTCGTTTGTGCAACCCCCCCCCCCCCCCCCCAGTGAGTTTTGCACCAGTACCAGTTTAGTGTCCAAACCATCATCAGAATCATCAGTGCAAACAACAAGCTGTACTTATTAAGACATAGAAATGAAAACATATATTTTTTTCACGGAAGGTAAGGAGAGGGGGATTAAATAGTTTTTGGATCTATTCTGTTTCGGTCCCACCCCCCCCCCCCAGGTAAGTGGAAATATTAGTTTTTTGACCCCAGGCGCACGTGCATTATTTTTACATAGAAACGTGCTATATAGCAACACATAATTTGTAACGGGGGGCGATAAAAACACTGGGGGCCGAAACAGAATAGATCCCAGTTTTTTTTTTACGTCTGTACTAATTGCTTCGTCAGGACAGCACATTTTTGTTCATGCTTTCGCAAGCAGATACATCTGATATTCTATCGCGTGCATGCATTTCTTAAACAAAATAAACAGCTGTTTAGTATGCTCGTTTTACGCCTTCCAAGCAAAAAGAGTCAAACCCATCAACGCGATGGCAAACCCGGGTTGGACCCCCATCTGCTTTTTAGCATTTAGATACGCGGAACCGATTCCTCATTAGGTTTTACTCACTCTCTTTCCCATGATGTCGTATAACAGACCACCGTCCTAAAACGCCTCAAAAATCACTTTCGGCATTATTGTTCCGACCCACTTTTGTCGAAATTGCAAAACTAAAAACTGCTAATGCAGACTTTTCAAGCTAAAAAGAGGGCTAGTTTTCTATTTGTTTCCTATCGGAGTGTTCTGTAGTTAAAATCCTGACGGTTTTTTCTAATTTAACACGCTATTTATGCAAAGTTCATCGTTTTTTCCTATAAATTAAAAAAAATTTTGTTGATTTATCCATTTTGTTGATGTTTGGAATAATTACTTGATTTTAGTGGACGAGTAGCAGCGTCAGGGACAGTTATCGAGCGTTTTCTAATCGCGTCTTTTTACAATATATTTGCTCTTCGGATTTTAATGGGCGCTGTCTTTTTTTAAAACCTTTTTTCGCCTGTTTCTTTCACTTATGATAATTACAGAGTGGAATGAATTTGATTCAAAACTGAATTATTGACAGGTCTCATTTACGAGCGACTGAGGTCTGGTGAAAACTGGTTAAGAAAGTTCGAGTTCTGTATTTGTTGTTATTTTGTAGTCTGAAAAACAGGTCACAAATTACCCTTAGTAGCGTTGAAACATTTCACAATTCAACATATATAGTGAAAGGATAATGGTTTTAACGGCTTCGATGCCGTTTTCTTGCAATCAAGTAAATTTCAAGTAAAATCCAAGTAAGTTCAAGTGATTTTCTATTTTTGCTAAAGCTCTGGTACTATTTGCAGTGGTAACATATATTCCGGATAGAAAGCAGTTTGGGCGGATTAATATAGAGGTGTAAATCAATTTAATTAACGATTTCACTTGCTGAAGCTTTTTTTGAATTTCACTAAAATTGTTTTTCTAAAATCTCAGTGACTTTTTGGACTTTGCCGCTTTCGTTTTTAAATCTTAATTCGTTCAACATGCAGCTTGACCTTATTAATAATACTTTTCGTTTAACCAAATTCTAATGTAACAAAGATTTTATGTTTTAACTGATGGTTTTCTGACATTTTTGTGACACTTGAATCGTTGTCAAAATTTGAGTTTAATTTCTGGTGTCGTGCCGCATTTTCACACTAAGGACCGGACCGATTATCATTGAATGCAGCTCCAGTTAATCGTTTTGATTTTTAACATTTTGAAAGCTTGTGATCTGATAATTTGAATATCTTCGACTATAAATTTATCAAATCTATATGAAATTTTGATTGCTGATTTTGATATTAGTTGTTATTATGTTAGAACTAAGACAACTTTGGTGCAATGGCAGGTCTCGACGGCTTCATCTAGAGGTATAACTGAAAATATTTTATGATTTATGTTGATAGCTAATGATTTTTAAGACTATGAAGTTAACTGTTTTTGAAAAATGGGAACGTATTTTTGTACTTTAACCCCTTTATGTTACTTTTGTCTACTTCCTAACTAGTTTTGTTAAGGAGAAATCCAATACCGTTTTAAATAAAGAACCAGCTTATTTGTTTAGTGTAGTTTTCGTTCCAACCCTTCTTGAGGGGGAAGGAACTATATACTCAAATTGTTTTTTTTTGGTCAGTCAATTTTGGCCGATCGATCTATTCCTTGTAGAGAGTTGAGACTGGTATCATTAGAAAGCTTGTCCAGCGTAGAATATGGAATTAAGAAGATTTATTTTTAATTTTCGTTTTTACAGGGAGTTATCGAGGTTTAAATTTTGAGAAAATATAGTGAATTCCGGTGAGATTTTATTCACATTTTTGACCAAAACTTCGCCAATTTTGCTAAAAATTGTTAATTTTATTAGATTTTAGAAAGTGTTGTTGAGTATTATCTGTAAAATTAAAAGACGTTTTCGTAGGTTATTGTTTTTTATAATTTTAATTTCAACAATTCTGGCTAAATATTTAAAATTAAGACTTTTTCATCAGAAACAGCACGAAATAAGTTTCTTTATTCTAGTTTGATTAAGTTTACAGGAAGTAAAGAACCAAACACCACTAACAAAAGTTTTTTAGACACAAAATGGCGCTTTTTCTACTTCAAATTCCGCTGAGAGTGCTCTGCAATTAAAACTTTGCCATTTTTTGCTAAATTTATTCGTTGATTACCACAAACGCAGCATCTATTTTTGAGTATTTAACTAACAAAATATCAATATCTAGAAGATTTGAAAAATTGAGTGTTCATAATAGACAAACATCATTAGCAGTGCTAGTTTTGGACCAGTCTTGGACTGGTATAATCCAGAAATAATTCGGATTGTATTCAGTCGGTCTTTTTTGTCAAAAAAATCGATCTTTTCTACATTAACTAAATAACAGAACATTTCAAAACCAAAGCTCACTAATCATACGTCCAATTGGATTCGTATGTAGCTCCACATTGTTGCATATAGTTGATTACTTAAAAGCTTTTCGTTCTTTTGAGTTTTAAAAGTATTTGATTTTTAAATAAATAATGACTTATCGAAATTTGCTTCTAATTTTCTCTTAACGTGGTCAACTTGTAGCTTGTTGTCAGCAATGAAAGAATGCTTCTTCTTTCTATTGAAATCAAATTCAATTTTCATTGCGGTTTTACGCCTCAAGTTATATTTTTCTGGATTTGATATTACCAGATTTCACATTTTTAAAAAAAAACTTTTAGTTATATGCCCATTTTTCACGTTTTCTAGTTTTGTGACATTATCACGTTCTGGACAGTTTGTATATCACATTATTGGCCTTCAAAATAAGGCACAATTGATAATATTAAAATCCTTGAAGATATTGATTATGATTTTAACGGCTTCGACACTACTTTATCGAAGAAATTATTTGAATTTTTTAACTTTTGCTTTTTACTGTCCTTTTTACTTTGTCTTTTTAGTCGTACGAATCGTACCCGTTTTCATTGCATTTTCATGGAAGAATAGGTGATCCGATGTTCTGATATTTGTAGATAGCTCATGGCTTTCATGACTCTGAAAACAATTGTTTTATAAATTAAAAAGAGATACTTTTAACTTCGCAATTTTGCTCCTTTTATTGTCTGTTTGTTATCTAGTCTCGTTAATTACAAGCAAAATATGACATTATTGTTGTCAGAGGAAGGTTTCAAGAGGTGTCTCAAAATCTGATGTTTTCATAGAATTCGTTGACTTTACTGGCTTCGACACAGAATAAATATAAATTAGTTTTTGGTTTTTGTCATGTTTGACGTTCTTTTTGTAGACGTAAGACATATTCTGTAAAATTTCAATTTTCAAGGGCTTGCTTTAGAAGAATAAACAATATTATTTAATTATTTCATTCTGTAATTGATGGCGTTCATGTCTTGGGAAATATTTTTTTCAGTGCTACTTAATTCTGCATCTTTTCTCTTTTTTGTCTACTTGTTACCTAGCTTCCTTGATGACAGGTTACATTATACATTATTGCTGCTTGCAGAAAGTGCAATTGAACATAGTTTGATGGCCGTAGTATGGCTTTACGTTTTCGAAAGCGTTTTCTGCCAAGTTTTAATTGATTTTTTGTTTGTTGTCTATTTGTTGTTCTTTTTGTAACCGCTTAAAGAATTGAATACCGGCAGTTCTTAATTCCTTCTATAGAAGAATTTGTAATCATACACCTGAGGGATACTTTAGTTGATTTCTAATGGTTTTCTTTACTTTAAAATGAATTGTTTGAAAAAAATAAGCGAAATTTACAACTTTACTATTTTTGTTCTTTATTTACCAAGCCTTTTTATTGAGGAGTCCCGTATCTTTTCTGTTGAATTAAAAGTTTTTCTAATTATTATCAGTTTTATCTGACGCTATTTTGCTTTTGTTGTTCAGTTTTGTTTTTTAAAACGGACATGAAGTTTTTGATGTAAATAATTTTTGTTGTTGTTATTTGATTTTGCTGTTCATCTTGACTCGCTTTCTTAATATTTGCACATCTCCTCAATCTAATGCAACATTTTTTACTCCACCACTGAGTTTTTTGCTTTGGGGGCTATCTTTTCGTTCATACACCAATTTTGAAAAAAACACTTGAATTTTTGGGTTTTTCTAAGTTCCTCATTTATAGACGATCATGCCAAAATTGTAGATGAGCTGGGTCGGAACCTTATGTGCAATTGCACGTTACCGAGTCTCATTGTTTTGTTCTAATTTGACCTTGTTATTAAGTGTTTTTTAAAAAGATAAAGATATTGAGATGTTATTGATTTTTGTTTTTATTTGCTTTTGTTGTTTGTTTTGTCTCGTATTATTTTAATAGCCAGTCTCCTCACCACTCTAATGTGGTGTTTCTAATGCGTTTAATTTTCTTTAGTTTTAAAGCGTTTTTATTCAATAACATTTTTTTAAGAGTGGAATATGAGTTTAAAAAAGTTTTTTATATTTTCCTTACTTTGAGGACAATTTAAGGTTCTGAAAATTATGTGCGAACGCACATTAACGAGCATCCGTGTTTCCTAGTCTAGTATTTTCCTTAAAAATTTTACATTTGTATGGTTAAGTGTGTTCATCTGACTGTCATATAAAAAATTATATGAGGCATCTAGACTTGGCAGAATTTTTAGCAACAAATTAAAGGAAAGGAAAAATTTTTTCTGATATTTTTTAATGTTCACATTTCATTATAAAAGAAGGGCGGATAAATTTTGCAACAGCGCATATTTTTGTTTTGTCACTTTCGGCCAGTTGAAATGTTCATCTTAGCGAGTTATAAGTGCAATCGTTAGAAAACCACCAACGCAAGAGAATTTTGATTAAACTTTGTACTTTTGTGCTTCGTTTTCTTAAGGATTTATCGAGATTTTGTTATCTGATATAATTCGATTCAGCTTTCATTTTTTAGATAGATGTATTATTTTCAAATCTTTCAGTGGTACGAAATTTTGTTGTATGGCATATTTTAGAGTTCTTGGCGTTTTAATTGTCATTTTTGTTACTATTATTAAAACTTTGCAAAATTTTCACCATTATTTGATCCAATTTTTTTAAAGCCTCCAAAAAACGCCTCCAATGTGGACCAGAATGTGGCTGAAGTTTATCTTTGACTTTATTAAAAACAACTATTCAGCAGAATTGTTGAATACACTATTTATTTTAAGGGGTTATTATAATTCAATTTCTTATGCTACTTTCGAGGCCCCAATTTTAAAAAACTACGCATTTTTTCAAATCTTCTTTTACTAGTTTTTTGTCATTCTTCGTATTTATGAATATGCTACGCCTAAAACGTAAATTTATTTGAGATTGCTCCACGTACCGTTGAATTTTCAAATTATTTAAGTTTGAAATTAATTGAAAAAAAGAAATGGAGTGAGTTTTTGACAAAAAAACTTAACATTTAATTTCTACTAGAAAATTTCTTTTCTTTTTGCTCTTTGGCAGGCATTGGCATGTTGTATGTAAATTTTTGTAGAAATTGGAATATTTTGCATTCAAAGAACTTTGTGTCCTAAATCGTGCTAATATCCGGTTTAGCGACAAAAAAATGTTTACTTCGCAATGCAATGAAGCCTTTTAGAGAATTTTGAATCTAGCATCTAACAACTTGATATTTTGATAATAGCTCTCGGCAACTATTGTTAAATTTTTTCTTTTCCTATTCGTTTTCATACCAATTCGTTTCTAAGCTCTGCAATTGACAGCTGATATGAGGTAGCTTTTAAAACAATTATTAAATTTGTTGACAAGTTTTTATCGAAAATTTTTTATTTGCAGTTTCTTTTGAGTAAAATTTGATATACTTAATTTTATTTTGTTCTAGAGATTGCAAAATGGATGGTCCTGCTTTTTGTAGAGCATTTTCAGGGCATAAACGATTTTTGTTGTAGGTTGCAGTAAAAAATAAACCTTTTTATTTCTTCATCATTTTAAAATAAAAATTTTTAGTGAATTTTTTCTATGATTTGCAGCAATGGTTTCACTTGTTTACCCGGCATCTATCGTTATCACCACTAAAGTTTTTGATAGCATTTTAAACCTGAAGTTGTTTAAAAACCAGTTTTAATACAGTTAAGATTGCAACATCAAAAACGAGCTAAAATTAATTGACCATCATCAATTTTGAAAAACTTTTGTTCAAAAATTTGTATCAGACAAAAGAAAATTGCCCACACAAAAATTATTTTGGTAAATTGTTAACTTTTAATTCATTGTTTTTACTTTTTATGGAAAATATTCCAAATTTTTCTCAATATTTTCAGTAAAAACTTAAGGCTGCAAAACTCATACGCCCCGTTTTGATGATTAATTGAACAATTCTTTTCCGCAAAATTTAATCGTCATTTTAGCTCTCTAAAAAGGAGCATATTTTGACCTAAAATGAATCATTAAATGTTTATTGCCACTGCCTAGCGTTATAAAAAGTGTTTTTATATATGTATTCCTTCATATATTAATTCGCACATGACATCAGTTCCTGTGATCTGATCAGAAAGGAATCTGAAAAAGTTTATTCGTTACTTCTTTTCTGAGTTGAGACATTTTCTCTCAGCATTTTTCTTTCATATTCTGCGTATTGTATTTTATCTTCACTCATATCTAGAGCTTTAGATACCCTCAGTGAGTTCAGTTTTCTTGATGAAATTCAATAATTTTCAACCGAGCTACAAAATTTTCATTTCCATTTTATTTTCAAGAAAGGGAGAAAATAATGTCTTGAACAAATTGACAAAAAATGTAACCTGTCGTAAAAACGACCATATTAAGCATGATTTTCATATGACCAAAGTACAAAACTACCAACGCCATGCATCGATCTTATAGGTTTAAATCCAGTTTTTTGGCAGACAAAAAAGTAAGATATATTTTCTGTTAAGAAGGAAAAAGAATATCTTTTGAAGTGGAACCACAAATCTCAGAATTGATGCCTGAAAGCTTAAGCTTGACGCCGTTCCGAGAGATCTGCCAATAAAACATTTCTGCACAAATTTCCAAGCTTTTGCAGACAACCAATTCAATCAATAATTACCGGATTTTTAAATATATTATTCTATTATTTCATCGGATAACTTTTCCGCTGTAGAAATGGTTCGAGAAGCATTAAATTACTCAGAGCAATAAATTCAGAAGATCAATTTTATTTCAAATATAAACTCACTGAAAAATTGAAAGGCCGAAGTAAGTAGAGCAACATAAAAACCTTCAAGACCCAAAACCACGCGTCCGTTTTCTTACTTGCCCCTTTTAGATCGGCGGATACTACTAACCCGTTTGCCCATAATGTCGTAGAGCAATCCACCGGGCTAAAATTAGTATGGAATTTCATAGAGTGCTCAAAACAGTTACGACAAAAACAACTTATCTCAATCACAGCGTTTGAAAAGCCATGCAAAGCGGACACTCGATTTCATGCGCGTTACTGAGATCAGAAACTTTTTGGAATCAAGGATTAAGGCAGAGAGTTAGACACTCTCTCGTGTATTATTTCACGACTCTTCTAAGTAAAAAGGCCACACGATAAAAGTCTTATTTGCATGATACATGTTTACAGTACTTAATTGATTAGCCTTAAAATTGGTCACGTGACATTGGGTTGAAATCGGTCTTTGTTTCTAGGCAACTGTCGATTAATGTTAGATCTATTCTTCAATATTTAGATAGAAAAGAGCGCTACTGAGATTTACTCCCCCAAGCAAGCAGTGTATACAATGTAAAATATACATACACGCTTGCCCATAATGTCGTATAAGTGACCACCGGCCTAAAAGGTTTTAGAATTCATTTTTTTTTTTAGTTTTTAAAGCTTGAATAACAAATTGTTTGTCTAAATTGAAGCTTACCCTCTTGCCCATGATATCATACAGATGGCCACCAGCCTAGAAATGAACAAAAATCAAAAAAAATTGCCTGCAATACTTTGCTAGGAAATGAAATGACGTCTACTTTTTATTAGTGGCAGCGTATCTTACTCGCTTGCCCATGATATCGTATAGTTGGCCACCAGCCTAGAAATGTGTAAACTTTCTATTTTGAAACAGTCTGCACCTTTTCTGTTGAAATATTCTTTTCAACAGAACTTTCTATCCGTTAAGTTGAAGCTCACCCTTTTGCCCATGATGTCGTACAGATGACCACCAGCCTGAAAAAAGAGAAATTTCTTATTTAACTGGTATTTATAGAAGAAATTATTTTCAATGAAACTCAATTTTACCCTCTTTCCCATGATATCGTATAGATGGCCGCCAGCCTGCAAAAAGAAAAAAAGTTGACCATATTAAGCAGTCTGTTTGAAATCATCTTACCCGTTTTCCCCATAATTTTATATAGATAACCACCAGCCTGAATAACTATTGTACAATATGATTGAGTATACTGAGCATCATTATGACAAAAAGTTGTTAATTCACTAATTATGTCAACTGAGGTTAAGCTGAAGCTCGTGACAAAAATATAAACATGTTCCTTAATTTCAAGTTTTTCATCCATGTCTTTCAACATATATGAATGGATAGAGATATCAAAGTTTAAATTATTAATGATTGCATATAAAAGCGTGAAACAAAACTTGAAGTAGCGTCAAAACATCCTGAAAAAAAATCGTTGTTTCAAAACGTGCAGTCATGTATGAAAATTTAAGAACCATGCTCCTGGTTAAATATGATAGATAGTTTATTTGGTTTATTTGAAAATAATTGTCATGTTTTGGTTCGATTGATAGCGTGATGCAGTTATCAAGTAAAAATTAAATTTACTAACCAAAATTTTGCTGCCAAAACTTGAAACCTACAAATATATTTCACCAAATTAGATTCCCAATGTAGACATTAAAGATAAACATTCCCGATATAGACATTAAAGAAATTAATTGTTGTCATCATTTATGGGTGCAAGTTGTGAAAAAATTTTGTTATGAAACTCATCTGCAATTTTTTCAGAAAAGCGATATCGATGTTTAGTGAATAACGGAAATGCTCTAACTTGTCTAGATATTGTACAGTTTCTCTTTAAATATTTTTCTACAGTCTTCTACATACTAATATAGTTTCTTTTTATCACCTAGCAAACCCAAGACTTTTGTTGGTTCTCTGAGAAATTGGTTACTTCAAAAAAGATAACATCTCAAAAAAATGAAGGTTTGCCATTGTTTCGTTACATATTTTGACCTAGATATTAAAAATGAACAGCAAAAACTGGAGTAATAATAAGTGTTTAATCTAAGCGTTAAGGTTTTTTCAGCTCATTTGGTTTTTGATTCGCTTTTGCATACTTTTTAGATCAAAATATCATTATAATGACTCATAAAAGTAACTCTCAGAAAAATGACTGTTAAAATTTTGCAAATGACTCTGTAGCTTGCAAAATCTTGAGTTTGAAATCGATAGTTGACATAATTCAAAAAGCGTAAAGAGATTGAACGGACCACCGTTTAAAATGATGTTATCTCTTGTTCGCGAAAACAGGCGAACAAAAAAAAGAAAAAAATTTTTGTTCAAATTTTTCGTCATATTTTAAAATCTGAAGGTAATCGTAACTTTTCAATTCCAATTTAGTTATATAACTAAGTACCTGTCTTCATAGAGAAGTAAAATTTTTTTATTTAAAATATATAAAAATTGCGAGAAAGCAATTTGTTTTTCTATAGCAATATAGACCTCCTTGTTGATAATTGCGATACATTTCAAACAAGAATTAAGAATGATGTATAACAAGAATTAAGAGTGTTGTTTAACTATGTAAAATGAAAGTAATTACTGACATCAAAAACTACCACGTGAAACAACCATACTAAACGAAATTTATACAAAATTTTGAGGAGAAACATACAGTATCAGATTAGTTCTGAACATCTATTTTCAAAGAGATAGGGAAAAGTGAAATCAGTTTTATATCGATTACTGGCATTTTATTTTTTTAATAGCTGACTTGTATTTCCCCGTTGTAATAAGAGCGACTACGTTAGTTCAATTGTGATTGGAAATATGAATAAACGAAAAGAGGGAAAAATCTGTTACCTCAGATTGCAGCATACAATAGAAATTTTCTTTATTTTATTTTGTTAATTTATTAACAAATTATTTTTATTTAACTTTTATTTTGTTAATTATAATAATAACAAAAAAGAGTAGCCAGCAAACTATTTACTATCTGCCAGATTTATCGCTCTGATATGAATAAATGATAAAAATCTGCAAACAATTTTTTCAAAATTTCGTACAAGTTTCAAAAAGTATCCAGTCTGATGGCATCTTAGCTCAAGAATAAAACCGACTGTTTTTTTTTCAAAACCGTTCTTATGTCTGATCATTTCAAAGTCACGAACTTAAGAAACAGCGCGGCGCTTCAAGTAAAACTAGGAAATTGTTGCTGCATAGCTGTGCCATGATAGAAAAGGAAGCTTATTTCGAAATTGATACAGAAACGGGAAGGGGTAACGTCTTTTTTTATGAAAGACAAAAAGTCAGACCCGATGTATATATAAATATATAATGCATATATATAAAGCAAATTGATATTGAATCATTTGATAAATTTGACAAGATAGTGAACCTAAAATCGAAAAAAAAATTTAATAAAGAATTGTTTGGTTGCTAGGACAATTAAAGGTGAAATGTTGTCAAAAAACATTTTTTTAAATAACGAACGGATAAGCAATCAATGAAAAAAGCTGTGATATTCTTAGATACCGATTGACTCCCGGCGGACCACGGTTCATAATCATGTGTCTTATTCCCTCTCGGATGTAAACTACTGTTTCTCAATACCAACAAGGAGGCTCGGTAATGAGCGCTTGCACAAAAAATTCCGACCCCGCTCATCTGCATGCGAACAGATAGAAAACCCCAATATTTCAGTTATTTTTAAAAAAATTTGTGAATTAACAAAAATATCGTCTTCAACCCAAAAACTTCAATGGAGTAAAAAATGCCGCATTAGATTGATGGTTCTGCCATTTATAGGAAAGCGAGGCAAAACGAACAACAAAATCAAGCAACAATAACAAACATTAATTACATCCAAAATTCATGTCAATTTATTTTTGAAAAATTAATAACACAGTCAAGCTAGCGTCAGATAAAACTGAAACTGAGCTAAAAACCTAAGTTCATAATAAAACTCGTTTACGATTAGACAAAAAAAAAGAAACAGCCAAGTTAAAATATTCGCTTATGTCCTTAAAAATAATTATGCCAAGGTAAGATAACCATTAGATGTCAACTACAAGTATACAAGCGTTTTATTATCACCAAGGACAATAGGATCCGTCTTCAAGCAATTTTTTTGCTGTTACAAAAAAACAACAACTAGAGACAACAGAGAAAAAATCAAAAGAAACTTAAGAGAAAACACTGTCGAAACCGTAAAACCATTATCTGTCCCTCAAAAAATCTTCAGCTGTGCTTTCTTCAATTGCCAATAATGTGGTATGTTACTTCTCATTAATTAGAGTACGTAAAAAGTTGACAAAAAAGCGAAAAAGTGGTTACATTAGGAAAATTTTTTGTGTTTTTCGAAAACAATTATAATTACAAACTCATGAAATTCATTAGCTAAAAATGAAATTAAAAAATTGGTTCATTTATGCGCCCAAAAGAAGCCCTTGAGATCCGAAATGATTCAGAATATGTCTTACTTTTACAAAAACAACGTTAAAGCCAGACAAAAATCAAAATTTTTTTTCCTTTTTCCCGTGTCGAAGTCAGTATTGTCGTAACGAAATACTTTAAAAACTTTCAGTTTTGTACATTTGAGCCTTCTTTTGATGCCAATAATGTCATAAGTTACCTTTAATTAACAATAATAGGTAACAAAATCACACAAACAAAACAAAAGAGTGAAAATGGAAAGTGTTTTTTTTAAACAATTGTCTTCATAGTCATGAAAGCCATCAGCTATCTACTCAATTCAGAATATAGGTGGCTCAACCAACTCTCCATAAAAATCCAGTGAGAACTGTCATTCTCCAGGAAATTTCATAGGACTAAATGCAAAATGAAAACGACAGTTAAAGACAAAAGTTAAAAAAAACCTCAATTAATTTCTTCGAGAAAGTGGCGTCGAAGCCGTAAAAACCCCAATAATTACCTTTAAAGAGTTTGATTCGTTCAATTTTGACTTTTCATGAAAGCCATTTATGTGTTTTGTGGACTGCCAATAAGGTCACAATGTTAAGAAACGAGAAAAGGGCATGAATGGGCAAACTTAACGCGTAAAACAAATAGAGAATAAATTTTAATTGAGTAGAGAGAAGAAGCATTCTTTCTTTGCTGTTAATAAGCTACAAGTTGACCAAAGTAAGAGAAAAATAGTGGCGAAGTTCAAAAAGCCCTTGTTTATTTAATAGACAAATGATTTTAAAGTCAAAACTACAAGCTTTCGACTGAAAAAAAATTATATTAATTTGGAACTGCTTATGAAGCCAATTGGACCTATCAACAGTGAGCTTTGATTTGAAATGTTATTCTTTCCACTAACATAAAATAATCAATTTTTTAAAAAACAGATCGACCGATTACAAACTGCATTTTTTTGGATTGTAACAGTCCCAGATTGGACTAAAACTAGCCTTGCCATTGCCGTTCATCCACTACAAACACTCATTTTTGGATTATTGTAGATATAGATGAATTTTTAGTATTAAAATCAAAAATTAACGCTGCGTTTTTGATAATAAGCGAGATAAGTTTGCAAAAAACGGCCAAGCGTTCAATTCCAGAGCAATCTCAATGAAAGTGGAAGTAGGAATAGCCCTCTTGGAGTATAGAAAGACTGTCTTATTTGTTTTTGTGTACTTTTGGCAAATATAATCACACACCAAAGAAGCTTATTTCGTTCAATTTGTGAAGAAAAATGCTGATTTTTGGAATATTTAGCCAAAATTTTAGCCAAAAAAATCAAAACCGTCAACAGTATTTTTGTCTTTGAAAATTAAATCAACAACACTACTGTTAACACTTTTGACATATTCTTAAAAAATTGATTAAATTTTCCGAAATATGTGAATAAAAATAACGCAATAACGCAAATCAATCTCAATATTCACAAAAACTTAAACCTCGATAATTGACTCCAGAAAACGAAACTCAAAAAAATCTTTATTATTCCATACTCTACGCTGGATGGACTTTTGAATGATATCACTCATAACTCTCCACGATGAATCTATCGATCGGCCAAAATTGTCTAAACAAAAAAACCCAGTTGAGTATATAGTTTCTCCCCCACAAGAGGGGTCGGAACAAACACTCAAAACTATGGAACAACTTTGTTCTTGCCCATCTTTAACTGGATGCATACATAAATTATTCCAATGAAAGAGAAAGCCGACGAGTGCTGTCAGCCTTGACAAAAACTAATTGATAATTTATCAAACTTTATAGGTTACCTATGAGTCATAAATTTTAAGTCACATTTTGGCGACCACCAATTTTTGATGATCAGTATGAACGTTTTAAAGCAACTTACTCTCTTTCCCATTATGTCATATAGATGACCACCGGCCTAAAAAGTAATTTTTTTCTCCACCCTTCAATCACAGTTACAAGGTCATTAAAATAATTAAACTGTCTTACTCGTTTGCCCATGATATCATATAGATGGCCGCCAGCCTAAAAATTAAACTCTTTATCAAAATTAAACTTCTTTGTTCACTTTTGATTTAAAAATGTATCTTAAAAATGTATCTTACCCTTTTCTTCATAATGTTGTACAGGTGAGTTCGCTTTGCAAAATCGTCAAGTTCGCCTCGTTTCTTCAGAACGTTGTAGAGATCACCACTTTCCTAAAAAGCACCCGGACGCAAGTGTAACTTTTCTCCTAACACAAAATCTTCCTAAAAGTTTTTTCTCGGACATCATTCCTTGTTGCGTGATTGAGATAGACAAAAACTTCCTTTATCTATCATTGCTTTGTAGGTCCTCAAATATAGATGGATGCTGTAGGAAATATTTAATGATCGGGAAAAGGAAATAAATTTTACTCCCTCAATAAGAAATTTGTAAGATTCGTTCTAATTCGTGCTATACGGTAAAATTTTAGAGAAGTTTATTTTGTATCGTGTAAGATAACCATTTTTGAAAACTAAATAATTGTAGTGCCAGATCTTATGGAAATGTTAAAAAGCTGCCTTTTTTAGCTCAACCTAGTTTAATCCAATTAAAAAGTAGAAAAATTTTTTTATCTAAAATAAGTTTTGAAAAAATCTGGTAAGATAAAACCGTTCCTGGTACAAAAATTAATTGTTATCTTTCAAGACGTTGCAGGATTTTTGTTTTTCGACGACGAATTGTTGTCTTGCAAGACAAATGGTAATCTAGCAAAATTCTTACAAGAAATTAGAGACCTCACATAAAACCGCGATTGCACTCAGGTAATCTCGAAGGAATGTCTAATTATTTGATTTATTGGTGCCGTGCCAATGGAAGAGCATTTGGAAAACAAAAACAAGAGGCGTGTTTCGAAATCTGAAACTATTCCAAGATATAATTGTTTAGGAGATAAGTGAGTTGCCTTTTCTAGGTTACTTTTATGAAAAAGACAAACATTTGTTTTTGAGTAAATATAAAATTTTCAGGGACAGTACAGAATTTATTGATCAAAGTCTTCAAGTTGCTAACTATACTTTCTCATGTTCGATTCCTAATATCACAAAATACACCTCTTTAAAAATAATTTTCGATAACAAAAATTTGAACATTTCCCACGCATTAATGCAAGTCATGCTATTTGCAGCAAACATGTTCTTTATAGGCAAACAAGTTTGAGATTTAAGAAATTTTTTTTTCACAAAATTAAGTTGCCCTCATGTGACATAATGTTATGTCTGACTATTCTAAACATAGATTTTAATAATACTTAGAGTTCAATACAATTTTGGCGTAATAGAAAACGATTTCGGTGTTCACTTCTATGAAAAGTACAGAAAAAAGCAATTGAAAACTGCTTTTGTTATGAAATTTGTAATCTGCACTTCGAGAACAATTTGAAAAATGAGAATAATTTGAAAAATTAAGAAAAAGTTGAAAAAGAGAAAAAACAATTGGAGCTTATACAACGGTGGAAGCTCTGCTTTCTTGATGTTCTAGATTAATAACATGCGATTTTATGTTTTTTGTGTTTTGTAGTTTTTTTTCTCTTTTTTTTCGATTTACATAAGATGTGTACTTTCAAGGATTGCGAAGTTTTTAGCGTTTTAACAAAGGCTAGATCACTAGGATGTCAACTAGAGCTAATTATGTTTTTGTGCTAAAAATGGCTGGTTTTCTTGGTTGTTCAAAGCGATTAATTATTTTAGTAGATTCTTGCAAATTATATGATTATCTTGCGCGATTCTTTCAAGCTGGTCATCTTTTTTTAAGCAAAATAATCATTCTTTTTTTTAAAAATGGAATGGTTATCTTGCAAGATCTTATGAGAAAATCCGACAAGACTATGCATCGTCTTGCAAAATCTTTAAAGATAACCTTTCAATTCCGACTCGAAAATGAATGTGCTCTAAGAAGTTCAATACTGTGTTGTTTTAAATTTTGTCTACAAATCTTCTACGACTGTGTCAATATTTTTAGCAGTGATGGCAGCATTTATCATATGAGTTACGAAGGCTTGGTACGAATCTTTCAAAATAACTATTGAGCATTGTCTATGGGGGGGGGGGGGGGCTGTAGCGCCGCTTTTTATCAGAAACGATAGCATGCTTTAGTTTTCGCCCAACATAGACACATAGACTCACCCTTTTACCCATTATATCGTAAAGCAATCCGCCGGCCTATAGTAATAAACGGTAAAATGAAACCACCACTTCTGAGTAAAAAGCCGAATGTAGTCACAATCTCAGAATGCAGCAACTAAATTCACAGTTTTACGACGCCAAGAGTTTGTTTGATGACGTACTATATTCTTCGCGGGTATACTAATTGATATTAAGTTTTTAAATTTTACAAAAAATTATATATTCCGGCGTTTTCAGTTCTTTAAATAAGTTTGCCTCACAACTTTTTGGCTTTTTTGATCAAAAAGCTATCCAAAACATCTCAGCGATCCTCTGCCGACTAGTTGAATATTTGAGTTTTGATGTGTTGCTGTTAAATTTGAAAAATTTCTGTTTTACTCTTTTTCAGAAGTTTATATCACTTTATTCGCCCTACCAATCATCAACAAAAACGCAGACTTTTAAGCCTCCAAAATCTTTACTTAATTTGTTTCTTGTTTTTATTTGCTTAATCAATTTTATCCTAAAAGAGACAAATAAAAAATTCTACTTTTTGAAAGATTAGTTTAAGATTCTAATCCACACTTTTGAATCCACTTTTAAATTAAATCCATTTTTTGATGATTAGATGGCTTTGCTTAGATTCAGTTTGCTTTGTTTGAAACTGCATTCATAGGCTTATCTCAACATTTTTCTTTGAATTGCAAAATTGTTTTCAGTGCGAATGCTAAGATATTTTTTGTATTCATGCGTTAGTTTTCGATAAATGACTACGATCACCTCCCTGATATAAAAAAATTGCTCGCAAAATAAATTGTTCAGTTTGTTTCCTTGATTTTTTTCGTTTCTTCGAAATACTGGCGTTAGTGACGCTTTTTTATTGTTTGAATTTCTTTCACCAATTTCGAAAGTTTTTCAAGAAAAGAAAAAAAAACAAATAGATTTCAAATGCAAGTGAAACGGTAAAATTGCCAGCATGGTTTCAAGTTTTGTCTTTAATCATCATTGAAATAAATTTATTTGAGTGTAATTGATTCAATCGTCTGAATGGTTTTCAAGCTCAGTTTTAAATCTCTCAATTATTTTTGCTGTGCTTAAATTATGACACCGTCAATTAAGAGAACAAATTTCAAAAGCAGGATATTTCAAAATCATTATTGATAGAGATTAAATTTGTCGATTGACAATTCGGAGTTCAGTGAGAAATCATCAAAATTTTAGTGAACATTAGATAGAAATTCAGGTAATTAATTGCCGTTTTTCATCGTTTTTTATATGTTACAAGGCTTTTGCTGCCGACATTTAACTATCTGATCCGTATTACAAAGTAAAGTACAATTTCTTTTTGGTTCAATTGGCGTGCTAAAATACCCCTGAGCGCGTTTTAGAAATCGAAATGAGAGGCCTTGAGATACCAGAATCTATTTTATTGTTTTCTTGACGTAAATTTGCGGGAAAAAAAACAGATTATAAAATTTTTGCTTTAATTATTTTGCTTTAAAGAGTTTTGCTTTAATTATTCGAGGTAGGAAAATTGAATTCAAATCCAATAAATTTTTGTTGGAAAACCAAATCAAACATTCATATTTTAATTTTGTTATGAAAAAAAAACTAGTTTCATACCAAAAAGAGTAATTTTCTAAATTATTTTGTTCTCAGATCTTCTACTCGAAAATTTTTTTCGTGTAAATCTTAAGAAAAAAATACTTGTTCGCTGAAACATCGACAAAAAGTTTCCAATTGATTACACAACAGACTTATAAAACAAAATGAAGTCAGAACAATGATTGAATAACAACTTCAAAAAGCAACAGTTGAAATTAGTATTGCGCATACATTATTGTTAAAGTTATTTCATAGCCCTGAAAAGGTTGTGCCTCTTTGCGTTTAGAAGAGCTTACCCGTTTGCCCATTGTGTCGTACAGGAGACCTCCTGCCTAGAATTCCCCAATAATCCTAATTTCACCTTTCTATTTATTTCATCAAAAAACAACTCACTGCTGTTTTTCATAATAAGCAGTCAAACATCAGAGTACCAAGTTCGAAATATTAAATAAGTGACTAGCACTTAGTGATGTTAAATTTTTGAAAAATTGGATAGATTATTTGGATCTTTCTGTTTCCCCCCCCCCCCCCCCAGCTTAGTGAGCATAAATCTTTTATGACCCCCCGACGCACGTGCTACTTTCTTACATAGTAACGTGCTATATAACAACATTTAATTTGTAACTGGTAGTCATAAAAAAACACGGGGGAGCCGAAACAGAATAGGTCCGATTATTTTTTCGTTTGCCCTAGTTGTCTTCAAGGATTCAGTGTTATGGAGCTGCTAGTTGTGCGAATCATTGCATTTAGTAGAAAATACACAGTTGACGCTCATCGAAATTTTTTGTTCCTAGCAATTTTGAAAGGTCAGAGAGATGAAATATTGAAATGTGCTTACCCGTTTGCCCATTGTGTTATACAGAAGCCCACCTGCCTAGAATATCCCAAAAACATGCTCTGTGCTGTAATATCTGTTTAGTATCTGCATGTTTAGTGCAACATTACATAGTTTACCGTGAAGAATAAACCAGACAGTTTTTAGTCTTTTCTGTGCAATTAAATCCAGCTCTGATTCAGAGTAATCACTTTATGAAAACTAAAGCTTTGCGCTGATAACATTGTCTTATATCCGAGTTCATAATCAGTGCTTAAACTTGACCGGAGACCGCGTCAGTTTCAGTAGTCTGCAAGTCTAATTTCAGTACTGATTCAGAGCTATGATCATGTCGCTCGTCAGTCCTGTGCGCGGCCTGGCCAAAGAAAAACTTGTCCTTGCTTAGGAATCAAATTGTAACTGTTTTCCAAATCTTGGTCAAAACTTGCCAGACCTCTAAGACTTGATAAATGCTGGATAATTATGAAATCTTTTTTACTTTTAGACTTTTCTGGGGTGAGTTGGTAGAAATATGAAATTTCAACAAAACGCGCTTATGATTCGAAGCTATGGGCTTATACTTAAAATTAGGGCAAAAAATATGGTCCAGGTCGTGTAATAAACATCTGAGAAGGTACCCCCGGGCGTTAAACTTCGATTCATATTTATACCATCTCTAACGGGGGTTTGGTCAGTACTGACAAAGACCTGTCGTTCAGTAACGGGTGCAGGATTAATGGGTGATAACTTGTGCATAAACAGAAAAAGCAAGCAAAATTAGCGTGGAATTATCACCAATAAATATATAGCTACTAAATTTTGTTCGAGTAAAATATATTTCAGTGAGCCAAAATTTAATGTAACTTTCGCATTAGTGTGAATTTTTTCTAAAGTTTGAATCATTTCTTTGAACAGAGAACAAGACCGAGACCATTTGAAAAATAACTGAATAAACTAAAAATGGTAAATCAAAACCAAAAGCGTGAGATTCAAACTTACCTTTTTAACATCCTGAAAATAAAAAATCTGAAAACCTTCTTAACATCCTATTTTTTAACATCTTTTTAACAGGTAATACCTTTTAACACGTAATACCTTTTTAACATGTAATACCTTTTTAACATCCTGAAAATAAAAGCTCAATTTCGCGTCGTTTTAAAATATAGCTATATTAATTGAAATAAGAGCTGGTTGAAATGACTGATCGAATTTTGGTAAAATCCAAAAAGTTTCTGATAATCACTACACTAGCTACGACATAGTTACGTTATGTATGAACATTTACAATTGATTTGTTTAATCTAATTCAAGTCATTTCCAACTATAACTATCTAGAGTTTTACGTGTGATATGGCAAAATGCTTAATTGTTATCATTTAGCAGCAACAAGGAAGAGAAAAAAACTACATCTAAATGTACAGTTCTGAGGTCTTTCCCATTATAGCCCCCCCCCCCCCAATGAAATTATAGCCCCCCATTATGGTATATTTACCGTGATTGGGGGGTTATAGATTATCTGACCACTAGGCTGGGGGGCTATAATGGCAAAGACCCCAATTCTGTGGGACATGAAAAATGACACGTGAACGAACTGGGGTTGACTAGCTATGAACATTGATTGTGTTACGACAAGTGACATGAACACATGGACAATGTGCAGGTTTTTTAACTTACATTCCGTTTTCCAGCCATTATTGGTCGCAGCTTTAACAACTGTAACCCTTTGTGCTAATGTCATTATGGTCCGTATTCTACCTCTGTTTGTACTGTGAAAATAATAACAAAGAGACGCGGTAATGTGCGTTCGCACATAATTTTCCGACCCCACTTATCCACAATCTTGCCTTAATTCGCTACCAAATGAGGAAGAGATTGAAAACATTCAAATATATACATATCGTTCCACAAACTACTAATGGAATAAAATAATGCCACGTTAGAGAGCCGATGAAAGCTGTTGTTAATAGGACTACTAGAGAAGGCAATCATAAAAATCAAATAACAAACAATAATTACGACCAAAACTCAATGCTTATATTTAAAAAATCATAACAAAATCAAACTCGCATCAGATAAAACCTATACAAAAAAACTAACCTATACTTCAGTAGTAAAGATATGGGACCTGTCCTCAATCGACTGTGTAACAGGTTGATCAAAAAAGAGCAAAATGTGCCAGTAGTAACAAAGCCGGGAAACAAGCGGTTCAAGCCAAAACTGTTATGAAGAATAAATTATGACTCAATAGAAACGGGTTTTGTCGTGTCTGTACAGAGACTAAGCTACAAATCCACCGAAAAATGATTTAAAAAATGGCAAAGTTCAAAAATGCAAATATGTTTTCGAACACAAAAATTTTCAAAAGCCATAACAGACATAAGATTTCAACAAAAACAGAAGAATTAGGTTTCAACACCTAAGAAAGCCAATTGGGCTTGTAATAATTGAGACTAGGTCACGAGACTACAAAATAACAACAAATACAGGCCAAAACCAAAATTTCACAAACAATTTGACAACACCAGAGCGTTCAAGGCTCTATAAATATAAGATTTTATCTGCAAGAATTGTAAATCATCACTTGCTTCACATCTGAACACCAACAACGGTTTTTTCATTTAAAAGGACTACCGAGAACTGACAACAAAAAGAAATCAAAAATTGAACAGTATAGAAATCTAAAAATTTTTATGATGAAATTAAAATGTCGAAGCCATCCGTCAAAACATACAATTAACGGAGCAAAAATTGTTTAAATCAACAAAAATATTGGAGATATCTTATTAGTGAGACTGGGTTATATGGTGACGAAAAGGAGAGCAAAATGGTGACAGTTAACAAAATCTTTTTTCAAAATTAATTTGAAGGTCACTCAAACAATTAGCAATAAATTGAAACCTTTAAATAGGTTCAGTTATAAGTCCTGGGGAAGAAAAAGGGACATATCATTATCACGTTTATGTCAATTAACAACAAAAAGAGAGACAATGGTAAGCAAAAACAAAAAAGTCGCTAAATTTTGCTAGAGAACTGTGTCTCAGCCCAAAAGCGTAAACCATTCAACAAAAGCAGTTAAAATATTCAGATAGGTCCATTTTCAACGCCGTGCTTTTTTCAAGTATGCTGTCGCTCAATCGTTCAATTGTACCTGTCAATAAGGTGGTATTTCGAAAAAGAAACAAAATGAACCTATAAAATGATTAATTAATGTCATAATTTTAAAAAAAAGAAAACTCGGAGTAACGTGGTGACAAAACAATAAGAAAAAACATTAGTTACACTCAAAACTCGATGTCTATCTTTAGAAGAAAACACAAAAAATTTGAAATGGCATAGGATCACACCAAAACTAAACAAATCGACCTGTACATTACCAAAATAACTTTGAGAGCTGTCCTCAATTAGACTCCTAACAATTCAAAAAGAAAGTGTAGAAAAAGAAAATCTTAACGAAAAAACTCCATTTTTGGAAAATATTACATTCTAAGTGATTAAAACCAATAGGTAGCAAGTGAAATCATTAAAAAGGTTGTCTCATAACTCTTGGTGTAAAATTGAGGAAGCAATTGAAAACTGTTAGTATAAAATTCTTCAAGAAGCAATTCAGGCCTATCATTATCCAGATTATGTCAAACTACTACGAACATTGAATTCGTTCCATAGCGCACCATTTTAGTGCCAAAGTGGCCTCCTCACTAAAATGTTATTCTGGGAAGGAAGCACAAAGTGAACTTGAGAAACCCGCAGATGCGCAAACTTGAATGCTGAATTTTTAAAACGAGAATGCTTTCTATCAAAGCCAAAAATTTTTCAGTTGGAAACAGAACAACTAAAAGCTGCATTTTGCCTTGCTCGAAAGAGGATAAGGCATATATTTTGGGCGAACAACCTACCTATCGACAGAAAGAAGAAGAAAATGGTAAAGTTCAAAAATCCATTGATTTATCTCAAAACAAGTCTTTTCAGAATCAATGAAAAACCTAAGCTTTATGCAGATAACAAAAAAATCAGAACACTTTAGGTAAGCAATTGGGCTTGTATTAGTGATACTCAGGAAGAAGACTACAAGAAAAACTTTGCAAGGATGGAACCCAATTTTTAACAAACTGTTTTACTAAATAACAGAATTGCAGCCATTAAGACTATTAGATTTTAGACACAATTGAAAACAAAAAATATCAAGAAAATTTTATTTTTTCACCTGGGTTTCAGTTGATAACCAATGAGTCCTCTTTGTAGAAAGGGTTGAAGAAAAAATGCAATATCGACCAGAGCAGAAAACTAAAGAAATTATTTATTGAAACAATTTGTCTAAGCCAGAATACATTAGTAAAAAACATAATAAACAAAAAATTAAACTTTTCTTTCAGCAAAAAGTTGTTGATACCTATCGATGACAAGTGAAAGTTAGATGATGTCAAAATCAAGAACAACAATGGGAAGATTCAGCAATCCTTTGTTTTTTAAAGTCATTATACGAAGAACATTTTTTCACATGGAAGAAAGATCGGGCTCTATTTGTTGCAATTAAGCTACAGGTCGACAGAAAAATGATATAAAAGTTGCATAGTTCAATTTTTCAAGGATATTTTCTTAACACAAATGTATATTTCTTAAGAGTCATCAAATATCAACTGAAGACAGGGTATAGCTTTATTTGCGCAATTAAATTAAAGAAGCCGATTGTAATCTTTCATTATTCAGACTAAGCCATAAGAGCGCGAAAAGAACAAAAAATTCAAACAAAACACAAGAATTCAATAAAAGTTTTTTTAAAAACAACACTGTCGACGCAATAAAAACCGCTCCTTCTCTATACCTATCACGATATGTTCGATGGAAATCGATATCATCTAAGTGAGAATTGCTCTAATTGACTTTGGATTTGAAATAATTTTGTCAGCAATTAACATAAATAACATAAACATTGCAACACTTTTCATTACAATCGGAACAATTTTTGATCATCAGAGTCCATGAAGTGAAGGAAACTAACCCCGATACAGCTGCATGCCAAACTAAATACCCAATTGTTCCCAGTAATTGCCAATTTGGCAGTTTCGACTAATGAAACATCTCAATATATCAAAAATGAACAATGCATTTTACATACAAATCGAGTTATACTAGCGAAAAACATGCAAAAATTCACTTCAAGTAGACTCCTTTGGAAGCGGAAGCAACAAAAGTCCTCCCTGCTTTTCGAGTTATTAAATACTCTTTTATCAGTTCTGAGGTCTCTTCTTCTAGCAAGCTTAAACTAAGTGTGCTAAAAAATCATTTTTGGCACCATTTTGACTAGAGTATTTAAAATTAAAAATAATAGCAACATTTTAGTTAAAAAAAGAAAATTGGATCGAATCATTCAGCGACCTTTTTCTAACTTACGGGTTAAAACCACTGACATTTTTGTGTACAATTTTAAACATTTTGCAAATAAACATTAATTTGGGCTAAAATTACAGGAAACGTGAATAGAAACATCTGAAATTGGGCTACTATTCACAAAATTTAAAAATCGATAAATCTCCGTAGAAAACGAAATTCAAAAAAGCATGCCTGTATTCTACGCTAGACGGGCTTTTTAAAGACATCACTCAAAACTCTCTACGATGAAAAAACGATGGGCAAAATTTGGCTGAAAGAAAAAGAACCCATTTCCATTTGAGTATATAGTTCCTCCCTCCCACAAAATGGGGTCGGAACAACAACGAAAAGGGAGCCAACAAGTATTTGCGCATTTTTTACCTTTTTTTCAAACAATTAGCCGCAAAAATTTTATCATTGAAAACAGCATTAGACAGAATACTTTTTATTAATTGCCGACGCTTTGCCAATGAATTGAATCGAGTTTTATGGAAACAAAAAAAAATTAATTTTGGTTCTCAACTACGGTTCTCAACTATTTTTCAGTGTTTAAAATCAAAAGAATTCTATTTTTTTACGATGAAAATTTTGATTGAACAGTAATAGAGCAGCATATTCCAGGCAGCATATTCCAGTTAAAAAATTGAAGGCAGCATATTCCAGTTTAAGATACAAACCGAAGAATTGAGGCGTAATACAGCAATTTATTTACAACAATTTTTCGAATCAGATCTTTTGGAAGGCTCATTTCACACGATCGTATGGATTTGTATGAAATACATTATGATTCCTGCTATATAAAAAATCAGTAAACTTTTTTTTCAACCAAAAGGCTTTTTGAAATTCCTTTTCTTATATTTGAAATTCAGGTATGCAGTTCTCGAATATGATTGTCTATGGAATTGTTTAATTTTTAAAAAAAATCCGTTCGATCATGAAAAATTGGGTAAAAGTTCTATAAACAACATAGTTTACCTCGAAGCAGCAACTTTTTTAAATCATAAAAATCGGGATTGCATAAAAAAGCAATGAAAGATGTTAGATAGCAACGGATATCTAGACAAGAGATGTTTGCATGCTAAAGATGGTTTTGCCCGGAGAGAATTGTAGTATTCAAAGCAAATTTCGTGCCTTACGATATGTACTCGAAATTGAAAATTTTAGTATCAGTAAAATTTTAGCAAACCGAATTTCAGAAAAATCGTTGAAGATTCGTTTCAAAATGGAAAGATCTAATTCTTTGTTATAAAACTATTTTTGCATGAGGGGACAAACATTGTTTGAAAAAAATTTTCGTTTCTGTTTTGGGTGCTTTTTTGTATTTGAAAAGCTTTTTGTTTTTGAATATTTTCAGTTTGTGTCACCACCCCCCCCCCCCAGCTTAATGGGTGTGCAACAACGCGTGCAACATGCTCTGTAACTGGGGGAGCGTAACGCACTGGTGGGAAAAGTGAAAAAGATCACTATTGTTTTCTCAACTTTTTGCAAATTTTGTAAAAAAAAAATTTTTATCACTTTCTATTTTGAAGCTTAAAACCAGATATGCTCCAACAGAATTCCTGAACTCCGTTGTAGGAAGATTCATTGCCTTTATTTCACATTGACATCAATGAACACCTTTTGCATTCCACCATCTGTTCCAACTTTAAGTTGTTACCCATGTTTCAGCAACTTTTCAATGTTCCTTGGCTGGTTATCATAAATTAATCCGGATATTTTCCGTTTGCCCGCCTCCCCTAGTGACCTAAGTGTTTGTATAATATTTGGTTCAAATAGAAAACGATCAATTAAGCCTCATCTGAGATAAAATTTGGAGACTTTTTTGTCCATCGAGTGATCACGCGCGTGCATACGCAATTGAGAATCGCGCATGACTTATTATTATTGGTCAAGAGTGTTTTGACAGTAACAATATAGCTTGTGATTGTGATTTCTCTGTACCTATCAGTTGACAATTATGTGAGTCATAAATTTCAAGAGATACTCACCTTCTTTCCAGCCATGATTGGCTGCAGCTGAAAGAAAAACACCCATTGAATTCTAAACAAATACCTGCAAATGTCTTAAATGAACAGTGGGATCTTTTCCGTTTGTGCACCCCCCCCCCCCACCCAGTACGTTATGCTCCCCCCAATTACAGAGCACGTTTGATTACATAGTAAACTATTATGTAAAAATATTGTTGCACGTGTAAAAATATTGCGCTTCTGGGGGGTGTAAATAATATGAACCCACTAAGCTGGGGGGGGGGGGGGGGGGGGGCACCGACTAAGGTGCAATCGAAAATTCACAGATAAAGAAATGCGGAATATCTGGAGTAATTGTTCCCCATTTTTCTCCTATGACTTTTTCGTCTTCTCTACAGATCAATTTTGTGCTTGTTATCTTGAACATGCTCTAAATTAGTTTTATAAATTAAAATTATACTTTTTTCTACTTCTTTTCACTCAATTCGTTCATTTAGCCCCATATTTAAACAAACTTTTCTACCCCATTATCTTCTCACACCGCAATCTGTTCACAACAAACCAATTTCTCTGCGACCCTACGAATCTCTAATTTACTTTATTAATCTATAAACTCTTTGCCCACTAAACCCCACAAATCCCTTATTTTGAATGTTAATGTTTTTACCAATTATATTAATAATTAAAACCGGGCTGAATGATACAGGGTTGAAGCTAATAACGGTTAAGAAGGCGGTCACCCACTTGGATATTCTCTACCCGGGTCGCGGTTTTGTCGAGAAAAATAATGTAGGATCTGCGTTTTTTAGTGGTGAATTTTAGCTTACAAACATTCAACGCATTCACCGCAGTTCTTACTTTTTAAGTGACTTTTAGCGTTGACACCTCGACCCGGTTAGCTGAAAAACCCATTTGTTTCCATGTTCAGCTTAAATCAAAATCACAAGTGTTTACAAATCAACAATTAAATGATGTCGGTGCTGCGAATTGTTAAATGGGGTGAGAGTTTGAGGGTATGGTTGAGAATAAAAAAGATTTGAAGGGGGGGTGGCGTCTTGAAGACTAGCCAGGGTGAAAGTTTTAATTTCCAGGACCGGATATTGAGGTGAAGCTGTGACGCCCATGACAATAAGGAAACATAATTTTGAGTTCTATCGTACTTCACATCTTTTGAAATCTTTCTTAAAATGAGAGCCAAGTTTACCATTATTATTTTAACCCATTTTTGGGCTAATTTAGCTGACTGAAAAATCCCATTTTATGTTTCATTTTAAGAAAAATATATAAACAACACCGACAAATGTTTAAATTTGCTGTTTATCAAACAAATAACTAATTTTGTGTTTGTCTTTTTGTTTACATTCTGCAAAATTAAATACACAGACTGGAAATACAGTTAAGATTATAACAACAGGAATTGCACAGTGTTTTATGTTTTGAAAATGTTAATAGACGTAACAGTAAATGACAGAGAATAATGTTAAGATAACTAAGGCACCTTCCAGAATTGGTTAGATGAACGGTGTTCAAGAAAAAGCTACAAAATAATGAAGATAATTCCGATAATTGAATGATCTGTCGGAGAAATGCGTTGAAATGGGGTCATTTTGTAGAAAAAAAATGGTTGTGGTCAATATTTCTCAGAGAATTGAATATCAAAATTAATTTGAATTTGTTGCCTCTGGTTGCTGTAATTGTTTCCTCCGAAAAGTTTCACTTTCTGCTGCTACTTTTGTTATCATTGTTTGTTGTGGTTACATTTTCATTATTTGACATAATTAAAAAAAAAGATCAGAAAAACTGTAATAGACGAGCCAAATTTTATTCTTAACTGCTGCCATAATGTTTTTTTCTCATGTTTTTTTCGAATGTTTGTGTTTTTCGCTAAAAAATTGCCAATTTTTAGAACAACAAATCGTGGCTTTGTGATGTTTTCCATAAATGCTACTCTTATTACACTCCAAGTGAAAACCAGATTTCAGTTTAAAAATTGGCACCCAGAAATTACCCGGAGGTTGATGGCAGAGCAAATCAGCGCTGAATCAGTCTCGACATTTCTGTTTTTTGTAGATGGCCAGTACTCTGTTCAAGTCATAATTTACAATAGCTAGTCTTGATTTTTGAGTAAAATTTACTGCATGAAAATACTATATCCAGCTTAACTCCCGTCAAAAAGGTTTGATTTTTATGCTATTCGAATTTCCACGTGGGTACTTGTAACAATTAATTTGCGTAGCAAGTCTTAACCAAAAAGCTAAATGGGCTTCGTAGCAATTTCCTCCAACATAGCTTAAGAATAAACAGCGTGTATACTACAATGTATTTAAACCAAAAACATATAACGAGAGTCTAAGAGCTGAGGAAAATATAACTTCGTCAGCAAGAAACATTGAAACAGAGGTAAGTTACCATTTGCTTTTAGGTGCGGGGGTTCGGAGCCAACCCCCTACCAGAACTTTTACCTCTGAAAAACTGATATCTTGTTGTGAAACAAAGTTTTTTTCAAGTTTCAGCAGTCTTGGAGGCAATTTTGGTGTGAAGTCAACTGCTGAAAATTGAACAAAACTTTGTTTCACAACAAGACATTAGTTTTTCAGAGGTAAAAGTTTTTGTAGGGGAGGGGGGGGATTCCGAACCCCCCCCCCCACAAGCATATGGCAACTTACTATACTATTAACGTGCATCTTATGGAATAATATAAAAAAAAATTTCTTCGCGTAATATCTCTCAATTTTTTTTGTTATTTGTTAGCGGATTTGTATATATAAGAACTATTGGTCAAAGTTAAAAATTCGAACACTAATAAAAATTAGAGATTTTTTGGATGCAATTTAAATTGGCGAAAAATTATCAGGTATTGGGAAACGAAGAGGAAAACTGCACTACATCTAGCGTGCTTCTAATCTAATACGTACCCGTTTTCCTGCCATAATTGGTTTCAACTGAAAAGGGTCAACATAACATTTTCGATGGAAACTTGAGCAAAATAATTTTGTCCCCTATGTGAAAAACTAAAAATTTAATTTTTTTGCCAGTTTGTTGTATGATTTGCTATTATGCTCTATTGAGAGCCTCGGTCAGTTAAGATGTTCTTAATCTGAATTTGTTGCCTCTGGTTGCTGTAATTGTTTCCTCCGAAAAATTTCGCTTTCTGCTGCTACTTTTATTATCATTGTTTGTTGTGGTTACATTTTTATAATTTGACATAATTAAAAAAAAGATCAGAAAAACTGTAATAGACGAGCCAAATTTTATTCTTAACTGCTGCCATAATGTTTTTTTCTCATGTTTTTTTCGAATGTTTTTGTTTTTCGCTAAAAAATTGCCAATTTTTAGAACAACAAATCATGGCTTTGTGATGTTTTCCATAAATGCTACTCTTATTACACTCCAAGTGAAAACCAGATTTCAGTTTAAAATTTGGCTCCCAGAAATTACCCGGTGGTTGATGGCAGAGCAAATCAGCGCTGAATCAGTCTCGACATTTCTGTTTTTTGTAGATGGCCAGTACTCTGTTCAAGTCATAATCTACAATAGCTAGTCTTGATTTTTGAGTAAAATTTTCTGCATGAAAATACTAAAACCATCTTAATTCCCGCCAAAACGGTTTGATTTTTATGCTATTCGAATTTCCACGTTGGTACTTGTAACAATTAATTTGCGTAGCAAGTCTTAACCAATAAGCTAAATGGACTTCGTAGCAATTTCCTCCAACATAGCTTAAGAATAAACAGCGTGTATATTACAATGTATTTAAACAATAAACATATAACGAGAGTCTAAGAGCTGAGGAAAATATAACTTCGTCAGCAAGAAACATTGAAACAGAGGTAAGTTACCATTTGCTTTAGGTGCGGGGGTTTGGAGCCAACCCCCTACCAGAACTTTTACCTCTGAAAAACTGATATCTTGTTGTGAAACAAAGTTTTTTTCAAGTTTCAGCAGTCTTGGAGGCAATTTTGGTGTGAAGTCAACTGCTGAAAATTGAACAAAACTTTGTTTCACAACAAGACATTAGTTTTTTCAGAGGTAAAATTTTTTGTACGGGGGGGGGGGGTTCCGAACCCCCCCCCCCCCCCCCACAAGCATATGGCAACTTACTATACTATTAACGTGCATCTTTTGGAATAATATAAAAAAAATTTCTTCGCGTAATATCTCTCAATTTTTTTTGTTATTTGTTAGCGGATTTGTATATATAAGAACTATTGGTCAAAGTTAAAAATTCGAACACTAATAAAAATTAGAGATTTTTTGGATGCAATTTAAATTGGCGAAAAATTATCAGGTATTGGGAAACGAAGAGGAAAACTGCACTACATCTAGCGTGCTTCTAATCTAATACGTACCCGTTTTCCTGCCATAATTGGTTTCAACTGAAAAGGGTCAACATAACTCTTTCGATGGGAACATGAGCAAAATAATTTTGTCCCCTATGTAAAAAACTGAAAATTTAATTTTTTGGCAAGTTTGTTTTATGATTTGCTATTATACTCTATTGAGAGCCTCGGTCAGTTAAGATACGTTATGATCAGAAACTGAATCTTTACACCGTCCATTCTACCGTATTGGGCATAGAATTTTTCAGCCCCAAATTACGCATGCTGTTTTCATGGCTTTAACGTGATTGTAGGCATCTAAATGTTTTGTTCTAATCAGATGAAATAAAGAGCAAAATCTGAGTTTCAATTTTTATTTGAAAGACTAAATTGTGTAAATGTTCAAATCGGAAAAAAATTTCTCACTTCGCCTATTTCAAAGCGTTAAAGTTTTTCAACGCTTATATCATTGACAGTCATAGAAAAATCTGGCCAGAAACTTGTTGAAACCAAGACAATTAATTTTGTTAAAAATGATAATCTTAACAAAAAACCTATGTTAATCTTAATTTCTATATCTTAGACAAGATTCGCGCTCCATAAGCACGGCGCGCTAAGGTGTGAAAAAAGCGTGAAATTTAGAAGTTTAAGCAACATTTCGGTATCATTTCAGTGCTTAAAGAAAGACGGTTAAACCGCTTTGTTCTTTCACTTTTCTCCAGGTTTTTCTACTACGAAATATCAGAACTTCAAGAAAAAACATACAAAAACAGCTCAACTTGGAAATAAGATCATATGCATAGCATGCACACAAACACTATTTGGAAAACAAAGAAAAAGTTTTCTAGAGGTACAGGTAGACGATTTCTCGAAAAATTGAAGTTACGAAAAAAACGAAACGCTGCCAAGTGAATCAGTTAAAGAAAAAAGTTGGGTTTTTGCTTAAAATGGTGTTTCAATGAGCTCAGGAAATCTTTTCGGGCAGAACATTGTTTTTTTACTGATAGAGTTTGAGTGCGAATCTGCAGTGACGGAATTGCACAAATTTCTGATGAAATGAATCGAGTTGGAACGAGATTCTTTTTAAGAATTTCAGAAAATAAGAGCTGGAACAAGTGATCACATATGTATTGTGTTGCAAAAGAATCTGATGGACTGAAAAGGTTGTTAAATGAGCAAACATGCTGAATGCTTTCTGTTTTTTTGGAAATTTGTATTAATTACGAAATTGCAGTTTCACATCCTTCACGAACGAAATAATGTTCTTGTGCTTAGATCGAAGATTATTGCCAACTTTTTGCCAAAGATATAGTGTCCATTAAAATCCAATTGAAATTCAAGGGCAACTTTGCAGCAGCCATTACCAAACAGACAGAAGTTTGCAGAAATGTTGAAACTAAATGTCAATTTTGAAAACTATACAAATCGGCTGCTGGACGTTAAACAACTAAAGGGGTTCAGTTTTCATCTTTCCTACCCCTACTATGTAGGTAAAAAAAACTGAAGTCGACAAAAAATCACTTTTGAGTGCTCTTTCATAGCGGATGATCCATTTCAATCAATTTTAAGACTCCAAAATACTTTGAAAAATTTTCCCAAAAATTTTTCGTTCTTTTTTAAAATATGAGTCTTCTGGTGTCTGATATTGCATTTTGTAAGTTTTCAACAAAAACATATAATGAGAGTCTAGGAGCTGAGGAACATATAATTTCGTCAGCAAGAAGCATTGAAACAGCGGTAAGTTGCCATTTGCTTTTAGGTAATGGGTTTGGACCTAAACCCCTACCAGAACTTTTACCTCTGAAAAACTGATATCTTGTTGTGAAACGAAGTTTTGCTCAAGTTTCAGCAGTCTTGGAGACAATTTTGATGTGAAGTCAACTGCTGAAATTTGAACAAAACTTTGTTTCACAACAAGACATTAGTTTTTTCAGAGGTAAAATTTTTTGTACGGGGGGGTTCCGAACCCCCCCCCCCCCCCCCACAAGCATATGGCAACTTACTATACTATTAACGTGCATCTTATGGAATAATATAAAGAAAAATTTCTTCGCGTAATATCTCTCAATTTTTTTGTTATTTGTTAGCGGATTTGTATATATAAGAACTATGGGTCAAGGTTAAAATTTCAAACACTATTAAAAATTGGAGATATTTTGGATGCAATTTAAAATGGCGAAAAATTATCAGGTATTGGGAAACGAAGAGGAAAACTGCACTACATCTAGCGTGCTTCTAATCTATTACGTACCCGTTTTCCTGCCATAATTGGTTTCAACTGAAAAGGGTCAACATAACATTTTTGATGGGAACATGAGCAAAATAATTTTGTCCCCTATGTGAAAAACTAAAAATTTAATTTTTTGGCAAGTTTGTTTTATGATTTGCTATTATACTCTATTGAGAGCCTCGGTCAGTTAAGATACGTTATGATCAGAAACTGAATCTTTACACCGTCCATTCTACCGTATTGGGCATAGAATTTTTCAGCCCCAAATTACGCATGCTGTTTTCATGGCTTTAACGTGATTATAGGCATCTAAATGTTTTGTTCTAATCAGATGAAATAAAGAGCAAAATCTGAATTTAAATTTTTATTTGAAAGACTAAATTGTGTAAATGTTCAAACCGGAAAAAAATTTCTCACTTCGCCTATTTCAAAGCATTAAAGTTTTTCAACGCTTATATCATTGACAGTCATAGAAAAATCTGGCCAGGAATTTGTTGAAAACAAGAAAATTAATTTTGTTAAAAATGATAATCTTAACCAAAAACCAATGTTAATCTTAAATTCTATATTTTAGACGTGATTCGCGCTCCATAAGCACGGTGCGCTAAGGCGTGAAAAAAGCGTGAAATTTAGAAGTTTAAGCGACATTTCGGTATCATTTCAATGCTTAAAGAAAGACAGTTAAACCGCTTTATTCTTTCAATTTTCGCCAGGTTTTTCTACTACGAGATATCAGAACTTCAAGAAAAAACATACAAAAACAGCTCAACTTGGAAATGAGATCATATGCATAGCATGCACACAAACACTACTTGGAAAACAAGGAATACGTTTTCTAGAGGTACAAGTAGACAATTTCTCGAAAAAATTGAAGTTACGAAAAAAACGAAACGCTGCCAAGTGAATCATTTAAGGAAAAAAGTTGGGTTTTTGCTTAAAATGGTGTTTCAATGAGCTCAGAAAAACTTTTCGGGCAGAACATTGTTTTTTACTGATAGAGTTTGATTGCGAATCTCCAGTGACCGTATTGCACAAGTTTTTGATGAAATGAATAGAGCCTGGAACGAGATTTCTTTTAAGAATTTCTGAAAATAAGAGCTGGAACAAGTGATCACATTTGTATTGTGTTGCAATACAATCTGATGGACAAAAAAGGTTGTTAGATGAGCCAACATGCTGAAAGCTTTCTGTTTTTTTGGAAGTTTGTATTAATTAGGAAATTGCAATTTCACATCCTTCACGAACGAAATAATGTTCTTGTGCTTAGATCGAAGATTATTGCCAACTTTGTGCCAAAGACATAGTGTCGGTTAAAATCCAATTGAAATTCAAGGGCAACTTTGCAGCAGCCATTACCAAACAGACAGATGTTTGCAGAAATGCTGAAAGTAAATGTCAATTTTGAAAACTATAAAAATCGGCTGCTGGACGTTAAACAACTAAAGGGGTTTAGTTTTCATCTTTCTTACCCCTACTATGTAGGTGAAAAAACTGAAGTCGACAAAAAATCACTTTTGAGTGCTCATTTATAGCGGATAATCCATTTCATGCAATTTTAGGACTCCAAAAAACTTTGAAAAATTTTCGCAAAAATTTTTCGTTCTTTTTTAAAATATGAGTCTTCTGGTGTCTGATATTGCATTTTGTAAGTTTTCAACAAAAACATATAGTGAGAGTCTAGGAGCTGAGGAACATATAATTTCGTCAGCAAGAAACATTGAAACAGCGGTAAGTTGCCATTTGCTTTTAGGTAATGGGGTTTGGACCCAAACCCCTACCAGAACTTTTACCTCTGAAAAACTGATATCTTGTTGTGACACGAAGTTTTGTTCAAGTTTCAGCAGTCTTGGAGACAATTTTGATGTGAAGTCGACTGCTGAAAATTGAACAAAACTTCGTTTCACAACAAGATATCAGGGTTTTCAGAGGTAAAAGTTCTTGTAGGGGGGGGGGTCCGAACAAGCATATGACAACTTACCATACTATTAACGTACATCTTATGCAATAATATAGAAAGAAAATTCATCGCATAATATCTCCCAAATTATTTTTTGTTATTTCTTAGAGGATTCGTATTTATAAGAACTGGTGATAAAAGTTATAAATTCAAACAATAATAAAAATTTGAGATTTGTTGGGGCGAGTTAAAATGGCGAAATACCATCAGATATCGGGCAACAGAGAGGAAAACTGCACTACAACTAGCGTGCTTCTAATCTATTACGTACCCGTTTTCCTGCCATAATTGGTCTCAACTGAAAACGGTCAACATAAAGTTTTGATGGGAACATGGGCAACATAGTTTTCTCCTTTTAAGTAAAAATGAATATCTATAAATTTAATTTTTTGGAATATTTGTTGGATGATGTTCTATTATACTCTATTAAGAGCCTATGCCAGTTAGGGTTTATTCTGATCAGCAACGAAAATCTCACAACCTCCCCTATTTTACGGTCCCCCGTCCTACAAAATCCTCCACCCTACTGTCTTCGGCACATAGTATTTAAGCCCCAACTCACGTATGCTAGTTTAAGTGATAGTAACGTGATTGTGGGGAAAAAACTGCTTTGTTCAAATCAAATGAAATAAAGAAAAAATCAGAGACATGAGCTTCAAAGTTCATTGGGAAAAGACCTCGCATATTTCAAAGCTTAAAAGCTTTTATTGCTTAGATCGTTGACAGAGATAGAAAAATCTGGCCAATTAGTTGTTGAAACCAAGAGGATTAATTTTGTTTAAAAAGATGACCTTAACCAAAAGTGTTCAGCTTAATTTCTAGTTTTTAGACATGATTCGAGCTCTATATGTACGATGCGATCAGGCGTGAAAAAACGTGTGAAATTTAGAAGTTTATTCGAAATTTTGTTATCGTTTCTTCGTTTAAACATAAAAGATGACAAGGATTCTCGTTAATGTGCGTTTGCACATGATGTTCCGACCCGAGCTCATCTACATTTTTGACTTAAATGTCAACCTAATGATGACATAGTTAAAAATAGATATTTGAGTTTTAAAAAATCGTTACAAAACCAAACTAGTAATTGAATTGCATAATACCATACCTCATTACAGCGCTCACAAGATCTGCCAATAAAAAAACTACGAGAGAAAAACAACAAAAAAAGTAAAAACAAAAATTTTTCAGTGAATGTGCTAAAAGAAGAAAAAAGAAACACAAATATTGACCACTCACAAAATTTTATGAAAACGCATATTGTCCAACAATCAAAACATGATTTACGACATGACATCAATGAAAAAATAGTTTTTGAATTACAAGAAATTGGACGGAACCTCTCAATGATGAGAATATATTATAAACTATTGAAAAGAACAAAAATTGAAAAGTATAAAAAATTTTAAGAACGAACAATATCGTATACTTTAAAACTATTCGCTATAAACTGAGAAAATTGAGCAACATCATTCGTTTAATTCTCAATAAGAAGCCTGTGCGACCAGTCAGCATTTTATGACTACAAGAAGAATTAAAAAGGCAAAACTAGCAAATTAAAAAAAATTGAGCAAGAGAAGTGTGGAAGCCAATAAAAAAGAAATTTTTGGTGAAATTTTTTCTAATCTCAAGTAAATTTTTAGCAGCGATGGGGTTCTTCTTTTTTAACAGAATGACTTTAAAAAATCAACAAGTTTGAAGAAATATAATAAAACCACAATAATTTTGAGAAAACCCGTTATATCAACAACGTTAAATTCAATAGTTTTCAACGGAAGACAAAAAATAAGCTAAGTTATGACTCAATGAGAAAGCAAGGATATTTTTCAATCATAAGTCATCAACAGAACATCACAGTAAGTCTTATGATTAAGAAAACAAGATCAAAAACATGCAGAAACCAAAAATTCAGAATAAATGCGCGAGAAGAAAAGTGTCCAAGCCATTTAAACCATAAATTTGTCTCTAAAAATTTTATCTATAAGCAGGTTTGAATCAACAAGTTTGAACAAATATAATAAAACCAAGAAAATTTTGAGAAAACCCGGTGATTAAATCATAAATTTTTCTCTGAAAAGTTTTTTTTATGATCCATTGGACGTTTTCTATAAGACAATGCGAACTATCAATATTAGGATAAAGAGATAAGATTTCAAAAGGAACCAAAATAACAAAAAAAAATCCGAATTTTTTTTGAAATTTGAAAACTCGTGGCATCGAAGTCATAAAACCGTTAGTTAGCAGATAAAACCGCTTACCAGATTGTTTTAATTGCATTTGAAAGAAGGGGGTCCCGTCATTACTGTGACTGACTTACAGTTCAAGAAGTTTGATAATGGTTAGTGTCCAAAAAAGATTATTTTTAATGTCTTAGCAGGCAACAAAGTCAATAACTCTCAACGGGAAAAAATAAATGCGCAAAGTAAAGCTTCAATGAGGAGATAAGGATGTTGGTCATTCTTATGTCCTCAATAGGACATCAGAATAGGTCTTATGATTATGAAAAAAACAAGAAAAGCAGGCAAAAACCAAAATTTCAGTAGGAAAGTGCAAGAAAGTGAAGAAGCCATTTAAACCATTATTTTGCGAACTTTACCTATGACCCATTGAACGCCGTTTCTGAGCCACTGAGCACTACCAATATAAAGATAATGTGATAAAATTTCAATTTGAACCAAAATTGCAAAAAAAATATCTGAAAGACAAAAAAAAATTATGGAAACTCGTGGCATTGAAGTCATAAAACCAACAGTTAGAAGATAAAACTGCTAGCCAGATTCGTTTTAGTTGCAGCAGAAAAGATGAAGATTCTGTCATTACTGAGACTGACTCAAAATTCACGGAAACATATTTAAGATTGGTTAATGTCCGAAAAAATTTCTAAAAAATTATTTTTAAAGACTTAAAAGCCATTAAAATCAAGATTTTTCGACGGAAGTAAAAAGTACACTACCTTATCCTTATGCCTCGACGGAGAGAAGGGGATGTTTGTCATCTATATGTTATCAATAAGAAATCACAATGAGTCCTATGGTTATGAAAACAACGACAAACGCATGCAAAAACCAAAAAAATTGCAGCAGAAATTTGAACAGAAAGTGTTGAAGCTATTTAAACCATAATCTTTTCTCTTAAGACTTTATCGATGATCTTTTGGACGTTTTTTTAAGCCAATGGGACAGCTAATGTGAAGATATTGAGACAAGATTTTAAAAAGAGACAAAAGTGCAAAAAAATTATATTTTTTTTGAAATTACAAAAAATAGTCTTATCGAAGTTATAAAACCAATAGTTAGCAGATAAAACCACTTACCAGATTAGTTTTGGTTGCAGTAAAAAGGAGGGGGTTCCTGTTATTACTGAGACTGACTTGTTATTCATGAAAGTTAGTTTAATATCAGTCAATCCAAAAAAAAAATTTGAAAAATTATTTTTAAAGTCTTGACAGACCTTTGCTGTGCACTCAAAGCGCTATATAGGATTACCTAATGCACATTAGGAAGATGATTGAACTTCTATATGGCAGGTCTATGCAATAGAACTCCCAAAATTTGTAAAATCTTAAAAAGAAAATCAAAATTTCAATAAAAATTTTGAAAACTCGAGTCGAAGACAAAAAAAACATGAGCGATGCCTTGAAAAGGAATTTTCTTTTCATTGGGTATAATTTTTAATTCTGAAATAGAATTTTTGTAGAACAACCTTAATTTGAACAAAAAATACGCTAAATTCAACAAAATCATTCTAAAAGTGAACAAAATATCACATGTTCACGCAAAACTTTAAAACTCGATAAATACTCAAAAAATACGAAATTCAAAAAATCTTTTTATTTTCAAATTCTACGCTGGACGAGCTTTCTAATGATACCACTCCCATTTCTCTACGATGAATATATCGATCGGCCAAAAATGTCTGAACAAAAAGCCCAATTGAGTATATAGTTCCTCCCCTTACAAGTGGGGTCGGAACAATTAAACCGCTTTGCTCTTTCACTGTTCAACAAGTTTTTCCGCAACGAGATGTCAAACTTTCATGAACAAAAATGCAAAAATAACTCAACTTGGAAATAAAATCCAATGCATAGCAGGCATACAAACGCTACTTGAAAATTAAAAGATACATTTTTACAGAGGTGCAAGTAGACGAACTTTTGAAAAATTGAAATTGCAAAAAAAATTCTGCCAAGTAAATCAGTTAAGGGGAAAAAAGCAGGGGTTTTTTGTTCAAAGTGGTGTGACAGTATGCTCAACAAACCTTTTTCCTGGCAGAATGTTGTTTTTTATTGCTGAATAAACTAGAATGCGCATCTCCAGCGACGGAAATGTTCGAATTTTTTGATGAAACGGAACGAGATTTCTTTTGAGAAACACAAAAGATTAGAATCCGGACAAGTAATCATTTATGTATTGGGTTGCAATTCAATATGATGGACAAAAAAGATCCGTAGATGTACTAACAGCTGAACGATATCTTTTATTCAGAAGTTTTGAATAATTACAAAAAAATGCATATTCATGAACTTATATTTCAACAAAAAAATGTTCTTGTGCATAAATCGAAGATTACAGGCAATTTTTTTCTGATTATATATTGTGGATATGAATCCAATTTAAGTTCAAGGGAGACTTTGAAGCAGCCATTACAAAAACAGACAGTTTTTTGGGAAAATTTTGAAAGAAAAGCTAAGAAATTTGGTAAGAACTTTGGGCAGATGTTGTTTGAAACCTATTTGAAAACTATATAAACTGCCTGCTAGACCTAAAGAAAGTAATCTCACATTAGGAACAAAATTAGTTAACATTTTGAAGAAAACTATCTAATGTTGCGGGTTATAGAACCTGTCTAGCCATGACGCAACTCTCTAGCAATGACGCAGTTATCCTGAAAAAGCTGTGGATAAAAACCTTATTCAACCCTGTTGCATAAAAGAAAATGAAAGAAAAGAAAAACAAATAGAAATCACATCGAGACTTTGAGCAAACTAATTCGTTTTTGCTAACAACCTGTGCGCGCAGATATGATAAAATTTAAAATCGAAAAAACTGAAAAGATATATAATTGTTTTAACTAGCTCCTCTTCCGTTCGGGTGTTCATCGATTCTTCAGTATTGCAAAAAAAAAAAAATTTGTCCTGAATTCATTTTTGATCATTGATTTCGCAAAAGCTAAATTTTTAGAACTGAAGAAATGTAAACAAGCTCTAGCTAATATGTGGAATCTTATTTGCTTAATCTGCTGCGTGAACAAACAAACGATGCACTTTTTTACTACTTTTTACCGACGATTTCTTACACTTGAAAACCAAACACACTGATAACTCAAAAGCAAAAACGTAAATGCTTTTGTCATTTCTGTCTAACTTAGACGGAAAAATCAATCTTCCTACACTTAAAAACAACTTAAACGTCTGCATGCTTCTAAAATTGACATATTGACACTTGCGAACGGGTCTTTACACAAATAATGATCTCTCTGTAGTCAAATAAATATATGCGTTGTGTAAATGAGTGATTAACTCGTGATATTGTTGACCACAGAAGATAATTTTTTTTGATTTATTATTATTCTGGAGTAGTGGTGAAGAATCATTTCTGCACAATGACACAACACCACACGATCTCTGGGACTAAGCAGGTTATTAAGAGATATGTTTGGTTGAATTCAATATTATTATTATTATTATTATTATTTCATACATATGAAAACAGAAAAATAATAAATGATAATTAATACATAAAACTGATGAGGCTATTAAAGTTTCAGAAAAAAATTGCAAAATTATCTCACCCACCTTCTTTCTAGCCTGGATTCCTTCGTCGCTGTCTTTGCTGCTCTTGCATGAGGCTGAAACATATCAACATGTTTTGCCAGCCTTATATGGTGTCAATGGGTTCAATTATGATACAACCTAAAATATCCTCTCGTGTATCCATACAATATCACCCTAAACTAGACCCTAAAAAACATGGGTTTTCAGGGAAAAAAGGGCAAAATTGCGTGGGTCTCATTTTTTAGCTTGAGTAACTTGAAACATCCTGAAATTAAGCCCAACAAAATCATATAAATCTGTATGACTTCTTGTCTCGTTCAATTAAGAATTTTTTCATAAGTACTTTTTTACGCTAAAAATTGTTCAGTAGTAGACGAAAGTTTTAGAGTGCAGATTTTGTATTCTGGTACTTATTTAGAAACTATATAGGTCTCAATTTACACTACCACAGTAAATGTTTGTGTAATTTGAATAACCATTTTTTAAATTGTTTATTAAACGAGTTGAAAAAAAAACTGGCACACCAATTATATCCACGATCAGGCCGTTAAATTAAGTTAAAATTATTTTCAATCGGAAAAAAGTCTCTGATTTTTTCCATTTAAATGTGACTGAATTGCATCAAAACTTCATCAAAATTTGGGCTTTTAGCACTCATAGTTAATCAAACAATCACAACAAAAACCCTTTGTAAAACCCTTTGACGGATTCAAAAATGTCATATAGCGAAAAACCAAAGACCTTATGACAAATTTTGAAATTGTAGAACATCGGAAGTTTAAATCAATTACAACTTTTGTGAATGTTTTAAGAAAATAAGGCAACAATAGATGCAAAACCTACCGGCCTCAAAAAATTATGAATTATGTTCTATGAAAACTAATCGGGTGCCAAACCGTATTGGCAGAATAATGGTACTCTTTATGTCATCATTTTCCTCCAACTTTGCTCATTTTCAAAGCTATGATGATCACTCTTTCGCTCAAACTTTCTGGTGTTGAAAAAAAAAACAAAAAGAGTTCTGCATTTCTCTGATTTTATCTTGTTTTTGTACAATTTCATGCCAAAAAACATACGAGCCAGTTTTTGGTACTAAGATTTTTAAACACAACGGTCATTGAACTTAAATTTATCCCAATCCTGCATCAATTTGAGCCCACATTTGTGAAACGGGAGCTATTTGCTCACAGTAGCAACTAATTCGAAATGAACTGTTCCCAAACTATTAAAAATGTTTTTCAAACTGTCAAAGACTTTAAAGAGACTTCCAATACTGTATGTTACAATACTTTTGGTTTAAGTAAAGCCTTCAAAAAATAAAGCGGCTGAAGTCACGTTCAGTTAATGTCCCCCCCCCTTGCAATTCCCCCCTATAAGAAGCAACTGTCCTTTTTAAAAAAGGTGGAAACATAAAAGTGTCATGAATTGCCATCATTCGCCAATATGGCTATGAAAATTTGCCGAGGACATTATGCGCAAAAATATAAATGTTGATCTTCTCCTAAAGAACAGTTTTGCAGACAGTAAAATTTGAAATACTTTCAATTTTGTCCAAATTGGTAACCCGATGTGCACATTGTTCAAAAATTAGTGATTTTTGTTCTAAGATAAAGCAAAAACGTAGAAGCAACACTTTCTGAAGGCTTGGTGGAAGTAATTCTGTTTTTTTTTATTTGTTTTTCCAGCCAAATTAGTTTATTTCTTTTTTTTTTGCAAAGTAAAGGACACTGTTACTCTCACTGCTCAATTAATCAGTGCCAACTGCAAGTGATTATTTAACAAGAACTCAACTTTTCAAACTTTTCTTAAAAAGTTGTCAAATGTTCCGACCCCTCTTGAGGGCGGAGGAACTATATACTCAAATGGGTTTTTTTTGTTCAGTCAATTTTGGCCGATCGATATATTCATCGTAGAGAGTTGAGAATAGTATCAATAGAAAGCGTGTCCAGCGTAGAATATGGAAAAAAAAAGATTATTTTGATTTTCGTTTTTTACAGGGAGTTATCGAGGTTTAAACTTTTGAGAAAATAGAGTGAATTCCGTTGATTTTATTCACATTTTTCGGAATTTTGACACAAAAATTTCGCAAATTTTGCTAAACTTTGTTAGTATTTTTTTGAGAAAGTCTTGTTGATTTTATTTTTATGGACAGAAAATATTGTCGGCTACTTCTATTTATCTTCTTTGTCAAAAGATCTGGCTAAAGATTTCAAAATCCTGACTTTTTCATCAAAAACAGCACAAAATAAGTTTCTTCAGTCCATTTTGATTAAGTTTGCAGGAAGTGCACACCCGAAAACCATAAACACAGTATTTGTAGAGTCAAAAGAAGGCAATTTCTACTTCAACTTCCGTTGAGAGTGCTCTGTAATTAAAACTTTACTCGTTGATTATCAAAAACGCAGCATTTAATTTTGATTTTTAACTAACAAAATATCTCTATCTATGACATTCGAAAATTTAGGTGTTCTGAATTGACAGACAATATTAGCAGGGCTAGTTTTTGACCAATCTTGGACTGTTACAATACAAAAATAATTTGGATTGTAATCAGTCGGTCTTTCCTATAAAAAAAATTTGATCTTTTTTATGTTAATTAGAAAACAGAACATTTCAAATCAAAGCTTACTAGTGATAGGTCCAGTTGGCTTCTTAATTAGCTTCAAATTTTTGTATCTAATTTGTTACTTGAAGTACTTGAAAGCTAATGGTTGTTTTGACTTTTAAAAATATTTGATTTTTAAATAAAAAATGGCTTATTGAAATTTGCCTCCATTTTCTTCTTACTTTGTCAATTTGTAGCTTAGTGTCAACAAACAAAAGAATGGTTCTTGTTTCTAATGAATTCAAATTCAATCTTTAATGAGGTTTTACGCCTTAAGTTATGGTTTTCTGGCTTTGATACTACTAGATTTTACAATTTTAATTTTTAGCTTTTTGCCCATTGTTCATGTCTTCTAATTTTGGTCCCATTATCACTTTATTGACAGTTCATATATCACATTATGGTATTTCATGGAATAATAGATGAGCCGATATTCTAATATTAGTAGATAGCTGATGGCTTTCGTGACATTGAAAACAATTGTTTTCCGAAAATTTAAAAAAACACAATAATTTCGAATTTTGGTTCCTTTTATTGTCTGTTTGTTGCAAAGTCTCGTTATAACAGGCCAATTTTGACAATATTGTTTTTGGAAGAATTTGTCGAAAACGATATTTTTTAAAAAAAATTCGTTATGCTTTTTCTTGCTTCGACACAGTTTTTTCACAAAAAAAATAATTTAAATTTTGATTCTTGTCATATTTGACGTTCTTTTTATAGACGTAAGAGATATGCTGGATATTTGCAAGTCTCAGGGGCTCTTTTTGGAAAAATAAGTAAACCTATTTAATTATTTCTTTTTGTAAATAACGTGTTTCATCTCTTTGGAAACAGTTCAGAGGTAAAAGTTTCTTAGGGTTTTCAGAGGTAAAAGTTCTTGTAGGGGGGGGGGGGGTCCGAACAAGCATATGACAACTTACCATACTATTAACGTACATCTTATGCAATAATATAGAAAGAAAATTCATCGCATAATATCTCCCAAATTATTTTTTGTTATTTCTTAGAGGATTCGTATTTATAAGAACTGGTGATAAAAGTTATAAATTCAAACAATAATAAAAATTTGAGATTTGTTGGGGCGAGTTAAAATGGCGAAATACCATCAGATATCGGGCAACAGAGAGGAAAACTGCACTACAACTAGCGTGCTTCTAATCTATTACGTACCCGTTTTCCTGCCATAATTGGTCTCAACTGAAAACGGTCAACATAAAGTTTTGATGGGAACATGGGCAACATAGTTTTCTCCTTTTAAGTAAAAATGAATATCTATAAATTTAATTTTTTGGAATATTTGTTGGATGATGTTCTATTATACTCTATTAAGAGCCTATGCCAGTTAGGGTTTATTCTGATCAGCAACGAAAATCTCACAACCTCCCCTATTTTACGGTCCCCCGTCCTACAAAATCCTCCACCCTACTGTCTTCGGCACATAGTATTTAAGCCCCAACTCACGTATGCTAGTTTAAGTGATAGTAACGTGATTGTGGGGAAAAAACTGCTTTGTTCAAATCAAATGAAATAAAGAAAAAATCAGAGACATGAGCTTCAAAGTTCATTGGGAAAAGACCTCGCATATTTCAAAGCTTAAAAGCTTTTATTGCTTAGATCGTTGACAGAGATAGAAAAATCTGGCCAATTAGTTGTTGAAACCAAGAGGATTAATTTTGTTTAAAAAGATGACCTTAACCAAAAGTGTTCAGCTTAATTTCTAGTTTTTAGACATGATTCGAGCTCTATATGTACGATGCGATCAGGCGTGAAAAAACGTGTGAAATTTAGAAGTTTATTCGAAATTTTGTTATCGTTTCTTCGTTTAAACATAAAAGATGACAAGGATTCTCGTTAATGTGCGTTTGCACATGATGTTCCGACCCGAGCTCATCTACATTTTTGACTTAAATGTCAACCTAATGATGACATAGTTAAAAATAGATATTTGAGTTTTAAAAAATCGTTACAAAACCAAACTAGTAATTGAATTGCATAATACCATACCTCATTACAGCGCTCACAAGATCTGCCAATAAAAAAACTACGAGAGAAAAACAACAAAAAAAGTAAAAACAAAAATTTTTCAGTGAATGTGCTAAAAGAAGAAAAAAGAAACACAAATATTGACCACTCACAAAATTTTATGAAAACGCATATTGTCCAACAATCAAAACATGATTTACGACATGACATCAATGAAAAAATAGTTTTTGAATTACAAGAAATTGGACGGAACCTCTCAATGATGAGAATATATTATAAACTATTGAAAAGAACAAAAATTGAAAAGTATAAAAAATTTTAAGAACGAACAATATCGTATACTTTAAAACTATTCGCTATAAACTGAGAAAATTGAGCAACATCATTCGTTTAATTCTCAATAAGAAGCCTGTGCGACCAGTCAGCATTTTATGACTACAAGAAGAATTAAAAAGGCAAAACTAGCAAATTAAAAAAAATTGAGCAAGAGAAGTGTGGAAGCCAATAAAAAAGAAATTTTTGGTGAAATTTTTTCTAATCTCAAGTAAATTTTTAGCAGCGATGGGGTTCTTCTTTTTTAACAGAATGACTTTAAAAAATCAACAAGTTTGAAGAAATATAATAAAACCACAATAATTTTGAGAAAACCCGTTATATCAACAACGTTAAATTCAATAGTTTTCAACGGAAGACAAAAAATAAGCTAAGTTATGACTCAATGAGAAAGCAAGGATATTTTTCAATCATAAGTCATCAACAGAACATCACAGTAAGTCTTATGATTAAGAAAACAAGATCAAAAACATGCAGAAACCAAAAATTCAGAATAAATGCGCGAGAAGAAAAGTGTCCAAGCCATTTAAACCATAAATTTGTCTCTAAAAATTTTATCTATAAGCAGGTTTGAATCAACAAGTTTGAACAAATATAATAAAACCAAGAAAATTTTGAGAAAACCCGGTGATTAAATCATAAATTTTTCTCTGAAAAGTTTTTTTTATGATCCATTGGACGTTTTCTATAAGACAATGCGAACTATCAATATTAGGATAAAGAGATAAGATTTCAAAAGGAACCAAAATAACAAAAAAAAATCCGAATTTTTTTTGAAATTTGAAAACTCGTGGCATCGAAGTCATAAAACCGTTAGTTAGCAGATAAAACCGCTTACCAGATTGTTTTAATTGCATTTGAAAGAAGGGGGTCCCGTCATTACTGTGACTGACTTACAGTTCAAGAAGTTTGATAATGGTTAGTGTCCAAAAAAGATTATTTTTAATGTCTTAGCAGGCAACAAAGTCAATAACTCTCAACGGGAAAAAATAAATGCGCAAAGTAAAGCTTCAATGAGGAGATAAGGATGTTGGTCATTCTTATGTCCTCAATAGGACATCAGAATAGGTCTTATGATTATGAAAAAAACAAGAAAAGCAGGCAAAAACCAAAATTTCAGTAGGAAAGTGCAAGAAAGTGAAGAAGCCATTTAAACCATTATTTTGCGAACTTTACCTATGACCCATTGAACGCCGTTTCTGAGCCACTGAGCACTACCAATATAAAGATAATGTGATAAAATTTCAATTTGAACCAAAATTGCAAAAAAAATATCTAAAAGACAAAAAAAAATTATGGAAACTCGTGGCATTGAAGTCATAAAACCAACAGTTAGAAGATAAAACTGCTAGCCAGATTCGTTTTAGTTGCAGCAGAAAAGATGAAGATTCTGTCATTACTGAGACTGACTCAAAATTCACGGAAACATATTTAAGATTGGTTAATGTCCGAAAAAATTTCTAAAAAATTATTTTTAAAGACTTAAAAGCCATTAAAATCAAGATTTTTCGACGGAAGTAAAAAGTACACTACCTTATCCTTATGCCTCGACGGAGAGAAGGGGATGTTTGTCATCTATATGTTATCAATAAGAAATCACAATGAGTCCTATGGTTATGAAAACAACGACAAACGCATGCAAAAACCAAAAAAATTGCAGCAGAAATTTGAACAGAAAGTGTTGAAGCTATTTAAACCATAATCTTTTCTCTTAAGACTTTATCGATGATCTTTTGGACGTTTTTTTAAGCCAATGGGACAGCTAATGTGAAGATATTGAGACAAGATTTTAAAAAGAGACAAAAGTGCAAAAAAATTATATTTTTTTTGAAATTACAAAAAATAGTCTTATCGAAGTTATAAAACCAATAGTTAGCAGATAAAACCACTTACCAGATTAGTTTTGGTTGCAGTAAAAAGGAGGGGGTTCCTGTTATTACTGAGACTGACTTGTTATTCATGAAAGTTAGTTTAATATCAGTCAATCCAAAAAAAAAATTTGAAAAATTATTTTTAAAGTCTTGACAGACCTTTGCTGTGCACTCAAAGCGCTATATAGGATTACCTAATGCACATTAGGAAGATGATTGAACTTCTATATGGCAGGTCTATGCAATAGAACTCCCAAAATTTGTAAAATCTTAAAAAGAAAATCAAAATTTCAATAAAAATTTTGAAAACTCGAGTCGAAGACAAAAAAAACATGAGCGATGCCTTGAAAAGGAATTTTCTTTTCATTGGGTATAATTTTTAATTCTGAAATAGAATTTTTGTAGAACAACCTTAATTTGAACAAAAAATACGCTAAATTCAACAAAATCATTCTAAAAGTGAACAAAATATCACATGTTCACGCAAAACTTTAAAACTCGATAAATACTCAAAAAATACGAAATTCAAAAAATCTTTTTATTTTCAAATTCTACGCTGGACGAGCTTTCTAATGATACCACTCCCATTTCTCTACGATGAATATATCGATCGGCCAAAAATGTCTGAACAAAAAGCCCAATTGAGTATATAGTTCCTCCCCTTACAAGTGGGGTCGGAACAATTAAACCGCTTTGCTCTTTCACTGTTCAACAAGTTTTTCCGCAACGAGATGTCAAACTTTCATGAACAAAAATGCAAAAATAACTCAACTTGGAAATAAAATCCAATGCATAGCAGGCATACAAACGCTACTTGAAAATTAAAAGATACATTTTTACAGAGGTGCAAGTAGACGAACTTTTGAAAAATTGAAATTGCAAAAAAAATTCTGCCAAGTAAATCAGTTAAGGGGAAAAAAGCAGGGGTTTTTTGTTCAAAGTGGTGTGACAGTATGCTCAACAAACCTTTTTCCTGGCAGAATGTTGTTTTTTATTGCTGAATAAACTAGAATGCGCATCTCCAGCGACGGAAATGTTCGAATTTTTTGATGAAACGGAACGAGATTTCTTTTGAGAAACACAAAAGATTAGAATCCGGACAAGTAATCATTTATGTATTGGGTTGCAATTCAATATGATGGACAAAAAAGATCCGTAGATGTACTAACAGCTGAACGATATCTTTTATTCAGAAGTTTTGAATAATTACAAAAAAATGCATATTCATGAACTTATATTTCAACAAAAAAATGTTCTTGTGCATAAATCGAAGATTACAGGCAATTTTTTTCTGATTATATATTGTGGATATGAATCCAATTTAAGTTCAAGGGAGACTTTGAAGCAGCCATTACAAAAACAGACAGTTTTTTGGGAAAATTTTGAAAGAAAAGCTAAGAAATTTGGTAAGAACTTTGGGCAGATGTTGTTTGAAACCTATTTGAAAACTATATAAACTGCCTGCTAGACCTAAAGAAAGTAATCTCACATTAGGAACAAAATTAGTTAACATTTTGAAGAAAACTATCTAATGTTGCGGGTTATAGAACCTGTCTAGCCATGACGCAACTCTCTAGCAATGACGCAGTTATCCTGAAAAAGCTGTGGATAAAAACCTTATTCAACCCTGTTGCATAAAAGAAAATGAAAGAAAAGAAAAACAAATAGAAATCACATCGAGACTTTGAGCAAACTAATTCGTTTTTGCTAACAACCTGTGCGCGCAGATATGATAAAATTTAAAATCGAAAAAACTGAAAAGATATATAATTGTTTTAACTAGCTCCTCTTCCGTTCGGGTGTTCATCGATTCTTCAGTATTGCAAAAAAAAAAAATTTGTCCTGAATTCATTTTTGATCATTGATTTCGCAAAAGCTAAATTTTTAGAACTGAAGAAATGTAAACAAGCTCTAGCTAATATGTGGAATCTTATTTGCTTAATCTGCTGCGTGAACAAACAAACGATGCACTTTTTTACTACTTTTTACCGACGATTTCTTACACTTGAAAACCAAACACACTGATAACTCAAAAGCAAAAACGTAAATGCTTTTGTCATTTCTGTCTAACTTAGACGGAAAAATCAATCTTCCTACACTTAAAAACAACTTAAACGTCTGCATGCTTCTAAAATTGACATATTGACACTTGCGAACGGGTCTTTACACAAATAATGATCTCTCTGTAGTCAAATAAATATATGCGTTGTGTAAATGAGTGATTAACTCGTGATATTGTTGACCACAGAAGATAATTTTTTTTGATTTATTATTATTCTGGAGTAGTGGTGAAGAATCATTTCTGCACAATGACACAACACCACACGATCTCTGGGACTAAGCAGGTTATTAAGAGATATGTTTGGTTGAATTCAATATTATTATTATTATTATTATTATTTCATACATATGAAAACAGAAAAATAATAAATGATAATTAATACATAAAACTGATGAGGCTATTAAAGTTTCAGAAAAAAATTGCAAAATTATCTCACCCACCTTCTTTCTAGCCTGGATTCCTTCGTCGCTGTCTTTGCTGCTCTTGCATGAGGCTGAAACATATCAACATGTTTTGCCAGCCTTATATGGTGTCAATGGGTTCAATTATGATACAACCTAAAATATCCTCTCGTGTATCCATACAATATCACCCTAAACTAGACCCTAAAAAATATGGGTTTTCAGGGAAAAAAGGGCAAAATTGCGTGGGTCTCATTTTTTTTAGCTTGAGTAACTTGAAACATCCTGAAATTAAGCCCAACAAAATCATATAAATCTGTATGATTTCTTATCTCATTCAATTAAGAATTTTTTCATGTGTACCTTTTCACGCTAAAAATTGTTCAGTACACGATAGTTTTAGAGTGCAGATTTTGTATTCTGGTACTTATTTAGAAACAATAGAGGTCTCAATTTACACCAACAAAGTAAATGTTTAGTAGTTTGAGCATTCATCTCTTTAAATTGTTTGTTAAACGAGTTGAAAAAAAAACTGGTACATCAAGTATCTCCACGTCCAGGCCGTTAAATTAAATTCAAACTATTTTCAATCGGAAAAAAGTCTCTGATTTTTTCCATTTAAATGTGACTGAATTGCATCAAAACGTCATCAAAATTTGGGCGTTTAGCACTCATAGTTAATCAAACAATCACAACAAAAACCCTTTGTAAAACCCTTTGACGGATTCAAAAATGTCATATTGCGAAAAACCAAAGACCTTATGACAAATTTTGAAATTGTAGAACATCGGAAGTTTAAATCAATTACAACTCTTGTGAATGTTTTAAGAAAATAAGGCAACAATAGATGCAAAACCTACCGGCCTCAAAAAATTATGAATTATGTTCTATGAAAACTAATCGGGTGGCAAATCGTATTGGCAGAATAATAGCGCTCTTCATGTCATCATTTTCCTCTAACTTTGCTCATTTTCAAAGCTATGATGATCACTCTTTCGCTCAAATCTTCTGGTGTTGAAAAAACAAAAAGAGTTCTGCATTTCTCTGATTTTATCTTGTTTTTGTACAATTTCACGCCAAAAATCATACGAGTCAGTTTTTGGTACCAAGATTTT
>NC_134473.1:74324498-74557998 GCF_964194025.1 Convolutriloba macropyga | reverse complement strand
TCTTTAGATTTAGAAATGCAAAATGTAAGTTGTGTATTTACCTTCATAGATATAGATTCGGTCATACTAGAAATCAATTTAGAGAACACATTTATAAATATAATATCTGCGATGCGGTTATTGATTAAGATTTGAACTATGTTCTAGGGTAATGTTGAAAAGCATTTTGAGTCGAATATTCGAATGAAGTGTAAATACTATTTTTATACAGTTTGTAAAATTTAGATATTTAAGAGGGAAAAGCGTGATTGGTAAATTCACTGATAAAGATTAATTCGCTGATAAAGATTTGAATTGGATTTGTACTCTAAATTAAACAGTGTTAAAAAAAAAAATTTGAGACGAGTATTCGCACGAAGTGTGAATACGAGTCGAAAAGTGCTTGAAAATACCATTTTTTTCTAATATGAAAAAAATTGGTCCGATTAGGGCAAAAAAAACAGGTGGGGTATTTTTAGGGGTGAAATAGGGGGGGGTGCTGTGCACGGGGCCCCTTTTCCCCACTACTGCAGTGTTCCTTTGAAAGAGGAACAAACAAAGGACAAAACATTTCAGGTATCACCAAAAAAAATTTTTGTCTAGGCTGGTATTATATTGCGCAAATTTAAGTGAATGAAATCAGGGTATTCTCTGCCAAGCAAAATCAGCTGCTTTTACCCATACGTTTCCTATTAAGAAATTGGCTCTTAGTCAAATCTGTGAAATATAAACAGTTGCCTCAATTTTGAAGCTAATGGTGTAAAATCAAAGGTTTACAAAACAAACAACATTACCAATATTACACTTTGGGTTTAGATGTACTGTACAAACTGCTTGACTACGACAAAACTAAAACGCAAACAAGACAACTCAGCAAATTAGGGTTCTTCATCAGTATCGTTTTACGGACTCAAGACAAGATCACCGTCTTTTGTACTTTCAATTAACTATAATTTGACTTGAGTAAAATTTTTAAAAAAATTAGATGAGAAGATATCAGGAAACTGATTGCAATATGGATAAAATTTCAGTCACCTACTTTGCATCTTATAATATAGGGACATAACTACAGGACAAAAAGATGTCAGCATAGAAGTAACACAATCGTTAACATTCGAAGTTACATCATCAAATACCTTAACCTTACATTGCCGCTTCAAATTCTTAGTTGCAGGAACCAATTCAGCCATTTTAGATTTTATCTTAAATAAAATAATATATTAACAAACCGACTACCCATTGTACCATAAGTCACAACAAGTCACAACTAACAGGGATTTCAAAAATATGAAAAATTTAAAAATGATAGTTTGAAATCTGGAAACGATGGGCAAACATAAAAGTATGATTATCAGAGCCGTTTTTATTCAGCTCTCGTTTGCTCATGATCCCTGATTTAACTAATTTTTTTGTCATATCAAGTCAGAATTTAAGCAATCCTCAAAAGGAAACAAGAAGGCTCGGTAATGTGCGTTTGCACAATGTTCTGACCCCGCTCATCCTATTTGCCGACTTAGTTGTCATCCAAATGAGTAAGAGATAGTACACTTTCAAAATTTAAACTTTCGTAAAACAAAGGGGGTATGAATTTTAAAAAACCGCTTTAACCTCAGATCATTATACGAAGGAAATAAAGCCGCTTCAGAGCGCATGTCCTATGACTAAAAAAAGACGACAAGTCTGCCAACAAAAAACGACAAGAAAAAATTGCTATATACCGGCGTCCAAGCCATTAAAATCATAAAACAATAACCAATCAAATAAATTTTATATAAATGGAACCGAAAAATGACGGAACAAAAAAACAAAGTCAGTAAATAGCTCCTCCCCCACCAAGTTGGGTCTGAACAATGTTTATTTGACTGTTTTTATTATTTGCAGCTTATTATCAGAATGTAAAAGAAACCTGACTGATTTTTCTCTGTCGAGATAAGCTTAGATTTAGTCTCCAAATTTAAGGGCTGATCAAATTTAAATATTTAATATATCAAGCCCTCAATAAAAAAAACTGTTTCGCCAATTTGTCGTCCAAAATTAAGAAATAATGTTTTCAGCTCTTAGGTTTAATTCAAACGCAGGATTTGAACGCGTTTAGTTGAAACTCAATGTCAAAACTATTCCACAATTTGTTGATAGTAGTTTTCAGAATTAAAGAAAGCAGTTCATTTCAAGTACCTAAAATATTCAAATTTGCTACCTAAAAATTATATCAGCTTTCGTTCTAATTATCATTAGAAAACAACCTCAATTTTTGAATGTTGAATTTTCCACAACAAAGACATATTTTATATAGCAGCAGCTGACATCTTGAAACTGCACTAGAAATTGTGAATTGTGAAGCAATCATACTTTCATAGTCTTGCAAATCTAATCTGGACGAAATGTTACAATGAGCCTTTAGAAGCTTTGCATGCGTAAAAAATTTTCAAATTTCCTGGAACCAAAGCAATGAAAAGCAGTTAATTTTTCATCACATTATGTTACTTTGAATAAAAAAACAAAATTAGCCCGATACCACTTTGATTGTGTCCGGAAAACCGGAAAAATCGAGCCGTGATTGCATTTTACAATTTTTGTGAGAAGGAGAAACTCTTTTTACAAAGGGGAACAAAAACACCAAGAATTGCCTTTCACACTATGAATTTAAGTCTCGTGAGCAGTTTTGATGAAACGGAACATTAGCGACTGCAAGGCTGTTAGAGAGACTAAACGTTCAAGACTATACGTTTCTTCAAGACTATACGTTCGTCAAGACTATGCGTTTGTCAAGACTATACGTTCGTCAGTTAGGCGAAAAATCGGTAGTACATAAATACATTGACTAACTTCGGGCGAATTGCTCTCTAACAACCGGAGAGCTGCTCGCTTCGGTAGTAGCCAGCTGAGGCTTAGGGATGCTAAGATTAGGAAGGGGTAGGTTTGAGAAGGGAAAAACCAAAGGGATTCCAAATCTCCAGGTGGAGGAGGGTGAACGAGGGGAAGTATTGAGAGTGACTGAGGGGATCAAATTTTTAAGATTAAGAACAGCCCTTCACACCATAAAATTGTCTCTTCAAAACAATTTTGGTGAATAGCATACTTAGAGACTAGTAAGGCTTTACGAGAGCTGCTCAGCCACTTTATGCCCTCCAGGCATTACCTGTTTATCTCGTTTTTGAGGACGAAATGTTAAAAGGGCCAGAAAAAAAATCGGTCAAGCGAAAAACCAAGCGCATACAAAAACCACAAGACTAATTTAATTGCTTTAAACTTTGTTTGAGAACAATTAAAAAAAAACATAGCCGGCAGATTGCCGGAATAGCTGCGAAATAGACTTGCGTGCCGTAAAATACAGATGGAAAAAGATACAGAAGTGAGTTGATAATAGTTATCGCCGCCGCCTATAAAACTTACAAGTTTATTTCATTTTGGGTGCAAAAAAAGTTTCCCTGTCGCGTCTCGAACCGGCGATCTCCGGATTAACTGCCAGTCGCCTTAACCACTCGGCTGTCGGACCATACAATCTGTTTTCTTACAATCAAATTTGTTTTAGGAACAGATTCTGTTTCTGAATAACCGCAATTTAGGTCACGCAGAAAGCGTGAAATCAAGCGCGAAAAAGCCATTTAAGCAGTGACGAGACAGAATGTTCTAGAACAAATGTAAAACGAAAATAAAGCGTCAGACGACTAAATAAAAAAAACCAAGAGCACCGCAATATAGCTACGCTCAGCTTACAGCTTCGCAGCTATAAAAAAGCGAAAACAGTATGTATTTCATATTGCGTGGTACGGGTTTTTTTCCCAAAAAATCACTCCACTGATCGATAAAATTTCTAGGAGACTTCTGATACCACTTCATATCTCCACCCAAAGAGCATATAACATACCTTGATTTAAAAAAATTCCACTGACAAAATTCCACCCCCAAAGATAGAGTTGCATATACAAAGTTTAAACACTCCCGCAGCCGCACATTTATGAAGTTGAATGTTTTGTGCTCTTTTCTTCTCTCCTATTGTTTTTCATTCTATTTCGAGCCTCCCGAGAAATAATTGCTAACACATAGGACAACTGTACGCCGTGTAACCATAAACCGATCAACGTCAGATGAATTGCTCTCGAACGTCACGATGGGAGCAATTTAATTTAAGGGTGTAGCTCAGAAATTTTTTGGGTGCCCAAAAAAGAACCTGAAAGGGGTTCGAACCATCGATCTACAGGAAAGCAGTCACGCATCTTAACCACCAGGCAACAACAACGTTTTTAATCCTCCGCTAACAATCACTTTTATTCTAGCAACAAATTTTATTTCACAATGCAAGCAATTGATCACTGAAAATGAAGAAGTGAAGCTTCAAGAAGTCACTTGAGATGTCACTGAATGTTCTAGAACAAAGCGCAAAATTGGTCAAGCGAAAATTTTGCATTAAAAAAAGACCAAAACGTTTACAATAATTGCTTCAAACTTCGTTCGCGAGCAATTATCAAGAACAAAATGAAAGCGCTGAAATGAAATTTTCAATTAACATTCAAATTAGGTAAAGCAATCAACTTTGCACCAACTAAGGAAATAAATAATTTACAGAGCTTATAAGGTAACAACACTTGAACATATTCACCAACTATCCGATCATAGTCCTAAATTTAAACACCAATTTTCCATCATTTTGTGTCTACAGAGATCAAGTTGTTTTGGGGGTATAGGGTACTATCAAGTTCTTTGAAAACTCCTTCACTTTGTTCACGCCTCTTACTTCGTGATCAAGTAAAGGTAATTTGACCACATGGAAATCACCATCATACAAGTCCGATATCTGATCTAAGTACTTCTTCTGCTGTCGAACTCTAGCAGCGCACATTCGGCATGGTTTCTCAAGTTTTGCAGAGTCATTAGATCCGTCGCAAATTTGAGTACCATTTGTATCAAGCATTAGCAGTTGATTTACAATTATGTTGTGCGTATCGATTCCTTGTTTCGTCAGTTCTTGGATCAACCTCTCGTTCTCGTATACTGACAAAAACTCTGCAATACAAACACATACAAATGTAGTTTGATCAGCATTTCTGAACTGTTGGTTCACGTTTTTCATCAGAGGTAAGATTCCTTCCAGCCTTCCTGTCATTTCTTCGGGCGAAAAATCTTCCCCAAACATGCTTCCAAATGAGCTAATTAGCGGTGCAAACTGATTCTTCACTGCCAGAAATTTTCCTAAAGTTTTCTCAATCACAGCCGGAAAAGAGAGTAAGCGTAATGTGTGACCCGTTGGGGCTGTATCAAAAACTACAACATCGAAATTCATTCCTTGAACTAATTTCATGACTTCCGCATAACTCATAGCCTCATCAATTCCAGGAAACGACGCAAACATTTCTTGGATCATTTTTCGCCCAGTTCTCATTACGTCTTTCTCGTCGAAAAAATCATCCGGGAGGTCGTTTAATCCCAGATTAGGGTCAATCTCCATAGCATATAGGTTTGTAAAGCCATTAACCAGAGTAGGAGATTTAGTGAATTTCTGATCAAACGTATCGGATATGTTATGAGCTGGATCCGTTGATATTATCAGCACATTCTCTCGCACTAGTGACAGCTGGGTTGCAAGTGAACAACTGCACGTTGTCTTCCCCACTCCGCCTTTTCCGCCCACGAAAATCCACTTGAGCGTCTTACTTTCAACAATATTTTTCAAACTTGGTTCCAGTTCCTCAAAATCATCATCCAGGTCCATATTCAAATCTAAAACAATCAGAAAACACCTTTTAAATTAATGATGTACATTTTTTGTAACTAGTGACATTACTTGTTTTCGTCTGCAATGAATTAATTGCTTTCTTTGACACATTTTATAAAAATTTAAACGTAGCCGGCAGATTGCCGGAATAGCTGCGAAGAATAGACCTGCGTGCCATATAATAGAGATAGAAACAGATAGAAAAAAAATCGACGCCGCTCAAAAAAATAGGTAAAAAACATTCAGCGATAAACTAATAAAGCTTGTTAAAATTCATTCCGCAGAAGCTTCTTATTAGGGACCTTTACTGCACAAATGAGTTCCTTTGACCTCAAACAAATTCAAACTAAACTTAAGTTTTAAAGTGCAAAAGTCATTTTATTGAGTGAGGTAAGTCACGTTTGATCAAAATCTAATCACGCAAATAACCTAAAAACTTTTGCTAAAGCGAGTGACAAATGACGTCACGCGCGCAAATGCCGTTAGTGAGAGAAAGAAGTCATTCAAAAAGACTTTTTCAGCTTTGCTCTGTGCACAAATTTAAAACGAAAAAAGAGCGTCAGACGACGAAACAAAAAAACATAGCAGGACAAGTCCTGACGTACAATTCAAAGATTTTTCATTGAATAAACAGAAAAGTAGACCTAGAACGGACTATGAATGGATTGGAAAACCATAAAGAAAAAAATCCGAACCAAAAAATCGAAAAACAGTAAAAACCAAAGTGAAACTGCCGCATGTGAAAAAAAATCACTAGCGAGAAAGCGAAAAATTGTTCAAACACCTTTTTCTCACTCTACTTTAAAATTAGAGCGTAAAAATTCACGCCGCAAAACTACTCGCGTTTTCGCTCCACTTCCTGTTTCGGCGTGACCAAAATCACTACTCCAATTTGACTTCAGAAATCATGAAAATGTGTGAACAGATCTTTAAAAAAACATAGCCGGAAGAATTCCGGAAACGACTCGAATGACAAAATTGTCCATGTTTATGACTAAACAACAACAACAACTATTGTGAACCCTGAACCTCCATAAAGGCCATAAAAAATTTAAAGAAAAATAGAAACGGCATTCAAAAACCAAAAACAAACTGAAAAAAAAAACTAGAAAAATTTAATGACTTTTTTAATAGAACAAGGAAACATAAAGCCGAATAAAGTTCCTTTGCAATTAGAGCAATGAAAAGCTCGCAAAACAATGGGCAAGTCATATTAGGCTATGAAACTTGTCTAAGGCTAAAAAAAGGAAAACTGCAAAAAAAAATAAGAAAAATGGTTTAAAATTTCTCAATCTCCTGTCAATTTTCCTAAGAAAAGAATGATTTAAACCAAGAAAACCTTATTAATTGGTATCTGAATATTCTTTAAGTAACAAGCTTCTATTCAAATCCCACTTAAAGCATTAAAACAAAAAAAGACAAAAAATCATTAAATTGGGTCTAAAAATCAGCAAAACTGATCAAAAACCTCCAAATCAGCATAACTCAAATTAACTACTTGAAACCTTCAACTCCTATCGAAACAAGCCTAAAACTAATACAATATCATAATCAAACCTCATATCCATCAAAAACTGCATTTAAAAGCCGCACGTGAACAAAAAATTTCGCTCGCTTAGAGAAAATTTTTCACACATCAATTTCTCGCTCTCTCAAAAAACAGCGGTATGAACAAAAACCACTCTCTTTTCGCTCCGCTTTTCAATTTTATTCAGCGCAAAAATCACTCCAAATCTTCACGCGTTTCATTTCCCGCTTCAAAAATCAGTCCAATAAAATTGATTAAAAAAAGGACTTCTCCAATACTCCTCTTCGAGTCGTAAAAAGACAGCGCCCCAATACAATTCAAATTCTTTGAATTGTCAAAAACCAAGAGCACAGCAATATAGCTTCGCTCAGCTTACAGCTTCGCAGCTATAAAAATATAAACATAGCCGGCAGATTGCCGGTATAGCTGCGAAAGAATAGACCTGCGTGCCATATAATAGAGATAGAAACAGATACAGATCTAAATTGAAAATCGACGCCTCTCAAAAAACTTTGTAAAAAACATTTAGCGTAAAATAAATTGTTGAATTTCCCCAAAAACAAAAAAAACAGACAAATGTCGGGCAAATTGCTCTAAACGACTGGTGAGCTGATGGCTTTGTCAGTAGTTAGCTGTGGCTTAGGGAGGTACTTTTAGCTTAATTGAAGGGCGTGTGTGAGTATAAGAGGGGTTGGGTAAGAATTGGGGGTCAAACGCTGAGAACCACATTTCCTACCATGAATTCATGTCTTCTAAATATTCTCGGTCAATCGCATACTTACAGACTAGTGAGCTGTAAGGCTCTAAGAGAACTTAATACCATCCAAGTTTTTCCTGTTTATACCCTGTTTGAGCACGAAACCAAAAAATTTGGTAGTACAAAAAATTAGGCAAAAAGACCAGCAGGACCAAAACAATTGTGAGAGCAATTATAACAATAAGTGTTCAGCAAAACATCCGAACTGACAAATTCAAATTAACAAGAATCTTAAACTTAAAATCTCACTGCGTCTAGAAGCCCAATCAGTTGTACTTTCAAGTCCCAAATTGATTCCCAAACTCAGTGAAAGCCATTTGAACAGTAAAACAACATCACTGCCACAGAGAAGGAGCACTCAGCAAAAAATGCGAGAGAAAAGTTTCAAAATAAATGATTCTTAGTAGTAGCAGTACCTGTAGTCATACTTTTTGATTACAAGAAATAGAAGAACCATACGGATGCAAACGCCAGATCTACTTAGTACTCATGTTCACAGCATGTTCCACAAAATTAAAAATTTAAAAATTGTCCATTGAATCAAAAACGTTCGGCAAAAAAATTGCTAAGGACATCAAAACAGTGTTTTTGTGTTTGATTATGAAAATTGGTGTTACACGCGCTGAGTTAGATCTAAATTTGTGTAATCTTTTAGCACGGTGTCTGTGATTCCCCACCCAATATGCGTGTGGATATGGTACGTGCATTCGAGAGAAAACACGTCCAAGAACTGAGCATGTCAGTTGCTCTTGTTGAATCATTTTTCCTTGAAACCATTAAAAGGCATAAATCTGATAAATCATTCATCAATGGTAAAAAGATCAAAATATATAAAGTTTTGGAAAATTGGATGATACATCTGTTTGGGATCAATTATAACAAAAAGTGTTCAGGAAAAAATCCAAACTAACAAGAGTCTTAAACTTAAAATCTCACTGCTTCTAGAAGCCCAGCCAGATGTACTTTCAAATCCCAAATTGATTCCTAAACTCAGTGAAAGTCACTTGAGCAGTGAATCAACATCACTGACACAGAAAGAGCATTTTGCATAAAATGCGAGAGAAAAGTTTCAAAATGAATGCTTCTTAGTAGTAGGAGTACCTATAGTCATATTTTCTGATATAAAGAAATAGATGAATCATAAAGATGCGACCGCCAGATGCACTTAGTACTCATGTTCACAGCATGTTCAACACAATTAAAAATTTTAAAATTGTGCATTGAATCAAAAAATTTCGGTAAATAAATTATTGCTAAGGACATCAAAACAATTTTCCTGCATCAAAACAGTGTTTTTGTGTTTAATTATGAAAAAAGGTATTACACGCGCTCAGTTCGAACCAAAATTTGTCTTATCTTTCACGACGGTTTTCTGTGATTCCCCACCCGATATGCTTGTGCTTATGGTACGTGCATTCGGGAGGAAAACACGTTCAAGATCTGAGGCCGTCAGTTACTCTTGTTGAATCATTTTCCTTGAAACGATTAAAAGGCACAAACCTGATAAATCATTCCTCAATTGTAAAAAGATCAAAATAAATACAGTTTTGGAAAATTGGATGATACATTACTTACATTTACTTACAATTTGATGAGCACAAATATATTTCATTATTTACAATACGTGCGTGTGTCTTGGAAATACACGAGAACAGACTAACAAATTTCTTTTTACACAAACCGGTACTGCTTAAATTGACCAAGTTCTTAGGTTTACTTTCACCCTTTGGATATACCCTTTGAATGGTAATTTAAAGCGTGACTCCAAAAACTGCTTGTAAAATCATTGATATGCTTTGAAGATATCCTGATCTGAGATATCCAAATCTTCTGTGTAACATTAGAACTGCGATGCCTTCAATTGCGTCAATAGAATCTGATTGATTTCCTTCATTTTCTTCAAGCCTTCAGCTCTCACGGGGGCGCAGTCCACTTTCATTTCCTTCTCCTGAATAAAATCAGCCAGGGTCGCGTTTCTTTGCTCCTCCGCAACCCACCGCTGTTCCAGAGCTTTCAACTGCGTGTAAGTCTCATTCGAAGCCAGACTCGATTTCAGACTGTCGCGACTCTTTTCCAAATGGGCCACGTCTTTTTTAACCCAGTCCATCCGTTTTTCCAAGCTTTCCCTCTCCACCGAAAGCGCAATCTTCAGCCCGTTCTCGCGCTCCTTCAACGCGTCAATATCGCCATACATTATCTTTTCCTCATTCAAAGTTTTCAACTGTTTTTGAAGCTCGGCGGCTTCGGAGACAATTCGAGGTAATAATTGTTCCATTTTTTGCAAGTCATTCACAAGTTGATACTTTTGACCAGCCACAGCCGAATGAGTACTCTCCGCTTTTTTCATTTCGGATTGATTGAATTCCAGCGTATTTTGCATCTCTCCAAATTTTTCATGCGACGGTAAATTTTTCATCATTTCGCGCTTTGAGGCCATTTGTTGAAGCAAATTCTCATTCACGTCTTGCAAATGTTGAATTTTTTCAATCTCCTCCCGTTTCAATTCCGGAAATGATTCTTTGAAGTGTTTCATTTCAGCCTGTTTGGCGTTAAGTTTGCGGAGTTTCTCCATTTGATCAGGTTGCAAGTGTGAATCATTTTCGTAACTGTTCAATCGGTCATTCAAATTTCGATTTTCATTGATTAGATAGTTCAAGCGTCCTCTCAACTCTTCAATTTTTTGCTTTTTAGTTTGTATTTCCTCCATTAGTCGATTTTGTTCAGCTTCTTGGTCGAATTTGTTGTTTTTATCCTGCAAACGTTGCCTTTCAATCGCCATTTCTTTTATTCTCATCAACAACGAGTAAGCATAAAACTTTTCAGGATGCTGGCTCTTGAGGCGTTTCTGTTTATCCTCAACTTGTTGGCTACTTTCTGCTAGTTTTTCCTTAATTTTTGGCACCAATTCTGAAATCTGCTTCAACTCATTTTGCTTTTCAAGAACTTTCTCATATTCCTCTCGAGGCAAAGCGCTTTTCAAACTCTGTTCTCGAACTGTTTCCTCGCTTTCAATTTTTGCCATGACTTGACGCGTTCGCTTCTCAATTTTGTCTTTTCGTTGCATCAGATCTTCGATTTCCTTACGTTTGGAGCTGTTTTCGTCCTTACATTGCTCGATATCTGCAGCTATTGCAGCCTCGTTCAACTCGCCTCTTTGCTTCAGCTCTTTCGTCAAGTTGATGGACCTAAATTGAGTTTGCAAATCGGCTAATTCTTTCGCTGTTTTCTCGGCCTTTTCTACCATTGGTCCAAACTGTTCCATATCGCGATAGATTTTTTCAGTCTTCTGCTGAAATTCAGCAGTTTTTGCTTCAATTTCATTGCATTTGGCGTTAATGCTAAACTTGTGGTATCCTGAATCTTTGACGTTTCTATTTGAATAGCCAGTTTTGATCTTGTTCGGATTGGCGACTCCTTGTTTTGTAACGGGGCGATCGGTAATGCCAGTTTTGACCGATCCACCAGGATTAAACATTCCACCCTGCCGTCCCATTGACGAGGGTGGGGGCTGCATATTTGAACCCCTTGCCACACCGCCCATTCGCATTGAACTGCCAGGTCGTTGCCCAATTGCAGAACCCATTCGAGTTTTCGGTCGTTCCATTTTTTAATCTGAAAATTCAAACTAATTTTGTAGAGTATATTATAGACAGTAATAACACGCCTAACGCTGCATAAATTAATAGAAAACTAGCCTTTTTCTGCTCCATACGATTGAAATCTTAACAGATAAGCTTTAAAATAATAACACTAACGCGTCAATGCTTTCCTTTGTACATGATATTAGTTTGACTACATGCATATTAAGTGTCACCGACGTCTTAAGGGATAGTAATATTAAATGGATACGGAGGAGGGTACGTGGGGGGTTAGAGTAGGAGTAGAAGGTCGGAGGTTTAAACTTGAAGCCCTTCCCACTATTAAATTATGTCCACTCAGCTGCCTTGATTTGTACACTTGAGAGATCAGTGATTTAATGCCTTCTGGTTTTACCAATTTTTCCAGTTTCTCAAGTCAAAAAAGTCACCAAAACTAAGTAAGAAAACAAAAAATCGCACAAAATACCAACAGGACTAATATAATTGCTACAAACTTCGTTTGAGCGCAACTGTTAAGATAACAAAAACTTAAAAAACGTCGGCTATTCTGTAAAAAATGAAACCAAAATTTCTTAAAATTTGACAACTAATTTTTTGTGTAATTGGCAAAACTGTTTTGATTCAGAATGAGAAACAGCCACAATATTTTTAACCGGAAGATATGCAATCAATTTCTGAAGCTGTCTCCAATAATTAAAATAGTTGCTCGCATAAAATGAAGTAAGCCCCATTTGCTTCAGTTTTTACGCTCAGCATGATATAACAATTTTACGTTTTTTTAAGTTTCAAAAGTATTTTGGCGTTGCTATAGACGCACTTGATTGAGCCCTCTTTTTTATTAGCGTTATTGTTTTGATAAACTAAACAGACGCCGTGCTGTTTAATAAGTTCTTTTCAGTCAATTGTACAAATTAATATCTCCCGTAGGCATATTCTACTACCGGGTAGCTCAATTTTTCAATAAGAGCTCAGAAAGCTCCCTAAATGAGGATGCTATATTCAACTAGAGCCAGTTACGTGCAGGAAATTTTACGGTGCAACATTGGATTTAAAAAAATTGTTTCAAGTACACGCTTATTTTTCATTGAGCTTGAACCATAACTATCAACAAAAAATTAAAGATTTTCAATTTACTCGACAATAGGCCCTTGAAGAAGGAACTGATTTAATTATTTGAGACGATATTTTTTTCGATAACTCAATTAAATCACTCATACAACCAAAATACTGTTTTCGATTGGTGAAATGTGACAAGCTGTGTATTGATGTGAGAGAGAAGTATTAATCAACGTTTCAATTGGCGGCAAGATTTGATACAAATCAGTCGGTTTATATAACATTATGTTCCCGCAATCATAGCTTAATGGTTGTGACATCAAACTCGAACTGTAACTTTTAAATCAAAAATCGGAAATTATCGGGAGTCATTCTTGACTTCCTTCACCCCTCCTTTCGGGTTGGGTGTCACCTAAGAGAGCCGCGCAAAACCTAGCGTGATTTGTTTTCCCTAATCCCTTGGTGAGGACATCTGCAATCATGAGGTCAATTTGCAAGTATTTCAATTCTAGCTCTCCCCTTTCTACAAGCTCCCTTATGAAATGAAGTTAACGTGCAAAGTGTTTTGTTTTTCCATAGTGAATGGACTGCCTGCTGAGCGCTATGCATGCCTGGTTGTCAACAAAAATCTCAAAAGGTTTTTGTACCTCAAAGCTTAAGTCCTGCAGCAGATCAAGTGAATGGCCTCCTTTGTTGCCTCTACTAAGGAATTCATTTCGGCTTCTGCCGTTGATGTAGCAACACATCTTTGAACCTTTGTTGGCCAGCTAACAACGGCTGAGCTACTACTAAGTTTGAAACAATATCCTGAAGTGCTTTTCCTATGGTCTAAATTTCCTGCTCTATCGGCATCGGAGAAACACTATGGTTAACTTATCTCCCCTCCTAAAAACTAAACTCTTTGACTTAGAACCTTTGAGGTATCTCAAAACTCTTTCCGGCTTTCCAGTGCTTTTCCCCTGGATTCTCAACAAAAGAACTTAAGAAGTTTGCTGCAAAAAAAATCTGGTCTACTTGAGCAAGCTAAATAATTCAAGCAACCCACTAAAATTCTATAATCAAAACTCTTCATGCGCTCTTGCTCTTCACTCCCCTCCTGAGGGCAGTCTTCTCTTGTTAGTTTTATTTCTGCAAGTGGTGTTTCTATTGATTTGCAGCTTTCTAGTCCAAATTTCTCTTAACAGCTTTTCAATATACTGTTCTTGGTTGATTTCAATGGAATTTTCCTTTTTCACAATTTTCATTCCAAGAAACCAACAAAGATCCCTACAATCGCTTATTTTGAAATCCTTAGACAGCTCATTCTCGAACCAAGACGAGAAGTTTTCCTGAAATTCAGAGCTTATTATATCATCTACCCACAAACAATCTGCGCCTTGAAGTTGTCTTTCACTTTTCTTTATGAACAAACAATTATCATGAACCGAAGATTCAAAACCTTTAGCTACCAAAAAATTCCTAAATGTAAGATACCAATTCCTTCCTGACTGCTTAAGACCGTAAAGACTTTTCTTCATTAAACAAACAAGAGGTTTTCCTTTGTTGTCTAATTGCTCAAAACCTTCTGGTTGTTTCATGTAAATTTCTTCAGCTATAGGTGCGTTAAGATATGCCGTTGTTATATCCATTTGTCTTATTTTTGACCCTTTGTGAACAGACAAGCTCACAAGTAAATGAATTGTTGATAACCTAGTCGTTGGTGAGTAACTCTCATGAAAATCCTTCCCTAAGACTTGACTGTAACCTTTGGCCACGAACCTTGCTTTGAATCTACTTATCTCCCCCGTCGGACGATATTTAACTCCAAAATGCCATCTGCTACCCACTACTTTTGCTCCATTATCCTCAACTAGATCCCAAACTTCATTTTCTCTCAGTGAGTTGTATTCGTCCTGCATTGCTTTCTTACAGTTTTCACTCTTGAGCGCCTCTTTTGCGTTTTTAGGCAACAAATTTTGATCAACAATTTCACTTAAAAAAAACTATTTCACTCATCTCTTTGTTTACCTCATGTTCCAGATTTGCTGTTCATTCAATCCGAAGTAATACTTGTTCTCGTCGAACCTTGCATTCCTTGTTCTTTGAACCTTAAGTTCACCGCGATCGTTTTCTATTCCTATCAGAAAAGATCTACTATCGAGTGCATGACCTAAGAAAATACCCTTCATCGCTTTTATGTCTATTTTGTTTCTAAACTGTTTCTCTATGAAAGGGTAAGCAATACAACCGAACACTTTCATGAAACTAAGATTTGGCTTCTCACCATACATGGCTTCATGAGGGGTTTTCTTTATTGCCTAATGATAGCAAAAATTTTTTAAATAGAACGCCATATTGAGCGAATAAGTCCAATACTTTTTCTCTAAAGAAGCCTGATCTCAAGCAGTTCCTACAGTGACGTCCCAAAGTTTTTTTCAATTTTACCATTTTCTTGTGGCGTGTACGCCGCAGAATTCTCAAGCCTGATTCCTTTTAGCCGGGCAAACTTTTTAAAATCGTTAGCTATGTACTCTTTTGCACCGTCTAAGACTAAAGTTGAAGGCTGGCCTACATCTGCACAAAATTGTTGAAATTTCTCTAGAGTCTCGTCCCTTGACTTCATAAAGTAAGCCCTACAATATCTACTGAAGCTATCAACAAATCCTATCGCGTACTTGTGGCCATCTACAGCCTCGGGGGTAAGAGGCCCTAAAATGTCTGTGTGCACAAAGTCCAACACTGCTTTTGCTCTTGTTGTGCAATCTTTTGCTATTGGTTGTTTCTTAGCCTTATTCAACTCACAAAGCTCACATACATCTACCGAACGGTCGCTGATACGCATTCCTTCAACATGTTCAATTAGTTTGCTAAGGTCCGTAAAATTGCTATGACCCAATCTTTTGTGCCAAATTTTTAAACTACTGGACAGTAGGCAGTTTTCCTTGCAAGTTTTATCAATCTCACTAAAGTCCCAAATGAAAAAATTCTTCTGCCGAAATGGTTACTCAACTCCGCTTTTGTCATTTATGCTTAGTTCTGGTCCTATCAAAACTTCAGCTCCTGCTTCTCTAAGTTTACTAATTGACACTAGACTGTGTGAATTTTCAGGTATAAACAAGGCGTTCTCCAAGATAATTTTTCTGTTAACCTGATTACTATCCTTAACTAAAAATGCAACTGTACCTCGGCCACAAACCTCAGACTCTCTTTTGTTTGCGATCTGTACTTTGCCCGAGAAACTATCATCGATATCGATAAACATTTCCCTGTTGTTTATCATGTGACTTGTTGCCCCCGAATCTAGCACTAGTCCTACTCCCTCATCATCAACTGGGCATAAAAAGAAACTGAAGTATTCTTCATCTTTAGCTAAATTCTGTATCTCATTTCTAACGCTTCGCCTGGCATGACTCTCAAACTTTTTATTCCTACACTCTGTAGCTATGTGTCGAAATTTATTGCAATTGTAGAACTGAATTACTTTGCTGGTACTAAGCTGTGGGTTATGAGGCTTCTGGTTAAAATTTGAGCGACAGAATTTTGCAATATGTCCTAACTTATTACAGTTATGGCACCTCTTCTGCTTTGTTAGGACACTTTCACTTGCGTTTTTCCTATCACTCTCTATTCTTCGCTCAGTGTCGAAGTTGATCAGATCTCACTTCAACTCATCAAGTGACTTATCCTCACTACCGTACTTAACAAGTGTGACAAAAATATCAAATTCGTTCGGCAGACCTTTCAGTAGAATTGATGTGAACGTTTTTTCACTCAAACCCTCGTTGACTTGGTTAAGGTTATATTGTAGTTCCTCTGCTCTTGTTATATACCCGATTAGAATTTCGTCGTCTCTTTTAACAAGGCTAGTGAGTTCGCTGACTAACTTTTGTAATCTAGGTCTCTCAAAACTACGGAATCTCTTAGTTAAAACATCCCACGCTTGAGCCCCATCTCCTTTATAAGGCCCAAGATAAAGAACTGACTGCTAGTCCAGCGCCGAAACAAGCTCATACCATATTTGCATTTGTTTTTCTTTAAAAAGTTCTCTGCCTTTAGCTATAGCTGCGTCTTTTTCGGCTCGTGAAGCGTTAGGGCGTGTAGAAGGGACATAATCTTCAAAAGTGCTACTACCATCAAGTACCTTGTACAACATAAGGACAAAAATGCGAGCTTCAAATTGCTCTGAAAAGTACAAAAAGTCTCCCTTTTTCCCGCTGAATCGGATACGTTCGTTCTTATCACTCATCTCTTGTCTAACCAGTCTATCAATTCAAAACAAAAATTAGTCTCTCTAATCAATTTATCAATTCAATACCTTTTCACTTGTTACTTTCATACAAAAACCAACTCTTAGGAGAACTAGGATTAAAAGGTCGGCAAACAAAAAGGTCTTACATGCAAACACTACCCTCTTGTGTATGTCACTACTGGTCACTGAGAAACGGCCAGGCCACGTCCTTACGAGGTTCGACTGTAAAAGGATCCTCTAGGTCGGGTGTTATCCTTAGCGAAACCCAAGTAGCAATAACTTCATAGACTCAAGGGCGGTCTCTACATGTATCGCCCCTTATTAGCAGGATCATTTCTCCAAAGTCATATCAATTTTCAATCAAGTTCAACCATATTTGTAGAGTGTTTAAGTTTTCGCTGCTTTACACGTTTATTACAACGTTTTTAAATAAAATCTGAAAGTTGTTCAGCAAATCAGCGCTTTTTCAAAAAAATACAAACGGTGTTCGATTAGGTTGCGCTTTTTCAAAAAAAAATGTCCGAACGGTGTCCGGAAATGCAAGCGCGTCACAGCCAATAAGCTACCTTTTAGGAAAGTAGCTTTTTACAAATTTAGAACAATAAATGTTTTCAATCTTGGTTTGGCACTTTGCCGGCACTCAAACAGACTCCATCAAAACTAGGGCCTGGAACTTCACCCTGCTGATCCTTGCTAGCTACTCTTTTCGAACTCTCCTTTGCTCCCTCTTTTTGGCTTTTCGTCACTTTGGCCCTTTCTTGTCTCTTTGGTAGTGTCTTGTCTCTTTGCTGTTTTGTCTGTTTTTTTTCGGCCGCCTTGCAGAAAAATTTTTTGTTTGCAGCTGTGCGTTTGGCTGGGCACAGTAACCTGATAAGCTGTGTATTGATGCGAGATAGACGTATTAATCAACGTTTCAATTGTCGGCAAGATTTGTTACAAATCAGTCGGTTTATATAGCATTGTTCCCGCAATCATAGCTTAATGGTTGTGACATCAAACTCGAACTGTAACTTTTAAATCAAAAATCGGAAATTATCGGAAGTCATTCTTGATTTCCTTCAAAATGAAAAGTTTTTCCGGATATGAACGTCGGTCAGATAAAAGCAATTGTTTTGTCAATTGCAACCAGGTTTAATCAATTGCAACCAGCGAACAGGAACGCCCGATCTCCTTCAAGCACTTGATCTCGTTGAATAGCCCTCGTTACCTGTATGACATAACATCTTCAATCGTACAAACGATCTCCGAATTTTATCAGTCAACTTCAGCAAATCCATCGAGCAACCAAGATCAAAATAAATCTCATCAAAATTGCATTAAGACAAGATGAAATGCAATTGGTCTACAGAAACCGTAATTCAAATGTTAAGAATTCGGAAAGAAGCCTTGGTAAAAGAAAAATGCTGAAAAGTATCTGGGTATGAATTTAGAACAGAGAGGAAAAAGAATCAAAAGAAACTGAGACTGATCAAAATAAATTATCTTTTTGTAATTTCTTCATATTGATAAAAACAATTCCAGCTTCTCTTATATTTAGGGAAGCTGACAAGTTGGCGTATGAACTCAAAAGATACACAATCCTTCATTCCCTTCTCAAGGCTTAACCTAGAATTTTTATATTTCTTTGAATATATGATATTCTTTGAAAGAATATATGATAAATATACCACGTAAAAGTTTCAGATGCAAAAAAAGAGGCCATAGTCACCAAAAAAGAGCAATGCTTCTAATAAAAAGAACAGTCTGAAATGTTGGGAGTAATAAGAAAAAGGGCAGCTGAGAACAGGCTACTGTAGGCCTAATGCTGTTCCGCTGCAATTACGCAGGAACCAAAATTATTATTATATTCTTTGAAATTACTCTAATATGGGAGCAGCAGTCAAGGTGACTCAAGTTACTGCAAATAACAAAGTCTAAAACGCAATAGAATTTAACCAGCTGATAAATTGCGTTTTTAATCTGCAGACTAAATGGAAGTTTAGGTCCCCGACTTCATATCAACAACTGGGAAATTGTTACCTTAAATATGAATTTTTCCTTAGAAATGGAACCAATGAATAATTCCCCACTTGATATCGGTAGGTATTGCAAATCAAGGAAGCAATATCAAGCTATAAATCATATGCAAGTTAGACAGCAGAGATAAATACAAAAACATGAAGGCTGTTCCAGCAACAAACGTGTCCACTTTCTACAAGGAAGTTCCAGAGACAAAGGTCTCTCCCAGAAGAAGGGAAAAAATTGCCTTGTTCTAAGCCGAGATGGTAAAATCGATACTGATACCTCATTAACAAAAGCAAACGACAGAAGTTAGCGGAAGACTTGCGGACGCCATAAGATAATAGACTAAAAGGATAATTAAATAACAATCAAGAAGATTGGCGATTAAAAAATTGAACCCATTAAAATCCGAATAATTACAATATAAAAACAAATATTGAGCAAGAAAAATCAAGCTCATAATCTAATCCGTAACTGAGTTGCTCCAATTGATTCGTACTAAACCCACGGAACGGCGGCAAAAAGACTTTCTGGCCATCAAAACTCTTTATATAAATCAAAATTTACTGCAGTGAAGACACAACAAAAAGCGGGATATAATTTTTGATATTAAGAGTGATGAAGGAGTCAAAAATGTAATATATCGAGAAGTGACGAACTTAGCAACTTAAGTTAAAACCTCGATATATAAAGACAACTTTCTTACATGATGTTTGGTGAAGTGAAATTGAATAATGGCTTCTAATTTGAATCGAATCGTCGATTCAAATTTGTTCATACCACAAATTGATCAGTGTCTATAAACTATAGATTTGTGTGATAGATTCGACCTTCCCACCACCAGATATAAACAGAAACCAACTCTCCGACCCTCCAAGTAGATAGAAATGACATATTCTCAGGTAGGGAGAACAATGTGTTAAGTGCAAAAAATTGCACTAGTACTTGCCATATACGGCAAGGGGAAAAACTTGTTCACAACTAAGGTGTAAATTAACCCATATAAGTTTATCTATATCTAGACGGATCTGTAAATTTTCATACTGATACGGACTATGAACACCTGTGAAATTTTGTACATTTAGGCAATTTTGAATTCAATTATTAAAATAATAAAATTCTTGTTACTCGTTCTCGAATCCACGACAATGGTGTCCAGACTACCAAATGACAGACAAACCTTGGATCTGCCAAACGCTGAATCCTGTACTGCGTGGATCATGTCTTTTGTAGCGAAATGTCGCGCGGAGAAGAAAGAAGTTAAAGTCAACACCCACGGTACGATCGTGGACCTACAGGTAACAAATCTCTTTTTTAGTATACGCAGCTAAGACGCACTTCCTAAACTTAAGAGCCTTATGAGCCCTAAAAAATTGTTAGACACTCCTTTTGAAGAGTTCAGACAAGCTATTCAAAACTATTTCCCCTGAAGGGAGAAGAGAAACGGCAGAAAGGGCTAAATTTCTGTCCGTTGTCCAAGGCGTTGTAGAATCTGACGACAATTTTCTAGCGCGCCTCAGAGAAGAAGCACGTTATTGTGACTTCGAATAACTAAAAACAGTAACCAATCCTGAGGTAGAGTTGGTAAAAATTACATTTATCTCAGGTTTTGAGGGACCCTGAGGCCAAATTACGACTATTAAACGGCATTAAAACTAAACCAACGATGTCTCTGTCTGAAATGACAGAAAGCTTACAGTTCAGAAGTCAAGCAATGGCTTTTGCGAGTTCCTCAACAGGTAATAGACCATTTGTAAAAAAAGAAGTGGGATACAACTTCAAAAAGACCTTCAGAAAACCTATTGAAAAGTTAACTGGTAATAAAGGCTATGGTAACTTGTGTAATAGATGTGGAGGTAAGCCACACAGTAGCAAGCCGTGTCCGGCCTTGGACAATAAATGTAACACCTGTGAAAATGTGGGGCACTTCTCAAATAAGTGCAGAAGTAAAACCCAGCCTAAGTCAGGTAAGTCTGACCAGCACAACAATTTCTGCGAGGAGGGTAAGTTGTCTGGTCAAACATCATCCGAAACTGAGATGGAAATGTACTATACAAGGGAAAACGTGTTTAACATGTCGCTGACATGGGAGTATATTACATTAAAAGACCATAAAATAAAAATGCAGGTTGATACCGGTGCTGATAGCACCGTGATATCATCATTAATCTGGACTGAGCTTCGTAAACCTCAGTTAAATGGGAAATTCAGACGTCTTGAGGCCTACGACGGTCATCAACTGACGCTTCTGGCATCACTAACATGTGATCTTGAGTGGAACGGAAGCAAGTATAGGCAACAACAACAAGCAGTTGTGCAATCCGACAAAAAATTTGGGCTATTTGGGAGAGACATACTACCCCAAGAAGGCATCAATGCAGTGAATGATGAAAGACTACCTGCAGTCAAAGGATACAAAGCGCATGTGAAACTCATAAAGGGATCACAGCCAATGTTCTGCAAAGCCAGAAAGATACCTCTACTTCTTCAGGACAGGGTCAAAGAGAAGCTTGAGACAATGGTAAGACAGGGCATCCTGGAGCGAGTACAACCTGGTGGGGTCACAAATGCATCACCATTAGTGTGGCAGCGGAAGAAAAATGGAGCTCGGAGACAATGCGTGGACCTGAAAGTTCACATCAATGGCAAAGTTATGGACGAGGACTATCCAATCCCAGACATGGAGACCATTTTCCATAATCTCCATTGGGCCTCTTACTTTGAAAAAAATGACTTATCAGACGCATGCTATCAAATTGAGCTGGACGAGGATGCAAAAGAAATATGCACAATCCACACATCGCAAAGATTGTTCAAGATGCGCAGGCTTCCTCAGGGCCTAAAAAACTTCGTCAATCTTCCAGAATTGCATTGAGTCAATTCTTAAAGGAATTAAGGGTGTGGTCATCTTCCAAGACGACGTCCTGGTATATGGAACAACACAGGATCAATACGAGAAACGAACGCTTGCAGTCAAGAGTCGGCTGCGTGAGAAAAATTTCACTATCAATGAGAAGAAATCTAACTCAAAACCAGTTTCAAGCATAAGTTTTCTTGGTTACTCTGTTTCCAAAGAAGGAATAGCACAGCACCCGACCCTAAACATGTTAAGAAAATCAAAAATGCAAAACCGCCATCAAATATGTAACAACTCGAGTCCTTTGTCGGCTTAGCAAATTTTTATGGTCGAATGACACCGAATTTTGCAACAAAAATGCTACCACTAAACGAAACTTGAAAAGAAGAATTCAGATAGAAAAAGGAAGAGCAAAATGCTTTTGAAAACGTCAAAAACGATTTAAACGAGTTATGTGCCAACCCTCGTGTACAGCCTTACAACTTGACGAAGGAAGCTACCGTGACAACAGACGCCTCAGAGAAAGCTATGGGCGGGGTACTATCACAAGAAGGACATACTGTGATCTACGTCTCGAGGAAGTTGTCACAAGGCGAACAAAATTACTCCAATATTAAGGGAGAGGCACTTGCAATTGTCTTTGTGGTCACAAGATTGATACAATTCCTACTCGGAAGAAGGTTCACTCTACAGACTGACCTCTCAAATATCTCCCAGACGAAGAAATTCCGAAAACAGCATCAGCAAGAATTACGAGATGGGCGATAGCGCTGATGGGATTTGACTTCGAATTGAAATACACACCTGGAGATGCTTTGAGCAGACTAGACTCTGACAACGTCGATGACAATGATCGAGTCTGCTTTGCTCTTGACAATATCTACTTCGTCCAATCCGACCTGGTGACCCAGTCAGAAGTCAAAACTGAGCTGGGATCGAAAGCGGCATCTGGAAACAGTGCTCAGAAGCAGAGAAAGGATTTGAACAACAGAAAGACGCCTTGACCATTCACAATGGAATCATCTCTCGAGGAGTTGTGCCTTTCATTCCAACCAAACTAAGACCCATGGTGATGGCCAAAGCTCATGAGACTCACCCAGGCAACAATGCAACTGAAACAACAGTTCGAATGATAGCTTGGTGGCCCGGCATCACTCAAGATGTTCTTCGATATGTTAGTAAATGTAAGGAATGCCAAGAAAACAGGCCTAGCATGGGGAAAACAGTATCTACTTGGCCAGAAGCTGAAGTTTGGGAAAGACTCCACATAGACTGGGGCTACGTTAAGGATCAAGGTAATATCTTAGTGATAGTAGACGCGGGATCAGGTTGGATAGAAGACTTCCCTGCGGGAAATATAACCTCACAAACAGTGAAGGTGCACTTGAGTCAAATCTTTGCAAGATTTGGGATACCAAGAATATTAGTATAAGACAATGGTCCTGAGTTTGTGAGCAGTAACCTAAAGCAATGGTTTGAATCACTGGGGATTAAGAAGATGGATTCTCCCACCTACCATCCATGAGCAAATGGGATTGCTGAACGAGCGGTCCAAACAGTTAAACGGGCTATTCAAGCCTGGGGTCCAAATCCGAATGTGTCATTTGGCGCTTTCCTACAGCGGGCTTTGATGACACATCGGAACACTTCCAAGACGCGGGGCAAAACTCCTGTAGATCTGCTACTGGGACGCAAAGTAAGACTTCCAGCAGCCATTGATTTTGATCTGTGTGAACGAGTCCTCTTCAAACCGACGAACAGTTCACCAACGGTTCCAGCTACTTTCATTATCCGTAAAGGAACGAACACTTCGTTCATTCAACCGGAGAATTCAAACAAGACAGTGCTTGTTAGTAACAACCAAATTGCACGGCTGGAACCTGACGACATCAAGACTGAATCTACTGACTCACAGTCTGAGAGCAGTAGGGACAACATAGACGTGGCATCATCCAACTCTATCGAAGAAACCTCAGTAGTTGAAAGGGAACAACCTTCAGTGGCCACGAGAACTTCAAGCAGAAAAAAAAACAACCAGAAAGCTTTGGAGAAGCTATTCCTACAAACTTGCTTAAAAAAGGAGGGAGGATGTGATATATCGAGAAGTGGCGAACTTAGCAACTTAAGTTAAAACTTCGATATGTAAAGAAAACTTTCTTACCTGATGTCTGGTGAAGTGAAATTGAATAATGGCTTCTAATTTGAACCGAATCGTGTATTCAAATTTGTTCATACCACAAGTTTATCAGTGAACATAAACCATAAATTTGTGTGAAAGATTCGACATTCCCACCACCAGATATGATCAGAAACCAACTCTCCGACCCTCCAAGTAGATAGAAATGACATATTCTCAGGTAGGGAGAACAATGTGTTAAGTGCAAAAAATTGCACTAGTACTTGCCATATACGGCAAGGGGAAAAATTGTTCACAACTAAGGTGTAAATTAACCCATATAAGTTTATCTATATCTACACGAATCTGTAAATTTTCATATTGATACGGACTATAAATACCTTTGAAATTTTGTACATTTAGGCCATTTTGAATTCAATTATTAAAACAATAAAACTCTTGTTACTCGTGCTCGGGACCACGACAATCAATCTCATAATCTAATCCGTAACTGAGTTGCTCCAATCGATTCGTACTAAACTCACGGAAGGGCGGCAAACAGACTTTCTGGCCAACAAAACACTTTATATAAATCAAAATTTACTGCAGTGAAGACACTGCAAAAGCGGGATATAATTTTTTTGATATTAATAGTGATGATGGAGTCAAAAAGCCTGGGTTCGGAAAAACGTTATCTCTTTAAATGGAAAAATTTTGAAAACGTCTCATCAAGGTTTATATGAGGGGCTGAAAGGCTTTGATATACTCCTGAAACCACTTTAAAATAAAACCACAAACGTTAATCTACGGAAATGGCTGAAATAAGGTTTAGCGATCAACGTGAGCAAGAGGTGTCAAAGGTTTTCTGAACAAGATTTTCCGTAGCCCAGGTCATATCAACTAAATCTTCAACTAGTGATGAAACCAACATACTTCACGTGAATGTCAGGTCGCTCAACAATTTTAAAGAATTAGACGCCATAATTCATAACCAGGGAATTTGACACCATTTTGATGAAGTCCTATTTAATTAAATACCAAAATCACATCACAACGTTGGTGTCATACCCAACCTGTAGAAATTTTGATTTGAAAATCCTTAAACTTTTATACCAAAACCAGTGAAGGTCTTAGAAAAAACAGCGCTATTGGCGCACAACTGAGTAAGTCCATTGTAAGAAAAAAATACTACAATAACCAACTTTTTTCTATATATTAATAGAAACTTTTGACAAAATAAATCACAAAAATTTGGAGAAGTTAAAACGTTATGGTGTAAGATGTCTGACAACAAACTAGTTCGGATCTTATCTGAATATTATACAACAGCCAGTCCAAATAAATGGAGCCCCTTCTGATTGACGTAAAGTGAATTCGGGATTCTACAAGGACCAATCTTAGCCTAATTGAAGGGCGTAGACTAACAGCGGGGGCGGGGTTGAGCGCGCTGGGTTACGGGTGTAACCGTATGCTGGAGGTGGATATTGGGGGGGGGGGGGGAATCACACAATGAAATTATGTCTCCAAAACAGTTTCGGTGAATCGCATGCTGATAGTCCAATAAGCCGAAAGGCTGTATGTAAGAGAAACTAATGCCCTCCGGGTCTTACATGTCTATGCCGCTTTTGATGACCAAAATCAAAAAAGGTCAGACGGAAAATAGGTAAAGCAAAAATTGAATTTAAAAAGCCCGCAGGTCTAATATAATTGGAACAAACTTCGTTTGCAGACTTAATTGACTTCCGAATGGTTGCATAAACGTTCAAATTATTCGATTGGCTGATGGCAGAAGTAATGGTCAAGTGACTCTGCTTTGAGAACTTCGGGCGTTTATCGAGAACCGCGAAGCGGCTCGAGATATTAAGTCAGAATTTCGAGGTGACTGCAGAGTCACTTAACCATGCTTAAAACACGAAACGCGCAGGTTTTAAAATGACGAAAGTCAACGGAATTCAACTTCTGACTAAGTAGCGACTTCTGGCATTTTGACTTCTGGCACTGCAGACTTTCGGCTTTTTAAATTTGCACGTGAGTGTTTTAAGTACTGAAGCTGTTGGATTGAATTTTGAAAACAAACACTGAAGAGGGTTTTAAATTCAATGTGATACTCACTTATTTACAAGCACCATGCGGGAAGAAAACTACACGGACATGGAGGATGGACATTTTCATCCAAATATAAGTATCCAAATACGAATATAGAGATCCACATATAATAAACAGAGGTTTAAACATCAAAATAAAGATTCCAAATATAGAAATAGATCTCCAAAAATGATACATATTAAGTAGCAAGTCCACTATTCAGACCCATCAAATTGAGTTTTCTCAACTCAGACGTGAACAACCTCTCTCCAAAACGCCATGTTCTCCCCTTGTGTGTATCAGTAATATCGGTTCCTTTCAAATTACAACTCCAGGCAGTCTCGTAAGTCACATTTGCCGTTTCATCATCAATCATCAATAGTTTATCAGTATTTCCTCCGACAGCTTGCATCGCACTCAACTGCAAAAAAAGATGCCAGATGTCAAACACTTAAAATACACACTATCTTTTTGATTTAATAATGATTATTGTTCGTATGTAAATGAACAAAATCGAGCCCATCTAGTTAGGATTAGCAACACCAAACTGTAATGTAAATAGAATGCTGGTGTCACAAAATGGAGCAAAACTTACCAGATAGACCAGTTACACAAAATTTTCCAACCTGTTGTTAAGCTGAAGGCCCATTCCCAAAAACTTCAGCCCAAATTGGGTGTCTTTAAAAATGAACCTCTGCATAAAAGAGATACGGAGGTAATCGATCACCGAAAAAAGCAATATTTGGGAACTCCGCATCAGAATGTTTCGGGAGAAAAATTCCGGGACCTTTTCCTTTTGCGCCCCCCAGTTACAGAGCACGTACCATTACACAGTAAATCCTTATGTTAAAATATGGCACGTGCGCCTGGGGGTGCAAATAATATGCGCCCACTGAGCTGGGGGGTACAAACGGAAAAGATCCAAATTCCGATCATAGATAAAAGGCGTGTTAAAAAATTTAATCAGAAGACAATTCAACTATACATTATACATATACCTTTAGCAGCAAATTTCCCTATTTTCATATCTGCGCAACCATTTTTACTTGCAGGCCTTTCAAAGCGGAAAATGCAATAATAACAATGATAATGATGATTATGATGATACATCCAATTGTATTCCTAACAATAAGCCAAAATATATGGAGTTTTCTTCCCTTCATTCTATGTAGAAAAAAGGTGCGTCGGCCCGCATTCCGCATTGAAGAACACTGAACGAACTATCGATATATCAAAGAGGATATTCTGTATAATACATTTTCCATATCCGAACAAAAAATTTATAATCTTTCTGCGATTTACGAGGAACAAAGTTTTTCTACGTACCTTTTAGCATGTTAAGTCTTTCATGAATTAGTAACGCGACTACAATATGAATAGTGAAATACTTTCGACAAAACTGCCTTTAGTTCCGAAACTGCATCAATAACTCAGCAAAGGACTTACCATCGGCCGGTTCAAAGCAAGGTCACTTTTTATATCTCTTGTTCTATGAGTTAAGCGAGGACTGAATAAAACTGACTTCTAGAGCCACCCCGATTAGGCAAAACTTGGATGCAATGAATTCCAAACGCTAAACTATTTATTTAAATTATCAAGGGTCGCAAAAATAATCATTCCGTACATCATTTCTGTGTTGATGCTAAGTCAATTAATAAATTCAGCTGCTACGATTCAGCTGAAAAATAGATACAAGCAGAAGCTACCGCCTTGATTTTTTTTTAAAAAACAACGTTCAAAATAGCCGACCAGGGAGAAAGTGGAAAATACAGTATTTTTCAAGAGAAAAACAAAAAAGAGCAGGACACGGGAAGAAAAAGACAGCAAAATCAAAAATTTATTTTAATTTTTTGAAAAGTAGCAAAAATTTCACTGAACAAGCAACAGCATTTGTAATCTGTTATCAGATCAAACTTTTAGAAAGCATACGCTATATGTAATTATTGCCACTAAGGGACGAAAAAAAGTGAGAACATTTAGCGAACTAAATAGTTTAACGGCTGTAAGAGTCAAGACAACTATTGGCCGCATATTACGAGAATGAAACAGAAAACATTATCGAATATCATAAAACACATCGCCGCTAAAAAATAATATATCAATTAATATTACGCGTTTTTCCCTATTTAACAACAAGCGAAAAATCGACGAAATTATTCTCGAGCGGCTATTTCTAACTAATCTATTGCAGCCTGTTTCAGTGAGCGGGGGAGGGATGAGAAGTTTGCTATGGCTAGCTAAACTAATGACGTCATTAGGCGTTATTATATATATCACTATTAGGATTTTTTTAAATGACACCATCTTTGGCGTACTTTTAATTTGGTTTTTAGTAGAAATCTTCCACCAATTGAGGTCAGCCGCTTAAAATTGTGAGGGAGAGCAAAATTTAGACCACGCAAAAAGAAATTGACGCAAAAAGTCAGAACGGTCAAGCAAAAATTTTGCATAAAAGACGTACACGTTTACAATAATTACTTCATACTTCGTTCGAGAGCAATTAATCAGTGCGGAACAATTATGTAAGACATCAGCTTTGCCAAAACACTGAAAAAGCTAACTCATGTTTTAATAATATTCCTCCTGTAACAAAAATTCCAATCCTTCAAATTTAACCAACTAACGTCGGGCGAATTGTTCTCAAACAACTGACGAGGCTTTACCTGTTTATCCCGATTTCGAGGGTCAGGCGAGAAATCGCTCGAGCAAAAAATCACAAAAAAGCTCACAGGACTATTATAATTGCTACCAACTTTGTTTGAGAGCAATTTGGAAACTTTTAAAATTGCATAGGAACGGTCTTTGAAAACCATTTTCAAACATTCCGATTGAATATCAAGAGTGAAGTCACTTCAATTGCAGAGTTATGAAAAATAAAAGGACTTAAATTTAATCCCAATTCTGCTTCATGTCGCCATTCAAACATGAATTTAAAAAGAATCAAATTCGTGAACGTCTTTGAAAAGAGCATTCTAATATAATTCAAATTCTTTGAAATGCAAATTAACAAGAGACTACCAACAAGGAGGCTCGCTAATGTGCGTTCGCACATTAAGTTCCGACCCCGCTCATCTACATTTTTCACTTAAGTGTCTACCAAATGAGGAAGAGATAAAAAAATAACATATCAACATACCGTTCAACAAACTACTAAAAGAATAAAACAATCTACTCAAGAGGGTCTATGAGACCTGTGGCTACTTATGGGACTTTTCATCAATGTGAATTGGCAACAAGACGTCTAGAAATGAGCAAAAGCTGCAAGTTTATTGAAACATTGCTTTTTTCAATAGAGAGCGACTGAGGCCTTTCATTATCCAGGATATGTTATACGACTACAAAAAGAACGAAAAATATAGGCAAAATTTGCACGAAAAATTATGCACGAAAACGATGCCCCCCCCAATCAATTAAATATTAAGGTGATCACTAGAAACAATAAAATTCTTCGTTTGCACTTTTGCAGGTGACAACATCTGTAAGTCAAATGAAGCCCATTATTGTGATACCGTGAAAAGAAAACAAAAACCTACAAAAAAGGGGGCAATTTTGCATAAATCACAAAATTTGGTTCTATAAAAACTGGTTGTTCCAAGAAGAAAGACCATTTAAAGAAAATAAAAGCTTTATAGAGATCCTTCCCTACAATTTCACAGAAATAAAATTGGCAGATCTCAAAAATATATCTCTTTTTTTAAAAACAAATATTTTCAAAATTCATAGCCAACAAAAGCTTTCGACTAGAAGGGTGGACTGTTTGTCTTGCAACTACTCGGAAAACTAATTGAAACTGTTATTAACGACACTAAACCATAAGACTATAAAATAACATTAATTATATGCTTAACTAATAAGTTTCAAAAACAACTTTACGAAACCACAGTTTTGAAGCCATTAAATTTATAAGATATTAACCGCGAGAATATAACATCCTCATTTGCGTCTCCTTTGATCATTATTACATCTTTTTGTAAAACGACTGTCACAAAATGTCAACAAAAAGAACCATTAAAACTGAAAAGTATTGAAACTTCACGAAATTTTCCTGAAACAGATTGTATAAGCCCTGAAGACATTATTTAAAAAGTTTAAACAACAGAAAAATTATTGTTTGATTCAACAAAACATCAAAAAGCTCTAAATAATTAAGCTAATTTACCAAAATGATACAACATTGTAAAATACGAACAAAAACGCAAACCAGAACAAAAAGGGATAAGTTGAAGAATACTGTTACTCTTTTTTGTAGAAATTTAATTCGAAAGTCAAAGCAGCCATCAGTTTCTTTTACCGATAACAGTTAATTAAGTTCAATTTTTTATCTATAATTGGCCACTGAGACCTTTAATTACACAATATTTGGCATATGACAACAAAAATTAACAACAAATAAAGGGCAAAAATAAAAAAAAAACTACCAATTTCTGCAAGAGAACGGTGTCGCAGCCCTTCAAACCATATGTTATAAAAACAAAAATCATGTTGAAATTCAAATGTTGTAAAACTTTCTTCAGTTAGATTGTTAAATTATGTGACAATTTAGAGAAGAAACAAACAACAGCGAAAATGGGCAATTATGCACAAAAATCAGAAAATTTTGTATAGAAACTCGTAATACCAAAAGCAAGAAAATCTTTTGCTAAAACAATCGGCCACAAAATTAGTTTTTATTCTATAAGGAGGAAGGGTTTACCTGTACTTAGTGAGAATAAGCAAAATGTTGACTGAAAAAATATAAAAAAAATTGACAAGTTCAAAAAATCACAGCCATTTCCTTAAAACAAATACATTCAATAACATAAGAGACATTAGTAACAACCAAATGAATAGCAAAGGTTCACTTGCAACTCTTGAGGAAAAAATTTAGATCTTTGAATGGTCAAACTGAAAAATCAGACTGCCAAAAGAATAACAATTGAAGGCAAAAGACAAGAATTTAGTTAAATTTTACTAAAACTCTTCCTCAAAGCCATAAAAACCCCTTTGGTTCTCGGCAAAAAAAATTGCATCTACATTCGCCCTCAAATTTACGTAAATTGGAGCTGTCATTAATGGAGCCGTGAATAAAATATATTGTCAGTAATTACCATTAAAAGAACAAAAGCAAAATATTTTGAAAAAAGGCAGCATCAAAATAAAAACCAAAAAGTCTCCGATTCTAAGAGTCCCTGATATTATCGAACCCCTCCCTGATTTTGTTGCGCACCCACCAAACCGACCAAGTGTTCCAAGTGTTTGCGAAATAGTCCAATTGTTGAGTGGAATTCTTCAAATATTGAAAAAAAATGCATTTCGTATAATTATCGAGTTAAATCTGCAAAAAAAAAACGGCAAAGTTTTAATTCCAAAAGACTTTCATACGGCGCCTAATTGCAACTAGCGCTCTTTTTGAGATTAGGGAGTCTGTGTTAAGGTTTCTAGGTCACTAAGTCTGGCAAACTTTAACAAAGTGGACCAAAAAGGCATATTTTGTGCCATTTTTGATGAAAAAAGTTTGAATTTTGAAAAATTTATCAAAAATTTTAGCCAAAAAAAACTTAAATCAAACAATTCAGCAACGCTTTTCTATCTCTAACGATAACAACAACACTCTGCCGTTAAAAATTTTAACTTATTGTGAATTATATTAGCGAAATTGTTCCCAATTTTAGCAAAAATTAGTGAAAATGTGAACAAAAACAGTCGAATGTTCACAAAACTTTAAACCTCAATAACTCCCTGTAAAACACGAAATTCGAAAAAATCTTTTTAATTCCGTATTCTGTGCCTGACGGGCTTTTTGATGATACCACTCACAATTCTGAGTATATAGTTCCTCCCTCCCCACTAAAGGGATCGGAACAATAATAGCTCGCTCTGCTATCACTTTTGCAGTTATTGATAAAAAGATATCGATTTTAAAGTACTGATTTGATAAGCTAACAATTTCAAAGCTATGGCGTGAAATTTAAAAGAAAACAACAAAGGCCCCGCCACTTTCCTTTGAAAACGAATGTACCTGAGATTGAGCTGAGTGTACGAGCAATGTGGTCAACTGCCAAGCTTCCGCAACACTCTCCGCACAAATAAGAGCTCCGTGACTATCCAACAGAAGTACTTTGTTCACACGTCCCAAATTTTGAACGAGCTCTTCTTGTTCACTTTTATTCACCGTTATTCCATGGAACGAGTGTCTGGATATTTCTCCCAAAATGCAGGACTCCAAAGATGTCCGGATAAATCCACATTTCAGACTGGAGATCTATAACACAATGCTAATTGCCTCTGAAAATTTCTTCAGCTTCAGACGATGAAATTTCTAGTTTCTGCAATGTCGGGAAAATGTTTGAATATTATGAACGTTTTTGTAAAGGGTGCCTCACCTAAGTACTTTTCATTTCTGTCATGCTGGCGAGGCCTGGAGGATTTCAATTTTGAACAAGTTCTCTCCGGTCGAAATTCATTCCCAGCCAAAAATCAATATTTCCTCAGTTTCGCAAAAATGGCATCTTCAAATATTGATACACAATTTCGTCGTAGAGTTGAATTAGGAAATACAGCAAATTGACATAAATTTTTGTTAGCCGAAAAATGCCGCTAACCAACGCGCGTGATTGAGCTCAAACTACATAAAAAGCTGTACTCAACAGACCAGCAGATCCTAAAAAACTGCCTGACTTCGTATAAATTAGTGATTACTAGAAGCTAGAACACCAATGATGCCATAGAATATTGTTTCATTTCAAAATATTTCCGATTCTTCAGCAGGAAAAATCGTTTGAATGGTAAGATGTGAGCTTTTAAAGTCTGTTTATATTTAGAAAAAAATTATATATTGTTCTATTTTGTTATTAGTAGGTTTAAAATACTTGGTTAAATACTGGATATACTAGTTTCAAAAAAATAATCTGCCTTCAGTGAATCATTTAGTAAATTGAAGATCTTATTTCAAGCTTATTGAGAAAGTTCCAATGCTACCATAACCTATTCAGTTTGCTCGAAGTCTACGACACAAAATTTTGCAACAAAATTTAAATTAGGACCACTAACTCTCCTTGAAATTATTATAAACAGGTCACAAATATTAGATGTATATTGATTGCAAAGTCAAACCTTTTTTTTCATCAACTCACAGCTTGCACGTCCTTCTGGTGAAAGTGTACAATACAATGAATGTCCGGCCTGGCTCTGTGAATTGCAGTATGCAAGACCAAACCAGCCTCGTTCAAACCCACCGGCTTCGGTGAGGTGCCTTCATCGACGATTGCTGCGTCGCTCAGCCTCGCCTTCACTAAATTGGAAGCCGTCACCTCGAAATATTGAAGCCCAAATGGGTTCATCAAAAAAGTTTCATCGTCAGATTTATTTTCTATTGGTAATCTAACTGTTGCATGATTGAGAACATCTTCGCACCAATTGTTAAGATACAACAGTCTGAACAGACTTGCAAGCTGACATCTCAGTTCTCGCTCTGTTGAACTTGAGCACTCCGATCGCGTGCTTTGAAAATCACAGATGTCATTGTTTACAAACGAAGAGCTTTTTCGGAATTTACCAAAAGCTGATGATTTTTCGATAAGCTTTGGAAAAATTGGCAGCAATTGCTGAAATTTTCTGGCTAGTTGCATCAGAAAGCTGAACAAACTCAAACTAATCTGAAAAAAAAACTTTTTTGACAGCAATCGCAATTACCCGAAACATTTTTCAGTTCATTTTGGAATCAGGACTTATAGATTATTCATATTTTCTCTGGATTTAAGATTCTGAAAAACTAACATCTAAAATTATTTCATGTAAATAACAACCCCTGGTGAGCATTCAAGCATTGTTTCAAATTCCGTAAGAGGAACGTCAAAAATGCATGCCAGCTCTTCTGTATGATGTGATCCGTCGAAGAACTTCATCTTCAATTTGGACAGCGCGGTTTCTGACCTCTGAATTGTTCTTTGGATCTCTGCTTCGGTTGGAGGCTCTTCTTCGATGACACCGATCGTTATTCTGGGATAATTTCTTGGCAAAGTGTTGGAACCCAAAACTGGACTCGGTAGAGGCATTGGAGGTAACTGTCGCATAGTGCTACTGCTGGTTGAGATACTGGTACTTTTGGCGAATCCTTTGTCAATACCAGGTGGTCCTTTATTGTCTGGGTATTTAAAGCCAGGAAAGTTGGTAGCACTAAGGTCAACTTTGCTAGCTGTTAAGGGAGCCGTTTCCAGGATCTTTTTCTCTATCTGCTCCAGAAAAGGCCTGAAATCAGACAAGAATGATTTGCTTCCTTCATCTCAAAAACAAAAAAAGTGTTTATTCGCTCATTTTTAATCTAGAATCTATTGCTTCAGTTTAAAAAAATATGGAAGACCCAATGCCTAAAGAGCCGTAACTGAAATGACACTTTGTTGAAGAAGGGAGGCTGTTAGTTTGACTCATCCTCTTTCGTCGTTAGTTGTTTGTTTTCTAATGCTGTCTGTCTTTTGTTTTGCTTCCTCAGCTGATGTTTATATATAATCATTTTATTGATAGATTTAATCAATACGAAATGCTTTATGAAGACGTAGTGCTGGGAGGGCCCCGGACCAGCCAATATTCACCCAGTGTTGGGGAGGGGCGTTTCTTAATTTACCTATTTTTTATTCTATTAAAAAGCCCAGAATACTTACAACTTATTGACTAAACAGGGATATTTGTGAATTTTGCTCAGAATTCCATGACGAACGCCAAACTGCACCAGTCTCCTCAAATCCAAAATATCTGCAAATTCGTGTGCTACTTTCTTTAAAGGTATATGGTTGGATAGCAGCGAAAAGACTTTAGAAACATGCTCAATTGTCACAGAGTGGTTATAGTTCACTCGAACGGCATCGAAACATTTCTGTTGCAAGTTTTGATCGCTCAAAAACGAGTTAAATAATGAAGTCAAAATGTAAAGGTCAGAGAAACGGAACGAAGGTAACATGACAATCAACTTTGAGTAAAGAAGGTTTTTAAGGCAAGATAACACCAAAGCTTCTTCAGCTGAAGTTACGGTGATAATTTCCTTCACAGTTCTTAACCCGTTGATAAGTTTAATAACACGCACAGATATCAAGTCCCAATGGCCGCGTAGTAAATTTACAGGTGAGCAAGTTAAAGTTGGAACATCACTGAGTAAAACTTTCAACTTCGACGATGAGCTTTTAACAGCCGGCTTCAAGGCCAGAGATGTAAGATCTGGTAATACCATTTGGACAAAGCCGTCGCTTTTCAGTCCTTGGAATATTCGCGATATGATTGCTTGCATTTGGGAGTCATTCAGATTTGAGATGAAACTCGATTCCTCTTCCATTCTGACGAAGCACAGCTCCAGCTTCTTAATGACACATTCGTATACTGTCGTGTCAGCCTTAAAAGAAAACCCACAGAGTTTCTCTAGGTCTAGATCCCAAACTCTTAGCAATTAGGACGATTTCATGCCAGGCAATAATTTTAAGGCAATGCGCTCAAAATATTTACCTGTTCGGCCATAGAGGCAAGGAGCTCAAGAAACAGAAAATGTCGGATCTAAATGGCTCTGCTGGCGTTTTCACCCCCCCCCCCCTATATTTTGATATCATATTTTATCACCCTATGCATTACTTAATCCCGAAAACTTACTTTTCCAGCAAGCATAACCCTTTCCCGATTCCGTACTTAACCCTAATTTCTAATTTCTTTCCGATATAAATATAAAATTCAAGAAAAAAAAATATGATCACGGATAAATTTTTTGGTATGGACAATGATTTTAAATCTCGACTTAAAACCAATTGATTGCCAATAAACAAAACCACCTGAAACCTACAGTTGGTTGAAAATTAAGCTTAAATTCCACAAAATATTGAGAAAAAAATTATTTTTAAATTTTTTCTCACTATTGTGGAGATTAAGCATAATTTTCATCCAACTGTAAATTTCAGGTGATTTTGTTTATTGGCAATCAATTGGTTTTGAATCAACATTAAAAATGAATTTTTTAGCTCAACATTCAAAAGAAAAGGTGAAATGAAGGTACCTCGGCATTGAAGACGAAACAAGTGTTGAACCGAATGACTCCTCTCTCCGACTCATACTTGGACAGATCACGTTTCTGAATAGGGAATCCAACCACTGATAAATCGTAGTAAACAAACTTTATGATTCGATAGCACAACACATCCTTCGGGCTAATGTCCTACAATAGAAAAAAAAACATTGTGCTTCACTAATTTGAAACAAAGAAAGTGAAAGACCAGAATATAGCACCATTTTTGCTAACAACTTGATGACAAAAAATTGATATAGAAATACAGTGCTAAAATACTTACTTATTTACTGGCTAAATATAGTCATCAAGAGAAAGTGTTGTTTCTATGATGCAGACAACTCGATTACGATTAAAATTGGTGTTTATGAAAATTGACAGCCGCACCAAAATTTACAAATTTTATGACTGGCCAATCAGAATTGAGAAAATGTTACACTGCGTTCTGATTGCTTCATTGTGCGTGTCATATGATTTAAGGTAAGATGTAAACGTTAATATAAATATTCTCAGGAATCGCTTCCAGCAGAAAAACTTATTTTGGGTGAGCTGGTCCCATTTTTGTTTGTGAAAAATTTAAAGCGACCGAATGGCCACTGAGGCAGGGCCAAACGCGGTAGATTTCAGCATCTAGAGAAAGGCAAAGAAAATCGTAGTTTAATTCAACAAATAAAATTACAGTGTTTTAGATTTCTCGGCCAATCAGTTTTATATATTCTGAAAATTCTATATTTTGGTGCATTTATTTGTTGACAAGTCACGATATTTGAAAACTAATAAGCTCGTCCTTTTAGAGGTTATTCAACATCCTATCACTAATATGTCGGATTAAACAATTTATCTTCTTGACCGAAATCTGAATCAACAATAGACCGTACTTGGCCTGACCTTTTTGTTATTCGACCTCGCATTCATTTACTTTGAGCAGATTAGATAATTTTGAACTAGTTTTTTAAAACCCGGGTTCGTTTCATTGTGGAGATTTTTAAACCCAAAGCGAAGCTAAACATTCTACACACTTTTTACTATCAACCAATTCAAACGAGGCTTGGTAATGTGTTTGAAAATGATGTTCCGGCCTCACTCATTCACGTTTTTCTTGATAACTTCTGAACAAATCTAGCACAGAAAAAACTAGCAGATTAAAACATTACTTTGCCGTATGGAATGCAAAAGTTGATATTATATCAGAACGAAAAACGGGCGAGTACTCTTTGCCAACTAGCATTTAACTTTTTAATTGGCTTTTCTCGATAAGAAAATCACCATCTTCATAAATCTCACTTTCTCCGTAACTTCCAGGATGATGGAAAAACAACTTTGATTATTACACCACAGTCATCAAATTATACTGAAGTTTGATCAACATGCAAATAAAAATTAATGATAGAGAACTTAGTCCCAAAATTTTCAAGACCAAAAGAGATAAAAGACAAATTCATCCGAAAGCGAAACCATTGTTTTCAAATGTCGTGTCTGCACCATATTATAGCTACTCGATACACGTCACAAACTGAAAAATCCAAAAAAAAACAATAAGTGCGACGCCTCAATTATTTTAAAAGATATTTGATAATTACGAAAGAGCTCCTAACGCTATCACCAATTTAAGGATTCAAAAATTTGAACACTAAAATGTGATCGATTCTGATCAATGAATTAAAAATTCGAAAATCGCTTGTAAAGCAAAAATTACAACCGCTCTGGATACAGAAATTCGCCCTTCATAATCTGTAGAAGCAAATGATTTTCTCGAAGAAAAAATAAAGCACCCCTGAAATATTACGAAATGGTTATTCAATCGGACGGCTTCCAAAATTGACTTCCTTATAATTTTCGACCTATATAAGAAAATTTAACAGTCAGAACAGTCTTACCAGGTTTTTATAATCCAAAGAATTTAGATTTTATTGCTGCTCTCTTTTCATTTTAGTATGACGTGTTCACACTTTTGAGATGTATTTCGGCATACAAAACAAGATAAACAGGAAGCCCAGTGCATTAAACTGCCTTATAGTCCCTCAACTGGATTTCGCACTTAAGTGCTTCAAGTGCTTAATCTGAGGAAGGTGATGTGAAGGCCTAAATCCAAGGTGAAATGGTCCGTTTTTGAGGTTTAGACTTTTGAGATTTCCAGGTTGTAAAAATTTTGCAGTTTTTCTACGTTTTTTTTTAACTTTTGAAATTTAGACATGAGTTAATGATTAGGTTCTAGCACTGCAAAATTGCTTTAGAGCACATGAGCTTCAAGAACTTCAGCAACTTTTCCGTAATTATTCTTCATTTTTAACTTTCATAAACCTTTTTTGTAGTTTTTGCACCTAATAGTCTAATAAATTTCCAGCAAGGTTTTTTATAGTCTGTGAGTCATAACGAATTAAATTTGTGTGGGAAAGAACAAGTCTTTAAGACTTAATTAGCAGCAAAACCTTTTTGTCTTCCATTTTTGTCTTTTTGAGATAAAGCGTTTAATAAAAACAAATTGATTGCATTCTTGCGTACATCTAAGCATCACTGTTTTGGTTCTGATAAATTAAAAACCAAGATAATCTTTGAGTTTTTTTTCAGGTAATTTCAAGTATTCCGACAGTTTTTGCCGCCTCTTGTTTGTCAAACAAGATTTCCCTTAGATGCTCAGTTTTTTCTCAATCTTTTGCATTTTTGACAGAAAAAATTAGTACTCAACATCCTAGTATACAAGTATCCTTAATTTAAACATTTTTTTTACATTTTTCAAAACTCTTGGAAAAATTAATTATGTTTGGCTCGTAATGCTCAATTGGCAAGATGTCAAGATCGAAGATTTTCATTTTTATCCTTCAATTTTTGTCGTACTGTTTTTTTTATTTCGTAAAATTTTCAAACTTCGTCCCCAGAAAACTTTAAGAATTTGAAACTTTATCGCCATTCAATTTCTCAGCGTGTGATTTCGAATAATATCTTCCAATTTGTGAGAAAGCAGGAAGGTACTAGGTGGTCCCTCGTGACCACGTCTATCTGCTCCATTCTCAATCTACAACTTTTGAGTAAACTTGTAAAATGTTAAAATTTGTAAGAACTGAACTTTTTTCTTTCTTAGATCACCAAACAAAACCGACAAACGTCGCGCAAATTGCTCTCAAACGACCGGCGAGCGGTTTGCTTCGGTAGTACCCGGCTGGGGCTCAGAGTTGCTCGCATGTTGGCTGAAGTGGGGGTTGAAATAGGGATGGGGGGTCAAACTAACACTCCGTCACACCATGAAATTGTCGCTTCAAAACAATTTTACCGAATCGCATTCTTAGAGACTTGTGAGGCGTAAGTATCTAAGAGAACTTAGTGTCCTCCGAGCGTTACCTGTTGACCCGGTTTTTGTGGACGAAAAGATAAATGGGTCAGACGAAAACTCGGTTAAGCGAAAAGCACATAAGACCACGGGACTAATATAATTGCTAAACTACATTTCAGAGCAATTAAAAATTTAATTATGGAGTCTTTAGGCAGAATATAGGCAGAATAAAATTATCAGATCAGAAAAAAGAAAGTAATTCTTCCACTTTAAGAAACATCGCCGGACAAAATCCACGAAATAGATTTAAAAGACCCAAAGATTAACACGGAATCGACTAGCATCGGGCGAATTGCTCTAACCTCAGACGAGCATGGGGGAGGGTGCGGATGGGTCACGAATAGGGGAGCGGGCGAGCGTGCAGATTTACGGGTGGAATGAGGTGGAGGGGTGGAGTGGGAGGTCGGTGTAAAGCTTAGGTTAAGGAAGATTTAAAAATTTATACACAAAATATGCAAAATGTAATGAATGTAATGTAATGAATGAAAATCGTTTGTGGTTAATACCCAAACCGAAAAAGGAAAAATAACATTAAAAAATAGGCGAAAAATAGCCTAAAGTTTGAACATTGATATCTCATCATCGGCAAAAACGAATATCAGATTGCTCTCAAAATAATACTTTGCACTTCTCAGGCTTTTACGAGATACCACTCATATCTTCTCACCTGGAACCTACCAACCAGACGCTTTTGATTCAACAAAAAACATAGCTTTACTTGAAGTAGACGAATTACTCCAAAACTATTGTTGTGGAAATATTGCTAGCTTACATGGTAAGCTAGCCTCACTGGTCAGGGGGTAAAAAAAAGTGGGGGTCAAAACTTGGCAAAACACAAATTTTATAACACAAATTTAAGACTCTTCTGCAATATAAGACTTGTCGAGCACAACATCACTGCAGAGAGACGTAAGGTCCTTGCGCTTTGCCAGTTTATCTCGAAGTCAAACCAGTCGGCCACAATGAAGTGATGTCAGAACAATGAATCGAACACTAGAAAACAAAGTTGCCTTAATTAGCGATATGAGCTCCAAGCTATCTTGCAAAGTCTAAAAAAACAAATTCTCTCCAATTTTTATAACACAAAAACTATCAGGATTAAATACATGCATATTTTTACTCAAGTTCTTCCATGTAGATAAACTTGCTTATAATGCAAGACTTTTAGTTGAAAAAACAGATCATTGAAGATTCACCTTTAGAAAAACAAGGAGCTTGATGGAGCCATATTAAAATCTTTATCTTTTAAAACAATGAGGGCAAAAGACCAGTCAAAAACAAATGTAAAACTAAATTGGGGCATTGTATGTCTGAGGAGTTACGTTTGACGTCTCAGCAAAATTGGCAGTTTTTGATTACTTACGATTGCGTTATTTTCGTCATACAGATTCTGATTAAATTTGGTCACTTTGAGAGCTAGGACAATACATTTTGTTAGATCATAGGGCTTTGAAAAGAAAAACTACAGCTGTCAGAGTCAATCCGACAATCAGAGGGTCAAAAACTTTTCTCTCAATGGAAAATACTTGGAGAAGCCGCTTTGGGAGCAAAAAGATGGTCCCCATAATCCAATTAGCGGAAAACCCAGAAAACTAACAACATTCAACTTATGCCCACTAATTAGATTTTATTTTCTGAAAGAGGAAGCCAGCTAAACGCACTAGCAATATTTATTTGAGCCAGAAGAAAATCGAATACTTTTCAAAAATAACTAAATTTCCAGAACCTAAAGCTGAATTTTGCGAAGAAGAAACAATCTGAAAGCAAGAGTGACAAAAATTTATTGATCGACCCGCGTAATCAACTATTTATTAACCAACGCTCAGGTAACGAACCTTTTCCTTATTAAAAACGTTAAAACTCCCTGTGGAGGGCCAAACTCCAAGAACTGTCCTTCACACCATGAGTATAGGTCTCCAAAACATTTTTCTGGGAATCGCACAACTACAGACTCCTGAGCTGAGAGGCTTTAAGAGAACTTAATGCCCTCTGGGCGGTACCTGTTTATCCTGTTTTTGAGGACGAAAAGTCCTATGGGTCAGACGAAGTAAACAGTCAAGCAAAAAATCGCACAAAAAAGGAAACAGGACTAATACAGTTGCTACAAACTTCGTTTGCGAGCAATTATTAATGCAGTTCAAAAAATTTCATTTCAATAGGATCTGCATGTTTGTAGTTCATTGGTAAGAAATGAAAAAAATATTTGAAAAATTAAAATTAAAAAAAAATCAAAAGTTCCCTCTAGAGGAAAAGACCTTGAAATCGTTTTAAAATTTGATTTTTAAATCCTCCTTAAGATTGAAACGTTAACATATACAACACATTTAACTGCGGATACTAGTGAAGAAGAAAATCTCGAAAGCACGTTGCTAATTGTTTTCACAATTGATGCACAAGTTTTCTCCAATCATAAGAATTTTTCTTATCCTTTCTACATACCGGGGGTTGTTGTTCAGCTCACTACTCAACAATCGTCATCATCGTTTGGAGTTGTAAATTGTAAACAAAACTGAAATTCATATAGGACTTGTCGAGCAAAACATCACTGCAGAGAGACGTAAGGTCCTTGTACTTTGCCAGTTTATGTCGAAGTCAAACCAGTCGGCCACAACTTGATCCCAAAAAAAAACAATGACAGTACACAAATATTTGCTACGCATTTTTTTCAAGATCAATTGAGGAGATATCGGCAATTTCGAGAACACATTTTCCAAACGAAATGAGCTCAGAACAATGAATCGAACACAGTAGAAAACAAAGTTGCCTTAATTAGCAATATGGGCTCCAAGTTATCTTGCAAAGTCTAAAAACAAAATAAGTTCTCTCCAATCTTCAGAAAAATCGGCCCCAAACAAACGAAACAGTTTTTTAATTGAAAATATTAATAATAAGCTAAGCAATACTATTTTCAATCATGAAACAAAGCAACTATAGATGTCATATGTAACACAAAAACTGGCAGGATTAAATACATACATATATTTACTCAAGTTGTTCCTTGTAGACCAAATTAGCGTTAAAAAGGTCTGTTATAAACCTCACGCTGAAACGAAACAAATTTCAACGCCCGCAGTTCCAAAAAAGAGACGCACTATTTGAACAAATTCCAAATTGAATAGTCTACACTCAAGATTTTTCACTGATACCATAGCCTACGCAGGATAATTCGATCAGCTGAAATGGACTGATGAAAAAGTACTAGTTGATTATAAATTCACCCCTCAAAATTAGGGTCCGAAAAATAAAGCTTAAGCGACAAAAAACTTCTCAAACTTCAATGCAGCTTAAGTGAAAGGGCCGACAAAAAGTTAAAACAGATAAACTTGCTTATAATGCAAGACTTTTAGTTGAAAAAACAGATCATTGAAGTTTCACCTTTAGAAAAACAAGGAGCTTTATGGAGCCATATTAAAATATTTATATATTAAAACAATGAGCGCAAAAGACCAGTCAAAAACAAAAGTAAAACTAAATTGGGGCATTGTATGTCTGAGGAGTTACGTTTGACGTCTCAGCAAAATTGGCAGTTTTTGATTACTTACGATTGCGTTCTTTTCGTCATCCAGATTCTGATTAAATTTGATGACTTTGAGAGCTAGGACAATACATTTTGTTAGATCATAGGGCTTTGAAAAGAAAAACTACAGCTGTCAGAGTCAATCCGACAATCAGAGGGTCAAAAACTTTTATCTCAATGGAAAATACTTGGAGAAGCCGTTTTTGGGAGCAAAAAGATGGTCCCCATAATCCCAAAAAGCGGAAAACTCAGAAAACTAACAACATTCAACTTATGCCCACTAATTAGATTTTATTTTCTGAAAGAGGAAGCCAGCTAAACGCACTAGCAATATTTATTTGAGCCAGAAGAAAATCGAATACTTTTCAAAAATAACTAAATTTCCAGAACCTCAAGCTGAATTTTGCGAAGAAGAAACAATCTTAAAGCAAGAATGACAAAAATTTATTGATCGACCCGCGTAATCAACTATTTATTAACCAACGATCAGGTAACAAAACTTTTCCTTATTAAAAACGTTAAAACTCCCTGTGGAGGGCCAAACTCCAAGAACTGTCCTTCACACCATGAGTATAGGTCTCCAGAACAGTTTTCTGGGAATCGCATAACTATAGACTCCTGAGCTGAAAGGCTCTAACAAAACTTAATGCCCTCTGGGCGGTACCTGTTTACCCCGTTTTTGAGGATGAAAAGTCCTATGGGTCAGACGAAAAAAACAGTCAAGTAAAAAATCGCATAAAAAGGAAACAGGACTAATATAGTTGCTGCAAACTTCGTTTGCGAGCAATAAATAATACAGTTCAAAAGAGCTCATGTCAATAGGTTCTGCATGTTTGTAATTCATTGGTAAGAAATGAAAATAATTAAAAAATTAAAATTTAAGAAAGATCAAAAGTTCCCTCTAGAGGAAAAGACCTTGAATTCGTTCAAAAATTTGATTTTTAAATCCTCTTTAAGATTGAAATGTTAACATATACAACACATTTAACTGCGGATACTAGTGATGTAGAAAAACTAGAAAGCATGTTGCTAAATGGTTTTCACAATCGATGCTAAGTTTTCTCCAATCATATATGAATTTTATCCTTTTACTATCCTTTCATTATCCTTTCTATATACCGTGGTTTGTTGTTCAGCTCACTACTCAATAATTTTCATCATCGTTTTGAGTTGTAAATTGTAAACAAAATTGAAATTCAAAGCTTTTTCCAAATTTCTTTAAAAGACCGCGAGACTAATGTGATTGCTGCTAACTTCGTTTGAGAGCAATTAAAAATTAGAATTTTGGCTTTTTTCCAAAACTTCAATTAATACTTCTTTAAATACACTTTCCCGGATAACAAAATTTTAAAAGCAAATTTGTAACAGTGTTACCATGGTATTGCTAAGAAATGAAAAGAATATTTTTCTAAAAATTATCAATTTTAATTTAAAAAATAAATGTCAACAGTTGTCTCTAATGGCCAATGTAATGAGTAACAGAGAAGCTTGGAAGTTCCTGTGTTTTTCAGTGTTAAAATGTTTCAATAAAAAATTACTAGGGACAAACCTTTTACTGACCCGTTCTGGGTTCATCCAGCGATGTTTTTTATCTAAAAAAGGCAACAAATGAAAAATTGATAAGAAACAAAAATGATTTTCGATTCTGCATTAAATTCCATTGGTCTGCAGTAATTACTTTGAGCAGAGATTTGATGTGAAGTTTAAGAAGGTTCTAAACTGATGAGTTATCAGTTTCTACTTTTTATATTACACCAATAGGTGACAACTAAATTGTTATTTCTAGTAAGAGAATACAATTGTGAAAATGAATTAAGAAACGCGCAAAACGCTCTCGACAACGGGCTTTGAAGTTATTTTCAGAAAAATTACATGTCGGTGATATTGAGAAAAGCAGGCGCATGCATTTGGGAAAACGCTTTTTCCCTATACTACCTCAGAGCTTGACCAAAAATATTCGTCCCCACGACCGCAAATGGAATGACTTGTTAGCAATCAGTTGATGGAGGATTATTACCATTTAAAACTATATCAACGTTATTTTCAACAACCGAAAGTAGTCTCACCGCTAATACTTATCGACATACAATCATAGTAATTTTAGTTACATAGATTTCCGGAAAAGGGACAATCACTCAAAATAATGCCATCTAAAAGAATCCGAACCAAAAAGTGCCCGTTATGGTTTAAGAGCACCAGGTTGAATCTGGTGAAAATCTGCAATTTCTTCCAATAAAAAGGCAAAATGTAGCCTCCAATGATAAAGGCCTGTCTAAGTTGTGATAAATTTATTCAATTAGCCCAATTGTTGTGATAAACTTAATTAGTTGTTTCATATATCAACGAATGATGATCAGGCAGCCACGGTGGTTCCCACCTGCAATCAACATCTGGAGGTGAAAAACACTATCCAATTGTGGATAAGCTAGTTGATGGGAAAGGAGTCGAGTTCAAAACCCTCACTGAAAAGCTGAACAAAGACTGGATCATTTGTCTTCTGGAAAAAACAGTGGCTCACGTACGTGAAGCTGTCCTTTAAATCAAAAATGAGCAACTCAAACGCTAAACTTTAGCAGTAGTAGTAGTAGTAGAAATAGAATAAAAATTTGAGCACAGTTCAAGGGTTTCCACCCATTAGTCAGTCCAGTTTCACTATTAGTTTTGTAACAATGTTGCAATTCTCGCATCGGCATTGGAATCTTCATGTGCATTTGTTCACCGGGGAGTAGGCTTGTTCGAAGTAGTTCCAGTAGATGACAGTCAAAACGTCTTTTCTCGCATTTGCTCCTCTCAGCTTCCTCAAAACATGGTTGTACAGTGCCTTGTTCCTTCGGAAGTAACCATTGTGTCTTTGTGAGACGGTTTTTCGCAAGTGGGAAATCACCTCTCAATCGTTGTCTCGTGAAGGATTGTTCATCGCCATTAACAAGTAGTTGGTGGTCGAACTTATTGTTGATGATGTCAATGAACATCAGAAAGTCGTGTAACTCCATGTATTGTGAAAGAGGAAGTAAGTTGAGTGTACGCAGACGGTCTTTGTAGTCTTCGTTCGAAGAAAGGGTCCATTTTGTGGCCTTCTTCTGAACATTTTCCAATTGCTCCATGTTCATTTTGCTTGGCATCCAAGCCTGTGAGGCATATGTGAGTATGAGTATTACGAACCCAGTTTACGCGTTTAGTTTAGCCGTCCAGTGAGTTTTCTCACTCAAGTTTCTTTTGATTTGAAAAAGGGCACTCATCCCCTTGGAGCATCTTTCGCTGCAGTTCTTTGTCCAGTTTAGAGAGTCATTCACTATCAGTCCCAAGTCGATCTGAGATCGTGCAACGGGAAGACATTGGTTATTTAGGCTAGCTGTCATTTTGCCTTTCAGGTTCATAATATTTGTCTTGCTGATGTTAACCGACATTTTATTTTCCTTTAGCCATATATCTAATGCATCCACTGCACGGTCAAGTCTGCTTCGAGCACTGAAGATGGCTTTTTAATCATCTACATAACCGAGACTGTCCGCTTGAGGCATTGTGTCAGGCAAGTCATCAATGAACATTAAGAAAAGGAGCGGCCCTAATATCGAACCTTGAGGCACACCACTAGTTACTTTCTGCAATATCGATTTGTGATCGTTTATCTCAACAAACTGGGTTCTGTGGGTCAAATAGGAGACAATAGGCTTCAGCAGCTTTCCGCCTATTCAAAAGAGCCAACTTTCCAATCAGATTGTCTTGTGGCACAGTGACAAATGCCTTGGCAGAGTCAATAGACAGTACACAAGTTGTTCCTGCGAGTCAGTGTCTTTTATTTCATACAGTCTGTCCAGGAAAGTTAAAAGTTGAAGGGTGGCTGAGCGTTTCTTTCTAAATCCATACTGGGTTGCATGTAGACGATCTTTCACCGTCTCATAGAGCGCGTCAAAGTTGATCTTCTCAAAGACCTTGGAGCAACAACATGGTAGGCTTAACAGTGCAGGGGTCTTGCAGATTGCTTTCAAATTTTTGGATACGACTGAACACTGCCCTCGAAGACAGTCTTCTCGAAATTTTTCAAGGTCGTCTTGCATTGCTTCCTGGACTTTTCTTCCAAGTTTCTTCCTTTTGATGATCACAGCGAGTGTCCTTGAATTTTTCGATACTACAGTATTTAGCCGCTGCAACAGGTTGGAGGTCGAACTAGAGATCCAGGGTTGGAGTGAAGCGCGGTGTTGTGTCACAAGTGGTACCATAGTCTCAATTTTTTCCCATAGCCACGTGCACCAGTAATGAAGGAAGTGGTCCACATTAGTAGCAGTAGTAGTTCAGGCTTTAGGGTCTTCCCAGGGGTGCTCCAAGGCACACCTGTTTTCATGCCCTATTTCTAATCGTTTTTTGATAGTGGGTTGCACATCCCACATTTACATAAGATTTTCCACGTGCCTTTGTTGTTAAAATCGTATTTTGTATTCCAGTAGATGTCACTCACAGTTTTTATGCTCGATAGTGGTGTTGAATTGGAAGGAACTTTGGAAAAGATGTTGTAAAGTAGTTTGGCTCTGTGAAGGAAGTTTTCATCAGTCTTCCTCAGACGGTTTTTTGCTATTTTTAATTTCCTTCTTGTGCTTTGTCTAGCCTTTTCAAAATCTTGATATGCGAAGTTTACTTTGACGTCGAATTTAGTGTCAAGTAACGATAGAAGTAGTAAATCGTGCATTTCGACATACAATTTAGGGGCAACAGTTTAAGTGCTATTAGCTTTTCTTTGTAGGTGCAGTTCCTTCCACTTAGTATCCATGAAGTAGCTCTTTTCTGTAGCTTTTCAAATTTCTCCATATGGTGTCTGTTTGGGAGCCAAGCTGGAGAAGAGTAAGATAGTATTGGCTCGACATAGCCAGTGTAGGTATTCAATTTATTTTTAATGAGGCGCTGTCGGTCATGCTTCGTTTTATTTGGTAGAATGCTTTTGTTGCTTTCGAAAGCCGGTGATTAAAGTTGTTATTCCAGTTGAGATTTTTGGAAACAATGAAACCAAGGTCCCGTTGACTATCAACCTCTCCTAGCTCCTGATTTTTAAAGTGAGGCTTTTTGTTCGCTTTTGAGAGAGAGAAGCTTACCTTTTGATGCATTTAGTGTCATGTGATTTCGATCGCACCAGTTTTCGATTCCTTCCACGCTCTTTTTCAATTCTTCCTGATTTACGCTAATCAGTTTGAAGTCGTCTGCGAAAGCAAAATTTTCAGTGAGAGGAGTTTCTGATGGAAGGTCATGAAGAAACTCCTCTCACTGAAAATTTCTGTAGCAGTAAGGACGAGTTTTCTTTAAGGACGACTTTCTTTTAGTACTATTGAAACCAATGGTTGCAGTAACAACGAGACTATAAAAATATTTAGACGAACTACAATCTATAAAATCAAAAATAAATTATTTTGTTCAAAAAAACTAGTCCTCTACCTGAAATCGTTCTCGACCAAAACTAGCGAGCCCAGCATAAATTTCTGGTTTTTCAGATATTGATAAAAAGTCATTTATTACACGGCAGTTACCTGATGAAAAATCTGCAAAATTTTTGGTGCTCCCAATTTAAATCCAAAGTTAGTGGAGTGCCGCCTCTTTTTATTATTATTATAAAGGATTTAATGATCTAAAACTCATAACGGACACTCCTGTTTCAGTTCAGTTTACGTTTCAGTTCGTCCCGTTCAGTTTATTGTTTCAGGAAGACGAAAAACGCCTTATTCTTGTTTCCTTTGGATCCGTTTTTGTTGCCAGGATACGCAAAAGCAAAGCGACTGAAGATAAATACTGTGCAGACGGTTCATACCGCGCAAATCTCATTATTTGTAAACGTTTCAGCTCAATTAAAAACTACCTCAACAGAGGGGATAAAGGCATTTAAAAAGAGGCTTCAAATAATTTTTATCAGAGCTGATTTTGCAACAAAAAAAATGAATAAATGAAATCAATTTTGAGACTCGTTCTATTTGACCTTTTGGTACTTCAGGGCCGCCAATTAAGTTAAGCTGCTATAAACTATAAAAGAGGGCAATCTAACCCCCAAAAAATAAGAAATCGAGGGTGAAAGTTCACTTGTAAAGTAGTCGGACGAGGAAGAAAATAAGCTGTAGGCCAATTCGCAGGACATGACTAAAATAATTGCAACAAATTTTGTTTGAGAGCAATAAATAACTACTACCATGTCCTACTCTTCTGGGAATCAGAGCTATACCACGAATACGAGTTATAATAATGAAAGCATGTAAGCTAAGTTTTTTGTTTATGTCTTTATAATCAACCATCGCATAATAACGCTTTACTCCCGTGTCAACAAGACACAGGAGTAAAATATGAGACATTCAGACTTCGGCTGAAGCATTTTCTAGAAACTATAACTTATGTTAAGTCTACCACGTGATAGTAGTAGTCAGAGATTGAGGGTTAACCCAAGCCCTTAAAACTAAGCCATAAAATTTTTACCTTGTAGTCGAAAGATTTAAACATCTCGTCAGATATGAAACCACTGGGCGCCTGTGCGCGAATTTCGGGTCCTCTCGTTTCCCAAAACTTTACAAAGAATATGCATTTCAGTTCAGTGCACATACCTGAAGAACTTTTTGGACACTTTTGTGTTTAAAATTGACGCAAATTAATTCAAAAATGAACATAGAAAGAAATGACATTGAAAACAGCAAATTTACGTCCAATTGCTAGTCTGTAGTCCTGACGCTATTGGAGTTGCATTAGCTAGAGACAGGTTTAAACATGTCAATATGAATTTCCAACAAAGTGCTTCTCAGACAGCGCTATGCCATCAGAGAAATGCCAAGACAGCTCAGTCAAACTATCTAATTAAGGAAATTATCAAGGATACAACAAAATCGGAGATAGGAGCATCTAGCTAGCTGGCTTAACGCGCTTCCGTTATCAAAACATGGTTTTGACCTCACGAAGACTGAGTTCCGTAATGGAATAGCACTTCGCTACACCTGGGAAGCGAAGAACACGCCAGCTATATGCCCACGCGGGAAACAATTTAGCCTCACCCATGCCTAATTGTGGTGATAAACTTATTGAATAGAACAAATTTACCTCCGCTGTATTTTCAAATGCGTATGCGCGCTGGGCTGAATCAAACCTACACCTTTCCAAGCCACGCCACCCCAGCCGTAGGCAAGTGAACCAATCTCCCACCCCGACACATCACATCAGGTCGTATCATTCCAACTGATTTCATTTTTAAAACAATTTCTTGTGTTTTTGAATGTTAGCAAATATATAGACGAGGGTCAAGTACAGGGTTGTGTGCACTCCTGTCGATGTGCCAAATTGAGCTAGCATTGCCTAATCATATCAAGGACAATTTCGAAAAAGTTTTCAACGAGACTTTGCCATCTTTTCGTGATGCTGTTCTAACGATTAAGAAAATTAAGGGGCACAAAACGGCTAATGAGCCAATGCAGTTTCTGATTAACGGTCTGCCCGAAAATGCAAATTTTATAACAAACTTATAGAGATAACCTGGTAACCTCGTAACTGGTAACTGATAACCTCGTCTGACACGAAGCTTCTTGACGAGGTTATCACTTTTATGGGTCTAAAATCAGACGGAAATATTGTGCAAGCAAGACGCCTTGGAAAGTTCAAAAACCCTGCTAACAATGAAAGACGCCTTTATAGACCAATTCTGATTGCAAAAAACAGTCCACACTTCATGGAAAATTGTTTTGTACGCAGCCATTATCTAAAAGATTTTCGCATTCCAGTGTATATCAAAAAGTTTTTGACGCAATCCGATCGAGAATTGGAATAGAACATTCTGTCAAAGAGATTTCAGATGATCGGTGAAGGCAAAAGTGAAAAGGATTTTCGAATCAGAAATTTACAATTTTTCTACCAGGGAAACCTGACAAACTTGAATGAATCGGTAAATTGACTAACAACGAATGCTAATTGTCTACATGTAAATTGCCAATCTATCAATTGTCTTAAAAAACGTTTAAAATTGCTGAAAGTAGTGCAGGTGGAAAAAATTAGCTTAATATTCCTTACAGAAACTTGGCTCAATAACCAGATCACAGATTCTGAAATAATTCCTGGTGGATCACACACTGTTATTTCACGCTTAGACAGAAAAAAAGGTGGACATGGCGGAGTTTTAATAGCAGAATCGTCCGCTATGTCCCATCTAGTATTTGATTTATCAGAAGACAGTTACCCCTTTTCAGCTGCTTGTGCAGTTTTCCAAATAGAAAAAGCTGTGTTCTTTATTGTAGTGTACAGACCACCACCGTCTTCGAAATTCTTCTTTAGCAATCATATTTTGATGGAATCGATTTCATTTTATATCAATAATTTTAATACATTCTGCCTTAAACGTGGTTTGAATTCGAATTTCGAGCTCTATGTTGTAGGTGATTTTAACATGCCCAAGGTAGCTTGAGCATGTCTCTCCTCGTCTAGTTCTTCAGATAAAGTTTTATTGGATTGTTTCACGGACTTAGGTCTAAATGAAATAATTAATGAGGCTACGCACATTCGTGGGAACTGCCTAGATCTCATTTTCACTTCTCTAGAGTCAATTCCATTCCATCTCCCAAAAGAGCCTTTCTCAGATCACTTTCCTATAATTTTCCAAGTTCCACTCATTAATAATTACAGAAGTATACGCATCTCTACTTACTCGAAATCATCTTTCAGTATTCAAGCGTTTAATCAAGAGCTTTTTTCGCTGTACGAAATTCTAACTTTCCAAATTAAAGCCTCTGATTTCTTTTCATTATGGTACTATGAGCTGAAAAAAGCGTTCTCGGTTTCGATAGCTAAGAAATGCCGACAGCGTGTATCAGCTCCGTTTTTCTACTCTTTGCAAACCATGCATTTGTTAAACAAAAGCGAGACGATCAAGAGAAGGTTGGAAAAAGATTGGACACTATCGGACTCATTGAAAATGAGGGAAAGTCAGAAAGAGCTTTCAGAGTCAATTGAACTTGACACGAGTCTTCTTACGAGCAAGAATGACTGTTTCAAACTACTCAGGACTCTCAAAGAGACTAGCGCTTGTCCGCCTGTGATAAATTACAACGGTGTCAATTTTTCAACTGACGATAAAAAGGCAAATGCATTCAATGATTTTTTCAGCTCTGTCTATAGTTGTAAAATTCACGAAAATGTTCCAACAGCTTTACATTCGAGTTTTAAATTACAAGATGTTACGTTTGGAGTTCTGGAAATTGAGAAAATATTGAGCAAATGTGATGACAGTTCTTCCATGGGCTCAGATCAAGTACCATCTTTTTTGCTTCGTGATGGCTGTCAAGTTTTAGCCCCAGCAGTTATGGCATTATTTCAAGTTATTCAAAGGTCCTCGCATTGGCCTAAGGAATGGAAAATCTCATATATCACACCACTACACAAAAATGGTCCAACAAGCGACGTTAAAAACTATCTTCCGATCAGCTTGCTTCCAAAGCTTTCTATTGTTTTTGAAAAAATGTTGTTCAATTTTTTGCATCCACTAGTTAGGCCGCTAGTCAGAAACGCTCAGCACGGTTTTATGAAGAGACGCAGCACAACTACTCAACTTATTTCATATTTTGATGTTCTTTACAACAATCTTGACAGAAATTTTCCTTATGCTAGCGTCTATTTTGATATCAAAAAGGCTTTTGATTCAGTTCCGCGTCATAAATTACTAACAAAACTGGCAGAATTTGGGTTTGACGACGCTTTTCTTCATTTTTTTTGTATTATCTCGAAGATCGACACCAAATTGTCCGTATAGGATCTTGTTTTTCTAGGCCCTCCGTTGTAACATCTGGTGTCCCACAAGGAAGTGTCCTTGGACCACTTCTGTTTATCTTGTACATGAACAATCTTGTTGACCATGTGCAAAACTCCCATGTTTACTTATATGCCGACAACCTAAAGCTGCTATGCGTTGATTGTTTCGAAGGTCTGCAATGTGACATCAATGGTATTTATGAATGGTCACGCAAAAATCAACTTGAATTTCATCCAGAAAAGTGTAAAGCGATGAACTTTAAATGCAGCCAGTCTCCCGTATTTCTAGGAGAATCGGAAATTCTTTTCACTAGAGAGATTATGGATTTGGGAATGCTAGTTACTGAGGATCTCTGTTGGACAACACATGTTAAGACAACACTTGCGAAATGTAAAAAAAATTTTAATTTTTTGAAAAGAAGCAAACCGTTTCAAGTTTTTATTCTCCGCAAGAAAACATTGTACCAAACGATGATTTTATCTATGCTACTTTACTGCTCCCAAGCTTGGTGTGTTACAACTGGTATTTTGAAAGTGTTAGAAAAGTTTCAGCGCAAAGTGTTGCGCTGGGTTAATAGGTCTGAGGATTACAACGAGACACTTTCAAAATTAAATTTGTATCCAATTTTCTATCAAATTGCGCCAGCTGACCTTATTCTACTATGGAAAACTTGGCATGGAACAATGGAGAGTGATTTAAAGCTACATGTCAATAGTGCGATACTCAGCTCCCGAGGATCAGTCAAAACTTTTTTTGAACAACCGTTGAACAAAAAACTCAAAACTGACAACTGTTTTCTTAGTCGAACTATCCACTCCGCCAATTACTTAATTTCTATCAACGTCATTGACTTTAGGTCATCTTTCAATATTTTTGTAAGAATTTAGATAATTTTCTCATAGCCAAAACACTTTCTTTTAATTACTATTGGCCTTGTACATATTTTCTTAAATGTCGCTGTGTGGACTGCAGATCTTAATTTGCTACTGTGCTTTGTTAATTTGTACTGTCATGTCTTTCTTTTACTATGTATTCCTCTTGTTGGAATTTAAGTCTTTTACTGCTACTACTACTATTACTACTACTACTACTACTACTACTACTACTACTACTACTACTACTGTTTCAACACTTTAATTCCAAATATGAAATAAAGGCACGGTTGGCAACAAATACAAATACAAATACAAATACAAACAAAACAAGAAGAGTTATTTGTTTGGTTATTCTGTGAAGTGCTGTACGACGAAATTGTTGAAGGCATTCTTTGACCCGGTTGCTGCTTTCTCCTGCAATCTGGTGAACGATACTTTGTTTCGTACACAGTCTCCTTCGATTTGACTCATCCACGTTTTCCGTTGCCCCCCAGGAGCGCGTCTGGCATGGGCGTATTGATCGGGCGGGTCCCAATCGAAGGCACTGCGGGCTAATCTTCCTGGTTCCATTCTCTGGATGTGACCGTACCATTTTATCCGTTTGAGCATGATCATCGTGGATAGTTGGGGCATTCGCGATCTTGACATAATTTCATCGTTCGTTGCTTTCTCCAGATATGACACACGTAGAATTCTCCGAAGACAACCACAGTGGAAACTCTCAAGTTTTCTCTCCATTAATTTCGAAAGAGTCCAAGTCTCTGAGCTGTACAGCACGGCTGATAAAACGAGTGCTTTGTACAAATTGCACTTGAGGTGCACGCTGAGCTGCTTGCTCTTCCAGAGATTTTGGAAGTTAGCAAACCGTTGTCTACCTTCTGCAAGTTTGCAATTGACTTCCTGGAGGTCTCCATGCTTGAGGCTGACATATGATCCGAGATACTTGAACGCTTCTATGTTTTCAAACTCGTTTCCGATAACATCTTGTACTTTGCAGGAAAACACGCGTGTGGCAGCTGCTTTAGGTTTGCCACAGTATCTCGATTGGTGAACTTTTCGGCCATTGACTGTTTTGAACTTCCTTTCACACTTGTCACAGGTGAGGCTCGCCTCTAGTTGCTCGAACTTTGACTTGTCGACGACATTCTTTGACAAACCGGCTTTGCAGAATCTTGTTTGGTACTACTACTACTACTACTACTACTACTACTACTACTACTACTACTACTACTACTACTACTACTACTACTACTACTGCTGCTACTACTACTACTACTACTACTAAACTGCTACATCTCTGTGATGTTATCAATCAATACCCAAATCAGAAACTGAACACTGTTGTAGTAATTGCTGGCTTCAGTGATCGCCGTAGTAGTATTGAAACTTTCATAGAGCCTTGGAAATTCCTCACTCAGCTCTTTATTGGTAAGTTTAGCCCAAATAATTTGATTGTCCCCAAAGTTATACCAACCAGCTGTAACCGCCTCATAAATAAAAAAATCAGTGCCCCTAACTGCGCTTTGTATAATTATATTGATTCTTGTGCCTTAAAACTGTTTATTGTTTCACCCTCATTTAGGAATGTTCTTGAACCTAACCTGTTTTGTAAAGACATCGTGCACTTCTCCTTTCATGGAAACCATGTTTTCACTATTATTTTGTATAACATCATTCAATACTTTAAATATCGTTGCTGCTATTACTCTCCTGTAATTAACTTCATCTAGTCCCCCTCAGCGCAGACTTCCCCACTTCTAGCCCGCAGCCTGATTGTTATTCAAACGCATTATCCGCTCTGCAAGGGTCCCCTACGTAGGGGAGGCGTCTGGTGTCATACGTGATAAAAATACTTTCACGTTAATTGCAGTGGCCTAGCCGCAGCGAAAGAGTGGACCAAAAACTTCAGCTACAAAAGCTGCTCTAAGGTCACCGCAGCCACCGAAACAGCAATCGCAACACCGGCACCACACAATGATTTGACCGTTCCCGATACTGCACTCATAGATCCTGCAACATCGCAAGCCCCCGAACGTTCCATCGCCGCACCATCGGATAAATTTTGGGATAACTTCCAGCCTCATCACGCTGTAACAGTGCGCGAAATATGCCGCGAGGTCGTCACATGGAAGCCAGCGTTCTTCACTCTTAGTACGAACAAGACAGGGGAACAGTTCGCCGAAGCCCTTCACAGTGTCCTCTCCCCGATTGCAGTAAACACCGATAGATCCGATATATCTCTGGCCCACTGTATGATACTGCCGCCTTTAACTCTCAGTCGAACAAAGAACACGGACGATGGATTGAACAATAATACCATCAAGCGTAGACTGCGTGCATGGCACTGCTGCAACTTCTCAGAATTGTTCTGTGAAGCGAAGGCAATCCAAATGAGAATGAATTCAAGGAACAAAAAGCAACACTCTGACCTCAAGATGTTCAACGAGTTCATATCTCGTGGTAAGGTCAGTAATGCTATTCGCGTTCTTTCATATGAGCATAAAGGCGGCGTGCTCGCAACTACCGATCTCATAGACGGCAGACCGGTCCTCGAGATTATACGCGATAAAGATCCTGAAGGGCAACCCCTGGAGCCCAAGTGCTATCAGAGCCAACATCCACGCACGCTTCCCTACTACCCCGCTGTTTTCGACAAAATCAGTACTAGGCTTGTCCGAAAGCATGCAATGAAGACTCATGGCAATGCCGGGCCTTCAGGTCTCGATGCCGATGACTGGCGCAGACCACATTCTGCTTTCGGGCAAACCTCCACGAGCCTGTGCAAGCTTCTTGCCAAGTTTGCTAGGAGGCTGGCCACGTCCGTAATATCACCAGATCATTTGATTGCAGACAATAGTTGTCGAATAGTGGCTCTGGATAAATGTCTAGGTATGAGACCTATTGGTATTGGTGAAGTAATGCGTCGCATCACCGGACGCATAATCGTCGACTGCATCAGGCAAGATCTTACATCCCTCGGTGGAAACATGCAGCTGTGCCTGGGCCAAAAATGCGGCCTAGAATATGCCATACATTCGCTTCGCCACAGTTTTTATGAACCCAAAAACGAAGCAATGCTCAATAGACGTTAAAGAAGAGAACGTGAAAGCCTTATGCCCAACATTGCATGTTGCCTTACGGAATTCCTATAGCCATCCGTCTCATCTCTACAGTGGTAGGTTGACCATTATGTCTCAGGAAGGTACGACACAAGGCGATCCCCTTGCGATGGCAATGTATGGAATCGCAATCCTACGCCTAATATCAAGACTTCGCAATGATTCCTTGACACAAAAATGGTAAACTGCCGATGGTAGCGTTGTTGGTAATTCGAAAGATATCAAGGCACTCTTCGACAAGCTCACTCAGTTTGGTGCCAAGTACGGATATCTTGTCAATCCTCCGAAGTGTCAGTTGATAATTAAGCGAGGAGACGAGCGCCAAGCGTCAACTGAGTTTGCAGGCACAAATGTGGAAATCACGCAGGGCGCTCGAGTCCTGGGATCATTTATCGGTAGCTCTGAGGCCAGTAAAAATTTCCTGAAAGATACAGAAATTAAATACACAAAAAGTTTGGACAGAATTGGTCAATTTGCTCTCACCTCTCCCCAGAATGCCTATGCATGTTTGACGAATGGGGTTCAACTGAAGTTGAGCTTCCTCTCGCATACTACACCCTCCATGGACGGGGCTCTGGACAAGGTGGACAAGCGGCTTGGCCGAGTCATACCGAACATCGTCGGCAAAGAAATAATCCAAGAGAAAAGAGAACTTTTTTCTCTCCCTCTCAGAATGGGTGGGCTTAACATCGCCCTCCCACAAATTCTTCATAAAAATTTTGAGCAATCAATTGAACTCTCAAGTCCATTGGCGTCATTTAATAATGATTCTTTCGAAATTCAACAATGTGAATTAGAACAAACCAAGGTCAGTCTCAGACAGAAAGCAGACATGCAACGTGAACTCATCTCGAAAAAATCCAGAGTCGAAAACAATCTACCAGAAATGAAGTATACCATCCAGCTGGCTTCGGAGAAAGGAACATCTAGCTGGCTTAATGTGCTTCCGTTATCATAACATAGCTTTGGCCGCACGATGACTGAGTTCTGTGATGGAATAGCCTTTCGCTACAACTGGGAAGCGAAAAACACGCCAGCTATATGCCCTTGCGGGAAAGAATTTAGCCTCACCCATGCTCTACATTGCGTCAAAAGCGGGTATACGCACCTACAAAACAACGAAATCAGAGACGTGTTTGCAAACCTGATGGAAGATGTTTGCCGCCGTGTCCAGATAGAGCCAAAACTTCAGTCGCTCGATGGAGAAATTTTCTCGAGTAATTCCACCACTACTGATGATGACGCTCGACTGGACATCAAGGCAAACGGTCTGTGTGTCTCCCGCTTTAATCGCACTTTCTTCGATGTGAAAATTTTCAACCCTCACGCGAGCAGCTGCCCTAAGACCATGAAAGATGCTTTCAAATATCACGAGAGCATCAGGCGAAATAAGTACGAAGAGCGAATCCGCGAAACCGAACACAGCAGTCTCAACGCACTGGCCTTTGCTTGCTTGGGCGGTGCTGGGCCATCAGCATCGCGGGTTATGAAACAACTCGCAACCAAGATCAGCGAAAAACGCGGAGAGCCGTACGCCGACACTATAAGCTACATCCGAACGAAAATCAGCTTCACACTTCTGAGGAGATGTGTTCTTTGCTTGAGGGGATGCCGCGCCCATCAAGCCTCGTGATCTCAGTGAGACTTCTATTATCATCTTCGTGGAGGAGGGAAAGCTGCACTGAGTGTTTGGCTGCTTAACTTTATTCCTTTGCTTATTCCTTGATATCCTATTTTTTTAATCCTTCCTTATCAGTTCCCTATGTGTGCTATATATATATATATATATATATATATATATATATATATAAGTGCTTTCCCTCCCCCTCCATTTGTTTGTTATTTTTGTGACTGGGCCGTCTTTACATTGTCTGGAGGAGAACAGCTTAGAGTGCAGCATCCGGCTAAGTGCTACTCATTAACCCTTATGTTTCGACCTACATCCATCATTGCCGGATGTTTTACACGGTCCTTTAAAACCTTAACAACAAAAATAGGATACAATTAATCAGCTACGAATGAAAGAACGGAAAAAGGATATAACGCTGGCGTAGCCGTAAATCAACAGAAAAGTAGTGAGAAACAACAATTTGTGGTACAGTGCAGAGGCAACATTTCTAATGAATTTGTAAAGAAGCTGAACAAAATTCATCCTGTACATTCATTTTTCAACACTCTTCAACACACGAAACTTATGAGCTGTTTACCTAACCCTAAGTCTAGCTTTGATAAAGACCTCAAATCCCACGTAGTTCATGAATTCACTTGTAATGGATGCAAATTCATCTATGTAGGTCAGACATGCCGACATAATTCGACATGGGTAGCAGAGCATGCCAAGGCGGACTCACCGATGGAAATACATGCAATTGAGTGCCACGGTGATAAAACAGCTTCCCAGTGGAAGATTTTAGATCAGTGCGGCAACCACTTTAAGTCAATGACGCTAGAAGCGCTCTATATAAGAACAGTGAAACCAGCCACGACGAAGACCGAACACGAGAATTGACACTGAAAGCTTAGTTTGGAGATGAAACTCCAACTTTTAAAAAAGACACATTACAAAACCAAAATTCCAACTTTACAATTGAACAAAACCAAAGTAAGTTTTCGGTCATTTATGTAGGTTTTTTAATAAAAAACATGTCGATATGCATCTGCTACATCAAATCGAAAATATATATTTACTCAGATGTAAAATTTGGTAGATACAACTGTGGTTATGTAAAAATTCGTTTTAAATTTCCTTGATTGAGTGATTTTAGTGATTTGCATTTTTTTCTGGCTTTTCATTTTACCATATTGTATTCTTTATAACCGCACGATGAACTCAGGAGTTCGAAAACGTTCGTCAGAATGTCTTAAACTGACAATTCTTTTTTAAATCTCTATCTATTTATGGGTTGTTAAAGTATCAAGTCATTTATTAAACTATTGTTTAAAGCGTTTTCGCTATATCCAGCACCATCAGGTAAAATGCACTTTTAAAGTCAAAATGATTTCAATTCAATTATGAAACAAGGCAGTATAATAAGAGTTTCTCTGAAGACTGTTTGGTTTTCATTTAGGTGAAAAATATGGATTCAAGCTCTTGTCTTTCATAGAATAAAAGTTTTCTGTAGCTTTCTACAGTTAAGGGTTTGGAACTTTTTAATGTTTTACCTCGCTTAAATGTAACTTGGGGTTTTAGGCTTGAGTAACACTCACAGTTAGTGAGAGAAAGAATAATCATGGTTCCCTAAAAATTCGGCTTGAAAACGTGTTTTTTGTGGGATTAAAATTTTGGTCACATATAATCCTTTGAACTACGCCTCCCTAGCATTGATGGTAATTTGTGGTCCTCGGGCCCTGTCTTGATTTTAGTATGTCCCAAATTTCTTTTTTTTTATTGGATTCTGTTTAACGATTACATAGTTTTCTTGACTAATTCAATATATTTTCCCTCTACATTACACTTTTTTCTGAAGGCGCATTCATTTAACATAAACTTGATCTTTCTTAGAACCTCTGTCTGTAATTAGCTTTGTTTTTTGTGAAGCAATTAAATTTCTGTAATAAACCAATTTGCTAATTTTCTTTTAGCAGAGGCGGCTGCTGATTCATAGACGGCCTTGGAGAAAGGAGAGTATGAATTGTTGATTTCACTCGGTGTTGTAGGATTTTGCACTTCTTTCAATGCTTTGACAGTTCACCGATGTTTTTCTGCGTACTAGCTTTCGTTTACTATCTGCTGCATACCACCTGTTTGTGTTTCGTTAAGAAAGTGTCTCTTATTTCTATTGGTGACATTTGATTCAAAATTCTGCTGCTTATGAATATTAAGTCCACTGTCCACTACGCATTTACGGTTTTGAGATCTGTACTTTGGTGCGTTTATAACGATAATTGAGTACTTTATGTTGTATCGTAATCACCATTCCATATAATGATTTACATTTATGTGTTTGTTTTTCAGATGTTGAAGAAAAGCTTGCAATAAACTGTGTTTCATCTGAGCAACACGACAATTCTATTCAACCTCTACCATGAAGTATCGACCTCATGATCTTCCAGCGGAGCCAACCCAGGAGCATTGGTCTTGGTGGAAACAATGCTTTGTTGATGGTCTAACAATCAATGGAAGTGCGGAAGACTTTCATAAGTTGACATTTCTCAGATCATAAGCAGGAGCGGGACTCTTCAAAATTCTCTCTGGAGCAACTACTTCGGTATTCTGGATGCTCAATTAAAGAGGCCTTCGAGAACTATATGCTGCAGACATCAAATCCTCTCGTGCAAGCAGCGAGGTGATGATTGCTTGAAAGCATTTTTGCGCCGACTACGGACTCTTGTTGAGAGCCGTGAATGCACGGACCTCTCCATGCCGCAACACAAGGACATACTCCTGCACGACGAATTAGTATCTGGTTTTGAATCTGATTCAATACCTGTTCGATTTTTGGACTTCGCAGACTCGGAGGCTTTGCTTGAGAAATGCATTTCGATCGCTAATGCAATCGAAGTATCTGCCGATTTCTCTCGCTCGTTCAATGCCGCCTCATGCACTCCGCGATCTAGGTCTAGTGCATCCATTTGAAACATCGATGCTATCAATGAAGGGATAGCTCAACATAAAAATGTGGGTTTTGGCGGTCTGGAAATAACATCCAAGGACTAACTGCCCAGCTCGACAAAGTACGTGTCTGAAATGCAGCAAATAATGATATTGGACATAAGCGTGTAAGTCAGCTGTTGCAACTGTCGCTTCGGTTGACGACCAACAAGTAGCTTCTGTACTAAGCAACGTGAAGGCAACGAACGAAGGGACAAGGTCTCCCAATGGAATCTACGAAAACATTTTCATTGACTAAGACTGCTCTCTTCCGGTTAGAGAGCGTCTTGATACCAGTACCACTAATTCTATTATAACGGCTGATGTGTGTGGGCTGTTTCAATTGCTAATCTAGCCAATGAAGTCGAAATCGGTGAAAATTTTTCAATTGTTGGAGTTTGAAGTGCTTTAGTGCGCATGAATGATTTTTATTATACTGTTTCCTTCTCTGTAGTTAGTCAATTAATTTATAGCGCGATCATTGGACTTGACTTTCCCTCACAACAAGCAACAGTCTTACTTAAACTTGGTGGAAAGAAGACTTAGTTGGAGGTTTCTAATTTGGCTGCTATTGCTGAACGTAACGAGTTTAGACCAACGGTTGTTGTCCTTCCGAAGATACTTTCCGACGAACTTTATAAAGCAAAACCTATCGCAACGAAAAGCAGAAACTCATACAAAGAAGATTTTAAGTTTATGCAGAAAAAATTCTGTTTCAGCCAAGAAAATGAATTGTCCGTTACTCTCCATGCTGAGCTCAGGAATTTGTTGACAGTCCCTGACAATCAATTCACTTATCAGTCGTGATGCGTAACTTCTTATAAAGAACTGCTGAACAAAGCTTCTGAGCACAAATTTTTCTCGACGGTTAATCTAAAGAGCGTTTATCATCAGGTACTACTGAAAGAAGAAGATAAGCAGTTACAGTCTTTGAAGTTGGAAGAAAACTTTACGAATTTAATCGTCTCCCTTTTGGGGTAACTAAAACAGCACGTGCGTTTCAGACAATTATACACAATTTGGTTGACCGATACAAAATAGAAAGAACATATTTTTACCCTGACGATGAAACCATTGGCGGAAGATCCAATGTAGAGCAAGACAAGAACGTTAAAGCAATTCTTCTTGCTGCCGAAAATTAAAAGAATGACCTTAAATGTGGACAAATGTCAATTCTGTCTGAAGGAAATTTCTATGCTAGGACACATCGTCTCAGCACGATCCAAGTGGTTCCGCAATGATCAAGCAGAGTTCAGATGCTCTTAGAAGCTCAAAAGCAACATGCTTCTCCGTTGAGTTCTACTGTTATTTCTCGTATCAACGACATCAAGTCGCAAATCGCTGATCCTTGTTTAACCTTGCCCCGGTCAGATGCTGGTCAAATTGACGCCTCTCGGTACGTCACTGGCTCATCATTATCCCAAAATAGTAGACCATAATAGCGTTATTTTTGGCGAACATTATCACAATGTGAGCAAAGTCATTCCCTCTGGGAGAAAGAAAGCCTTAGCCATTATTGAATCTTTCTCAAAGTTTTCCACTCTACTGTGCAATCTTTCAGTTAGTGCTAAGACCTATCAAAACAGCATTGCATTTATTTTTTTTTGTGGCAAAGATAAAAATTAAAGAACGAGAAGCACCTCAGCAGGTGATTTGATTTCTCTGAATATCGCTTTGGTATAGAATACATACCTGGAAGCGAAAAGATAGGAGCTGGCGCTCTCTAGAGGATTGCTCACGTAAAGACGGAGAGCAAACCTTCGTTTTTTTTCTCCGCATCTTTTCTCCGCATTTGATATATTAGCACATCCTGGGGGCTTAGATTTTGGCACTACATCAATTCTAAAAACACTCTCGAGAACATTTATCAAGCTATTGCCAGAAGCGAAACCTATGGGCGATTTAAATCCAGTTTGTACAAACCGAGCCTGGTTATATTATTAAGGCCTGGAAACCATTTGGCAGTATATTCATTGATCTAGTTGGTACCAAGCATCCATCCTTCAAGTCAGGTAACGTCCATTTGCTTACTGTTATAGAGGAATTCAGTCGATTGCCTTTTGCCATCCTCATTACAGCAAGGATATTAAAGCAAAAGTTTTTTTAGGTGCCTATTGCATTTATTTGATATATTTTGCAGGGTTTATCTACTCGGATTGTGGAGTGTCACTAGAGTCACAGGAGTTCAAATCTTTCTGCTCAGAAACTGGAATTGCCAAATCCCGTATTTTGCCGTATTACCCTCGAGGTAACGGGCAGAACAAACGCTACGATGGAGTTATTTTGAAGGCTCTTAGCTGCATTTTGGATTCCCGGAAACTCACCCTGAACCGTTGGAAAACTGTTTTCGGTGCGGCATTTTCTTTAATTGAAGAGTTACTTTGTACCAGCACAAAAGAAACCCCTCACTGGCGACTTTGCAATCACCGCCTAAAAATTATAGAAACTTTAATTTCCCAGATTGGCTGTTTAAAGGCAATACAACGTACCTGAGAAAATTTATACGAAGCAAATCTGATCCTCTTGTGGAAGCAGTAAAAACAACAGACTTTTTTAGCGAGATTGTTGTCCGAGTCCATAATCCTAGATATGCGAACTAAAAATTTGTCTGACTTTTTGGCATTATAATAATAAAAGCGTTTTTGTTGAAATCAATTCACTTGAAAGTTACTTGCATTTTTTATTTCACCTGAAGCATATGAATTTTGTCCCGGAGTTATCGTGGACAAGAGTGATTGCAATGAGGCAAAAATCTTGTATTTTTACGATTTATTATTTTAAAGAACTTTAATTTTGCGTTTAATATCAATGAAGTTGCGTCTATTGTAAAAGGGCGTTGTTAGAGAATAGCCATTATTTAGATTCTAAAAATTTTTTGGATTGATAACAATTTATGTGTGCTTGCCAACCAACATCAATTTGTACTTCAATTGGAGGGCTGCTCGAAACGAATGGTTATTTAGTCTTTCTCGCCTTTACAAGTCTCCTTTTATTTATGAGGCTACTGTTTTTATTCTTATATCTTACGCTGAAGTTAAGGGGCTGAAGACAAATGACTATTGTTTCAATTGTAACTTTTAAGGCAATGATTAGACTTCATACAACTGCTTTTCTCGAAAATTCACTATCGAATTTTGTCAACAGTTATCGAGTGCTTTGTTTCGCTCCCTCAAATTTGCAGTCTGTTATAAGTATTTTCAGCCTTTTTGCTGAGTTTTCCTTCTCTGATATTGAGATGTACCCGATATGGCTTTACTGTAACAAGACCTCTATCTGGCAGCTCATCAATTTTACTTGACTCAGTTTCGGGCATTCTTGTACTAATCCTAAAATTCGATGGGTATCGAGTTAAACGGTGCTTTATATATTTTTTAGGTTTCACTGGAACCTAAATTACCAGCTGCATAAATTTTTTAACCATCTTACCGTGAATCATATACTTCTGTTTCAACTTTCGTTATCAGTTCAAGAGATCGTTCAGATAACATTTCATTTGTTTTTGAATCCGAGCAAACTGAGGTTGTTGCTTTCCTGTGTAATTAATTTCTTTTCATTTTGTTTGGCACAAACATTACATATGCGAACTAAAAATTTGACTGACATTTTAGTATTATAATAACGATAGCGTTTTTGTTGAAACCATTTCACTTGGAAGTTATTTGCATTTTTTATTTCACCTGAAGCATATGAATTTAGTCCCGGCGTTATCGTGGAGCAAGAGTGATTGCAAAGAGGCATAGATCTCGTACTCTTACGGTTTATTAATTTAGAGAACTTTAATAATTTGCGTTTAATATCAATGAAACTGCGTCTATTGTAAGTGGGCTTTGTTAGAGGCTAGCAATTATTTAGTTTCTAAAACGTCTGTGGTGTGAGAACAATTTGTGTGTGCTTGCCAACCAACATCAATTTGTACATCAATTAGAGGGCTTCTTGTAACGAATGATTATTTAACCTTTCCCGCCTTTACAAGTTTCCTTTCTTTATTAGGTTACTGTATTTATCCTGGTATCTGGAGCTGAGTTTAAAGGGCTGTAGAAAAAGAACTATTGTTTCAATTGTAAAACTGGAGGCAATGATTTGACTTCATACAACTGCTTTTCTCGAAACCTCACTATCGAATTTTGTCAACAGTTATCGAGTGCTTTGTTTCCCTCCCTCAAATTTGCAGTCTGTTATAAGTATTTTCAGCCTTTTTGCTGAGTTTTCCTTCTCTGATATTGAGATGTACCCGATATGGCTTTACTGTAACAAGACCTCTATCTGGCAGCTCATCAATTTTACTTGACTCAGTTTCGGGCATTCTTGTACTAATCCTAAAATTCGATGGGTATCGAGTTAAACGGTGCTTTATAAATTTTTTAGGTTTTACTGGAACCTAAGCTTGCAGCCGCATAAATTTTCTAACCATCTCACCGTAAATCATAAACTTCTATTTCAACTTTCGTTATCAGTTCACGAGACTGTTCAGATAACACTTCATTTGTTGTTGAATCCGAGCAAACTGAGGTTGTTGCTTTTCGGTGTAATTAATTTCCTTTCATTTTGGTTGGTACAAACATTACATAAGCGAACTAAAAATTTGTCTGACAATTTAGATTTCTAATAATGACAGCTTTTTTGTTGAAACGACTTCACTTGGAAGTTACTTGAAAATTTTATTTCACCTGAAGCATATGAAATTAGTCCCTGGCGTTATCGTGGAGCAAGAGTGATTGCAAAGAGGCATAGATCTCGTACTCTTACGGTTTATTAATTTAGAGAACTTTAATTTGCATTTAATATCAATGAAATTGCGTCTATTGTAAGTGGGCTTTGTTAGAGGCTAGCCATTATTTAATTTCTAAACGTCTTCGAATTGAGAACTATTTATGTGTGCTTGCCAACCAACACCAATTTGCACTTCAATTAGAGGGCTGCTTGAAACGAATGATTATTTAACCTTTCCCGCCTTTACAAGTTTCTTTTCTTTATAAGGCTACTGTTTTTATCCTGGTATCTTGAGCTAAGATTAAATGGCAATAGAAAAAGTACTATTGTTTCAATTTTAAAACTGGAGGCAATGATTTGACTTCATACAACTGCTTTTCTCGAAAATTCACTAACGAAATTTGTTAACAGTTATCGAGGGCTTTGTTTCGCTCCCTCAAATTTGCAGTCTGTTATCAGTTTTTTCAGCCTTTTTGCTCAGTTTTCCTTCACTGATATTGAGATGTACCCGATAGGAATTTACTGCAATAAGACCTCTATCTGGCAGCTCATCAGTTTTACTTGACTCAGTTTCGGGGAATGTTGTACTAATCCCAAAATTTGATGGGTTTCGAGTTGAACGGTGCTTTATAATTTTTTTTGTTTTCACTGGAACCTAAGCTTGCAGCCGCATAAATATTCTAACCATCTCACCGTAGATCATAAACTTTTCTTTCAACTTTCGTTATCAGTTCACGAGATTGTTCAGTTAACACTTCATTTGCTGATGAATCCGAGCAAACTGAGGTTGTTGCTTTTCGGTGTAATTTATATCTTTTCTTTTTGGTTGGCACAAACATTATATAAGGGGACTAAAAATTTGTCTGATTTTTTGGTATTATAAAAATGGTAACGTTTTTGTTGAAACCAATTCACTTGCAAGTTACTTGCAATTTTTATTTCACCTGAATTATATGAAATTTCTCCCGTTGTTATCATGGAACAAGAGTGGTTGCAAAGAGGCAAAGATCTCGTACTTTTACAATTCATTGTTTTAGAGAACTTTAATTTGCGTTTAATATCAATGAAATTGCGTCTATTGTAAGTGAGATTTGTTATAGGCTAGCCATTATTTAGTTTCTAAAACTTCTTTGCATTGAAAACAATTTATGTGTGCTTGCCAACCAACATCAATTTGTACTTCAATTATAAGGTTGTTTGAAACGAATGATTATTTAACCTTTCCCGCCTTCACAAGTTTCTTTTCTTCATTAAATTACAGTTTCTATCCTGGTATCTTGAGCTGAGGTTAATGGGCTGTAGAAAAAGTACTATTGTTTCAATTGTAACATTGAAGGCAAAAAGATTTGACTTCATACAACTGCTTTTTTCGAAATTTTACTGTCAAATTTTGTCAACAGTAATTGAGAGCTTTGTTTCGTTTTCTCAAATTTGCAGTCTATTATCAGTATTTTCAGCCTTTTTGATCAGTTTTGCTTCTCTGATATCAAGATGTATACGAGATGACTTTACTGCAATAAGACCTCTATCTGGCAGCTCATCAGTTTTACTTGACTCAGTTTCAGTGAATCTTGTACTAACCCCAAAACTTGATGGGTTTCGAGTTAAACGGTGCTGTATAAATTTTTTAGATTTCACTGGAACCTAAGCTTGCAGCCGCATAAGATTTCTAACCATCTCACCGTACATCATAAACTTCTGTTTCAACTTTCGTTATCAGTTCACAGGTTCGTTCAGATAACACTTCATTTGCTGTTGAATCCGAGCAAACTGAGGTTGCTGCTTTTCGGTGTAATTTTTTCTTTTTTTTGGTTAACACAAACATTACATAAGGGGTCTAAAATTTTGCCTGACTTTTTCGTATTATAATAATAGTAGCGTTTTTGTTGAAATCAATTCACTTGGAAGTTACTTGCAATTTTTATTTCATCTGGAGCATCTGAATGTTGTCGCGTCGTTATCTTGGAACAAGAGTGGTTGCAAGGAGGCAAAGATCTCGTACTTTTACTATTTGTTAATTTAGAGAACCTTAATTTGCGTTCAATTTCAATGAAACTGCGTCTATTGTAAGTGGGCTTTGTTAGAGGCTAGCCATTATTTATCTTCTAAAAATTCTTTGGTTTGAGAACATTTTATGTGTGCTTGCCAACCAACATCAGTTTATACTTCAATTAGAGAGCTGACTGAAACAAATGATTATTTAATTTTTCCCGCCTTTACTAGTTTCTTTTCTTCATTAGATTACTGTTTTCATCCTGGTGTCTTGAGCTGAGGTTAAAGGGCTGTAGAAAAAGTACTATTGTTTCAATTGTAACATTGAAGGCAAAAAGATTTGACTTCATACAACTGCTTTTTTCGAAATTTCACTATCGAATTTTGTCAACAGTAATTGAGAGCTTTGTTTCGCATTGTCAAATTTGCAGTCTATTATCAATATTTTCAGCTTTTTTGATCAGTTTTCCTTCTCTGATATCAAGATGTATACGATATGACTTTACTGCAATAAGACTTCTATCTGGCAGCTCATCAGTTTTACTTGACGCAGTTTCAGTGAGTTTTGTACTAATACAACTGCTTTTCTCGAAACCTCACTATCGAATTTTGTCAAGTAGTCCAGGATTTTGTTTCATTCCGTCATTTTTTCAGTCTATTATCTGTATTTTTTGTCCTTTTGCTCAGTTTTTCTTCTCTGATATCAAGACGTATCCGATATGACTTTGCTGTAATAAGACCTCTATCTGGCAGCTCAAAAGTTTTACTTGGCTCAGTTTCGGGGAATCTTGTACTAATCCCAAAATTTGATGGGTTTCGAGTTAAACGGTGCTTTATAAATTTTTTAGGTTTTACTGGAACCTAAGCTTGCAGCCGCATAAATTTTCTAACCATCTCACCGTAAATCATAAACTTCTATTTCAACTTTCGTTATCAGTTCACGAGACTGTTCAGATAACACTTCATTTGTTGTTGAATCCGAGCAAACTGAGGTTGTTGCTTTTCGGTGTAATTAATTTCCTTTCATTTTGGTTGGTACAAACATTACATAAGCGAACTAAAAATTTGTCTGACAATTTAGATTTCTAATAATGACAGCTTTTTTGTTGAAACGACTTCACTTGGAAGTTACTTGAAATTTTTATTTCACCTGAAGCATATGAAATTAGTCCCTGGCGTTATCGTGGAGCAAGAGTGATTGCAAAGAGGCATAGATCTCGTACTCTTACGGTTTATTAATTTAGAGAACTTTAATTTGCATTTAATATCAATGAAATTGCGTCTATTGTAAGTGGGCTTTGTTAGAGGCTAGCCATTATTTAATTTCTAAACGTCTTCGGCTTGAGAACTATTTATGTGTGCTTGCCAACCAACACCAATTTGCAGTTCAATTAGAGGGCTGCTTGAAACGAATGATTATTTAACCTTTCCCGCCTTTACAAGTTTCTTTTCTTTATAAGGCTACTGTTTTTATCCTGGTATCTTGAGCTGAGATTAAATGGCAATAGAAAAAGTACTATTGTTTCAATTTTAAAACTGGAGGCAATGATTTGACTTCATACAACTGCTTTTCTCGAAAATTCACTAACGAATTTTGTTAACAGTTATCGAGGGCTTTGTTTCGCTCCCTCAAATTTGCAGTCTGTTATCAGTATTTTCAGCCTTTTTGCTCAGTTTTCCTTCACTGATATTGAGATGTACCCGATATGAATTTACTGCAATAAGACCTCTATCTGGCAGCTCATCAGTTTTACTTGACTCAGTTTCCGGGAATGTTGTACTAATCCCAAAATTTGATGGGTTTCGAGTTAAACGGTGCTTTATAAATTTTTTAGGTTTTACTGGAACCTAAGCTTGCAGCCGCATAAATTTTCTAACCATCTCACCGTAAATCATAAACTTTTCTTTCAACTTTCGTTATCAGTTCACGAGATTGTTCAGTTAACACTTCATTTGCTGATGAATCCGAGCAAACTGAGGTTGTTGCTTTTCGGTGTAATTTATATCTTTTCTTTTTGGTTGGCACAAACATTATATAAGGGGACTAAAAATTTGTCTGACTTTTTGGTATTATAAAAATGGTAGCGTTTTTGTTGAAACCAATTCACTTGCAAGTTACTTGCAATTTTTATTTCACCTGAATTATATGAAATTTCTCCCGTTGTTATCATGGAACAAGAGTGGTTGCAAAGAGGCAAAGATCTCGTACTTTTACAATTTATTGTTTTAGAGAACTTTAATTTGCGTTTAATATCAATGAAATTGCGTCTATTGTAAGTGAGATTTGTTATAGGCTAGCCATTGTTTAGTTTCTAAAACTTCTTTGCATTGAAAACAATTTATGTGTGCTTGCCAAGCAACATCAATTTGTACTTCAATTATAAGGTTGTTTGAAACGAAAGATTATTTAACCTTTCCCGCCTCCACAAGTTTCTTTTCTTCATTAAATTACTGTTTCTATCCTGGTATCTTGAGCTGAGGTTAATGGGCTGTAGAAAAAGTACTATTGTTTCAATTGTAACATTGAAGGCAAAAAGATTTGACTTCATACAACTGCTTTTTTCGAAATTTTACTGTCAAATTTTGTCAACAGCAATTGAGAGCTTTGTTTCGTTTTCTCAAATTTGCAGTCTATTATCAGTATTTTCAGCCTTTTTGATCAGTTTTGCTTCTCTGATATCAAGATGTATACGAGATGACTTTACTGCAATAAGACCTCTATCTGGCAGCTCATCAGTTTTACTTGACTCAGTTTCAGTGAATCTTGTACTAACCCCAAAACTTGATGGGTTTCGAGTTAAACGGTGCTGTATAAATTTTTTAGATTTCACTGGAACCTAAGCTTGCAGCCGCATAAGATTTCTAACCATCTCACCGTACATCATAAACTTCTGTTTCAACTTTCGTTATCAGTTCACAGGTTCGTTCAGATAACACTTCATTTGCTGTTGAATCCGAGCAAACTGAGGTTGCTGCTTTTCGGTGTAATTTTTTCTTTTTTTTTGGTTAACACAAACATTACATAAGGGGTCTAAAATTTTGCCTGACTTTTTTGTATTATAATAATAGTAGCGTTTTTGTTGAAATCAATTCACTTGGAAGTTACTTGCAATTTTTATTTCATCTGGAGCATCTGAATGTTGTCGCGTCGTTATCTTGGAACAAGAGTGGTTGCAAGGAGGCAAAGATCTCGTACTTTTACTATTTGTTAATTTAGAGAACTTTAATTTGCGTTTAATTTCAATGAAACTGCGTCTATTGTAAGTGGGCTTTGTTAGAGGCTAGCCATTATTTATTTTCTAAAAATTCTTTGGTTTGAGAACATTTTATGTGTTCTTGCCAACCAACATCAATTTGTACTTCAATTAGAGAGCTGACTGAAACAAATGATTATTTAATTTTTCCCGCCTTTACTAGTTTCTTTTCTTTTTTTTAGTTTACTGTTTTCATCCTGGTGTCTTGAGCTGAGGTTAAAGGGCTGTAGAAAAAGTACTATTGTTTCAATTGTAACATTGAAGGCAAAAAGATTTGACTTCATACAACTGCTTTTTTCGAAATTTCACTATCGAATTTTGTCAACAGTAATTGAGAGTTTTGTTTCGCTTTGTCAAATTTGCAGTCTATTATCAATATTTTCAGCCTTTTTGATCAGTTTTCCTTCTCTGATATCAAGATGTATACGATATTACTTTACTGCAATAAGACTTCTATCTGGCAGCTCATCAGTTTTACTTGACTCAGTTTCAGTGAGTTTTGTACTAATCCAAAAACTTGATGGGTTTCGAGTTAAACGGTGCTGTATAAATTTTTTAGATTTCACTGGAACCTAAGCCTGCAGCCGCATAAGATTTCTAACCATCTCACCGTAAATCATAAACTTCTGTTTCAACTTTCGTTATCAATTCACGAGATTGTTCAGATAACACTTCATTTGCTTATGCATCCGAGCAAACTGAGGTTGCTGCTTTTCGGAGTAATTTATTTTTTCTCTTTTTGGCTGGCACAAACATTACATAAGGGGACTAAAAATTTGTCGGATTTTTTGGTATTATAATAATAGTAGCGTTTTTGTTGAAACCAATTCACTTGGAATTTACTTGCAATTTTCTTTTCACCTGACGCATATGAAATTTCTCCGGTCGTTATAGGGGAACAAGAGTGGTTGCAAAGAGGCAAATATCTCGTACTTTTACGATTTATCATCTTAGAAAACTTTAGTTTGCGTTTAATATCAATGAAACTACGTCTATTGTAAGTGGGCTTTGTTAGAGGCCAGCCATTATTTATTTTTTAGAAATTCTTTGGTTTGAGAACAATTTATGTGTGCTTGCCAACCAACATCAATTTGTACTTCAATTGGAGGGCTGCTTGAAACGAATGATTTTTTAACCTTTCCGCCTTTACAAATCTCTTTTCTTTATTAAGTTACTGTTTTCATCCTGGTATCTTGAGCTGAGGTTAAAAAGCTGTAGAAAAAGTACTATTTTTTCAATTGTAACATTGAAGGCAAGGGTTTGACTTCATACAACTGCTTTTCTCGAAACTTCACAATCGAATTTTGTCAACAGTAATTGAGAGCTTTGTTTCGCATTGTCAAATTTGCAGTCTATTATCAATATTTTCAGCTTTTTTGATCAGTTTTCCTTCTCTGATATCAAGATGTATACGATATGACTTTACTGCAATAAGACTTCTATCTGGCAGCTCATCAGTTTTACTTGACGCAGTTTCAGTGAATCTTGTACTAATCCCAAAACTTGATGGGTTTCGAGTTAAATGGTGCTTTATATATTTTTTAGATTTCACTGGAACCTAAGCTTGGAGCCGCATAAGATTTCTAACCATCTCACCGTAAATCAAAAAATTCTGTTTCAACTTTCGTTATCAGTTCACGAGATTGATCAGATAACACTTCATTTGCTGCTGAATCCGAGCAAACTGAGATTGCTGCTTTTCGTTGAAATTTATTTCTTTTCCTTTTGGTTGGCACAAACATCACATAAGGTGTCTAAAAATTTGGCCGACTTTTTGGTATTATAATAATGTAAGCGTTTTTGTTGAAACCAATTCACTGGGAAGTTAGTTGCAATTTTTATTTCACCTGAATTATATGAAATTTCTCCCGTCGTTATCATGGAACAAGATTGGTTGCAAAGAGGCAAAGATCTCGTATTTTTACGATTGATTATTTTAGAGAACTTTAATTTGCGTTTAATATCAATGAAATTGCGTCTATTGTAAGTGAGATTTGTTATAGGCTAGCCATTATTTAGTTTCTAAAACTTCTTTGCATTGAAAACAATTTATGTGTGCTTGCCAACCAACATCAATTTGTACTTCAATTATAAGGTTGTTTGAAACGAATGATTATTTAACCTTTCCCGCCTTCACAAGTTTCTTTTCTTCATTAAATTACTGTTTCTATCCTGGTATCTTGAGCTGAGGTTAATGGGCTGTAGAAAAAGTACTATTGTTTCAATTGTAACATTGAAGGCAAAAAGATTTGACTTCATACAACTGCTTTTTTCGAAATTTTACTGTCAAATTTTGTCAACAGCAATTGAGAGCTTTGTTTCGTTTTCTCAAATTTGCAGTCTATTATCAGTATTTTCAGCCTTTTTGATCAGTTTTGCTTCTCTGATATCAAGATGTATACGAGATGACTTTACTGCAATAAGACCTCTATCTGGCAGCTCATCAGTTTTACTTGACTCAGTTTCAGTGAATCTTGTACTAACCCCAAAACTTGATGGGTTTCGAGTTAAACGGTGCTGTATAAATTTTTTAGATTTCACTGGAACCTAAACTTGCAGCCGCATAAATTTTCTATCCATCTCATCTTGAATCATATACTTCTGTTTCAATTTTCGTTATCAGTTCAAGAGATCGATCAGATAACACTTCATTTGCTGTTGAATCCGAGCAAACTGAGGTTGCTGCTTTTCGGTGTAATTTTTTCTTTTTTTTGGTTAACACAAACATTACATAAGGGGTCTAAAATTTTGCCTGACTTTTTTGTATTATAATAATAGTAGCGTTTTTGTTGAAATCAATTCACTTGGAAGTTACTTGCAATTTTTATTTCATCTGGAGCATCTGAATTTTGTTGCGTCGTTATCTTGGAACAAGAGTGGTTGCAAGGAGGCAAAGATCTCGTACTTTTACTATTTGTTATTTTAGAGAATTTTAATTTGCGTTTAATATCAATGAAACTGCGTCTATTGTAAGTGGGCTTTGTTAGAGGCTGGCCTTTACTTATTTTCTAAAACTTCATTGGTTTGAGATCAATTTATCTGTGCCTGCCAACCAACATCAATTTGTAATTCAATTAGAGGGCTGACTGAAACGAATGGTTATTTAACCTTTCCCGCCTTTACAAATTTCCTTTTATTTATGAGGCTACTGTTTTTATCCTGGTATCTTGAGCTTATTAAAGGCTGTAGAAAAATGAATATTGTTTCAATTGTAACACTTGAGGCAATGATTTGACTTCATACAACTGCTTTTCTTGAAAATTCACTGTCGAATTTTGTCAATTAATCCAGGGTTTTGTTTCGTTCCGTCATATTTTCAGTCTATTATCTGTATTTTTAGTCCTTTTGCTCAGTTTTCCTACTCTGATATCAAGATGTATCCGATATGACTTTGCTGTAATAAGACCTCTATCTGGCAGCTCATAAGTTTTACTTGGCTCAGTTTCGGGGAATCTTGTACTAATCCCAAAATTTGATGGTTTTCGAGTTAAACGGTGCTTTATAATTTTTTTAGGTTTTACTGGAACTTAAGCTTGCAGCCGCATAAATTTTCTAACCATCTCACCGTAAATCATAAACTTCTGTTTCAACTTTCGTTATCAGTTCACGAGACTGTTCAGATAACACTTCATTTGCTTATGCACCCGAGCAAACTGAGGTTGTTGCTTTTCGGTGTAATTTATATCTTTTCTTTTTGGCTGGCACAAACATTACATAAGGGGACTAAAAATCTGTCGGATTTTTTGGTATTATAATATTGAGAGCGTTTTTGTTGAAACCATTTCACTTGGAATTTACTTGCAATTTTCTTTTCACCTGAAGCATATGAAATTTCTACGGTCGTTATCGTGGAACAAGAGTGGTTGCAAAAAGGCAAAGATCTCGTACTTTTACGATTTATTATCTTAGAGAACTTTAATTTGCGTTTAATATCAATGAAACTGCGTCTATTGTAAGTGGGCTTTGTTAGAGGCTAGCCATTATTTATTTTTTAGAAATTCTTTGGCTTGAGAACAATTTATGTGTGCTTGCCAACCAACATCAATTTGTACTTCAGTTGGAGGGCTGCTTGAAACGAATGATTATTTGTCCTTTCCCGCCTTTACAAGTTTCTTTTCTTTATTAAGTTACTGTTTCTATCCTGGTATCTTGAGCTGAGGTTAAAAAGCTGTAGAAAAAGTACTATTTTTTCAATTGTAACATTGAAGTCAAGGGTTTGACTTCATACAACTGCTTTTCTCGAAACTTCACAATCGAATTGTTTCAGCAGTAATCAAAAGCTTTGTTTCGTTCTGTCAAATTTGCAGTTTATTATCATTATTTTCAGCCTTTTTGCTCAGTTTTCCTTCTCTGATATCAATATGTATCAGATATGACTTTACTGCAATAAGACCTCTATGTGGCAGCTCATCAGTTTTACTTGATTCAGTTTCGGTGAATCTTGTACTAACCCCAAAACTTGATGGGTTTCGAGTTAAACGGTGCTGTATAAATTTTTTAGATTTCACTGGAACCTAAGCTTGCAGCCGCATAAGATTTCTAACCATCTCACCGTAAATCAAAAAATTCTGTTTCAACTTTCGTTATCAGTTCACGAGATTGATCAGATAACACTTCATTTGCTTATGCATCCGAACAAACTGACGTTGCTGCTTTTCGGTGTAATTTTTTTCTTTTCTTTTTGGTTGGCACAAACATTACATAAGGGGTCTAAAAATTTGTCGGATTTAATGGTAGCTTTTTTGTTGAAACCAATTCACTTGGAAGTTACTTGCAACTTTTATTTCATCTGAAGCATATGAATTTTGTTGCGTCGTTATCTTGGAACAAGAGTGGTTGCAAGGAGGCAAAGATCTCGTACTTTTACTATTTATAATTTTAGAGAATTTTAACTTGCGTTTAATATCAATGAAACTGCGTCTATTGTAAGCGGGCTTTATTAGAGGCTAGCCATTATTTAGTTTCTAATAATTCTTTGGTTTGAGAACAATTTATGTGTGCTTGCCCACCAACATCGATTTCTACATCAATTAGAGGGCTTCTTGAAACGAATGATTATTTAAACTTTCCCGCCTTTACAAGTTTTTTTTCTTTATTAAGTGTCTGTTTTTATCCTGGTATCTAGAGCTGAGGTTAAAGGGCTGTAGAAAAAGTATTATTGTGTCAATTGTAAAACTGGAGGCAATGATTTGACTTCATACATCTGCTTTTCTCGAAACTTCACTATCGCTTGTTGTCAACAGTAATCGAGGTCTTTGTTTAGTTTCGTCATATTTTTAGTCTAATGTCAGTATTTTTTGTCTTTTTGCTCATTTTACCTTCTCTGATATCAGGATGTATCCGATATGGCTTTACTGTAACAATACCTCTATCTGGCAGCTCATCAATTTTACTTGATTCAGTCTCGGGGAATCTTGTACTAATCCTAAAATTCGATGGGTATCGAGTTAAACTGTGCTTTATAGAATTTTTAGGTTTCACTGGAACCTAAACTTGCAGCCGCATAAATTTTCTATCCATCTCATCTTGAATCATATACTTCTGTTTCAATTTTCGTTATCAGTTCAAGAGATCGATCAGATAACATTTCATTTGTTATTGAATCCGAGCAAACTGAGGTTGTTGCTTTTCGGTGTAATTTACATCGTTTCTTCTTGGTTGGCACATACATTACATAAGGGGACTAAAACTTTGTCTGATTTTTTGATATTATGATAATGGTAGCGTTTTTTTTGAAACCAATTCACTTGGAAGTTACTTCCAATTTTTTTTCACCTGAAGCATATGAAACTTCTCCCGTCGATATGGTAGAAAAAGAGTGGTTGCAAAGAAGCAAAGATCTCGTACTTTTACAATTTATAATTTTAGAGAATTTTAACTTGCGTTTAATATCAATGAAATTGCGTCTATTGTAAGTGGGCTTTGTTAGAGGCTAGCCATTATTTATTTTCTAAAAATTCTTTGGTTTGAGAACAAATTATGTGTGCTTGCCAACCAACATCAATTTGTACTTCAATTAGAGGGCTGCTTGAAACGAATGATTATTTAACCTTTCCCGCCTTTACAAGTTTCTTTTCTTTATTAAGTTACTGTTTTTATCCTGGTATCTTGAGCTGAGGTTAAAATGCTGTAGAAAAAGTACTATTGTTTCAATTGTAACATTGAAGGCAATGATTTGACTTCATACAACTGCTTTTCTCGAAACTTCACTATCGATTTTTGTCAACAGTAATTGAAAGCTTTGTTTCGTTCTGTCACATTTGCAGTCTTTTATCAGTATTTTGAGCCTTTTTGCTCAGTTTTCTTTCTCTGATATCAATAATTATCCGATATGACTTTACTGCAATAAGACCTCTATCTGACAGCTCATCAGTTTTACTTGACTCAGTTTCGGTGAATCTTGTACTAATCTCAAAACTTGATGGGTTTCGAGTTAAAAGGAGCTTTATAAATTTTTTAGATTTCACTGGAACCTAAGCTTGCAACCGAATAAGATTTCTAACCATCTCACCATAAATCCTAAATTTCTGTTTCAACTTTCGTTATCATTTCACGAGATCGTTCAGATAACACTTCATTTGCTGCTGAATCCGAGCAAACTGAGATTGCTGCTTTTCGTTGAAATTTATTTCTTTTCCTTTTGGTTGGCACAAACATCACATAAGGTGTCTAAAAATTTGGCCGACTTTTTGGTATTATAATAATGTAAGCGTTTTTGTTGAAACCAATTCACTGGGAAGTTAGTTGCAATTTTTATTTCACCTGAATTATATGAAATTTCTCCCGTCGTTATCATGGAACAAGATTGGTTGCAAAGAGGCAAAGATCTCGTATTTTTACGATTGATTATTTTAGAGAACTTTAATTTGCGTTTAATATCAATGAAACTGCGTCTATTGTAAGTGGGCTTTGTTAGAAGCTAGCCATTATTTAGTTTCTAAAAATTCTTTGGTTTGAGATCAATTTATGTGTCCTTGCCCATTAACATCAATTTGTACATCAATTAGAGGGCTTCTTGAAACGAATGATTATTTAACCTTTCCCGCCTTAACAAGTTTCTTTTCTTTATTAAGATACTGTTATTATCCTGGTATCTTGAGCTGAGGTTAAAAGGCTGTAAAAAAGTACTATCGTTTCAATTGTAACATTGAAGGCAGTGATTTGTTTCATACAACTGCTTTTCTCGAAATTTCACTATCGATTTTTGTCAGTAGTAATTGAGAGTTTTGTTCGTTCTGTCAAATCCGATATGACTTTACTGCAATAAGACCTCTATGTGGCAGCTCATCAGTTTTACTTGACTCAGTTTCGGTGAATCTTGTACCACTCCCAAAACTGATGGGTTTCGAGTTAAACGGTGCTTTATAAATTTTTTAGATTTCACTGGAACCTAAGCTTGCAGCCGCATAAGATTTCTAACCATCTCACCGTAAATCACAAATTTCTGTTTCAATTTTCGTTATCAGTTCACGAAATCGTTCAGATAACACTTCATTTGCTGTTGATTTGGAGCAAACTGGGGTTGGTCTTTTTGGTATTGTAATAATGATAGCGTTTTTGTTGAAACCAGTACACTTGGAAGTAACTTGCAATTTTTATTTCACCTGAAGCATATGAATTTTGACCCGACGTTATTGTCGAACAAGAGTGGTTGCAAAGAGGCAAAGATGTCGTACGTTTACGATTTATTATTTTAGAGAATTTTATTTGCTTCCAATATCAATGAAACGGCCTCCATCTGTTGTAAGCGGGCTTTGTTAGAGGCTAGCCTTTGTTTAGTTTCTAAAACTTCTTCGGTTTGAGAACCATTTATGTGTGCTTGCCAACCAACATCAATTTGTACTTCAATTAGAGCGCTGCTTGAAACGAATGGTTTTTTAACCTTTCCCCCGCCTTTACAAGTTTCGTTTTACTTATGAGGCTACTGTTTTTATCCTGGTATCTTGAGCTGATTTCAAAAGGCTGTAGAAAGAACTATCGTTTCAATTGTAACATTTGAGGCAATTGTTTGACTTCATACAACTGCTTTTCTCGAACTTTCACTATGTCATATTGTCAGTCAATTTTTACTATTTTTAGTCCTTTTGTTCAGTTTTCCTTATCTGATATCAAGATGTATGCGGTATGACTTTACTGTAATAAGACCTCTCTCTGGAAGCTCATCAGTTTTACTTGACTCTTGTACTAATCCTAAAACTTGATGTGTTTGGAGTTAAATGGTGCTTTATAAATTTTTTAGATTTCACTGGAACCTAGATTTCTCGAAACCTCACTATCGAATTTTGTCAAGTAATCCAGGGTTTTGTTTCGTTTTGTCATATTTTCAGTCTACTATCTGTATTTTTAGTCCTTTTGCTCAGTTTTCCTTCTCTGATATCAAGATTATCCGATATGAGTTTGCTGTAATAAGACCTCTATCTGGCAGCTCATAAGTTTTACTTGGCTCAGTTTCGGGGAATCTTGTACTAATCCCAAAACTTGATGGGTTTCGAGTTAAATGGTGCTTTATAAATTTTTTAGATTTCACTGGAACCTACGCTTGGAGCCGCATAAGATTTCTAACCATCTCACAGTAAATCATAAACTTCTGTTTCAACTTTCGTTATCAGTTCACAAAATCGTTCAGATAACACTTCATTTGCTGTTGAATCCGAGCAAACTGATGTTGTTGCTTTCCGGTGTAATTTATTTCTTTTTTTTGGTTGGCACAAACATTACATAAGGGGCAAAAATTTGCCTGACTTTTTGGTATTATAATAATGCTAGCGTTTTTGTTGAAATCTGAAGGTTTTTGTTGAAACCTTCAGGTGAAATAAAAATTGCAAGTAACTTCCAAGTGCATACACTTGGAAGTTACTTGCAATTTTTATTTCACCTGAAGCATATGATTTTTGACCCGACGTTATTGTGGAACAAGAGTGGTTGCAAGGAGGCAAAGATCTCGTACTTTTACTATTTGTTATTTTAGAGAACTTTAATTTGCGTTTAATTTCAATGAAACTGCGTCTATTGTAGGTGGGCTTTGTTAGAGGCTAGCCAATATTTATTTTCTAAAAATTCTTTGGTTTGAGATCAATTTATGTGTGCTTGCCAACCAACATCAATTTGTACTTAAATTAGAGCGCTGCTTGAAACGAATGGTTTTTTAACATTTCCCCCGCCTTTACAAGTTTTCTTTTATTTATGAGGCTACTGTTTCTATCCTGGTATCTTGAGCTGATTTTAAAGGGCTGTAGAAAGATGACTATTGTTTCAATTGTAACATTTGGGGCAAATGTTTGACTTCATACCACTGCTTTTCTCGAAATTTCACTATGTCATATTGTCAGTCTTTTTTTACTATTTTTAGTCCATTTGCTCAGTTTTCCTTCCCTGATATCAAGATGTGTCCGATATGACTTTACTACAAAAAGACCTCTATCTAGCAGTTCATCAGTTCTTCTTGACTCTTGTACTAATCCGAAAATTTGATGGATTTCGAGTTAAACGTTGCTTTATAATTTTTTAGGTTTCACTGGAATCTAAGATTGCAGCCGCATAAGATTTCTAACCATCTCACAGTAAATCATAAACTTCTGTTTCAACTTTCGTTATCAGTTCACGAGATCGTTCAGATAACACTTCATTTGTTATTGAATCCGAGCAAACTGAGGTTCTTGCTTTTTGGTGTTAATATTTTCTTCTCATATTGTTTGGTACAAACATTAAATATGCGAACTAAAAATTTCTCTGATTTTTGGTATTATAATTATGCTAGCGTTTGTTTTGTTTGAAACCAATTCAATTGGAAATTACTTGCAATTTTTATTTCACCTGAAGCATATGAATTTTGAACCGACGTTATCGTGGAACAAGAGCGGTTGCAAAGGGGCAAAGATCCCGTAATTTTACGATTTATTATTTTAGAGAACTTTAATTTGCGTTTAATATCAATGAATCTGTGTCTTTTGTAAGTGGGCTTTGTTAGAAGCTAGCAATTATTTAGTTTCTAAAACTTCTGTGGTTTGAGAACAAATTATGTGTGCTTGCCAACCAACATCAATTTGTACTTCAATTAGAGGGCTGCTTGAAACGAATGATTATTTAACCTTTCCCGCCTTTACAAGTTTCTTTTCTCTATTAAGTTACTGTTTTTATCCTGGTATCTTGAGCTGATTTCAAAGGGCTGTAGAAAGATGACTATTGTTTCAATTGTAACATTTGAAGCAATTGTTTGACTTCATACAACTGCTTTTCTTGAAATTTCACTATGTCATATTATCAGTCTAATTTTATTATTTTTAGTCCTTTTGCTCAGTTTTCCTTCTCTGATTTCAAGATGTGTCCGATATGACTTTACTGTAAAAAGACCTCTATCTAGCAGCTCATCAGTTTTAGCTGAGTTAAAGGGCTGTAGAAAAATTACTATTGTTTCAATTGTAACATTTAATTCAATGATTTGACTTCATACAACTGCTTTTCTCGAAACGTCACTATCGCTTGTTGTCAACAGTAATCGAGGGTTTTGTTTCGTTCCTTCATATTATCAGTCTATTATCAGTATTTTCAGTCTTTTTGCTCAGTTTTCCTTCTCTGATATCAAGATGTATCCGATATGATTTACTACCATAAGACCTCTTTCTGGCGGCTCATCAGTTTTACTTGACTCAGTTTAGGGGAATCTTGTACTATTCCCAAAATTTGATGGGTTTCGAGTTAAACGGTGCATTATAAAATTTTTAAGGTTTCACTGGGACCTAAGTTTGCTGCCGCATAAATTTTCTAACCAACAAACTGAGGTTCTTCTTTTCGGTGTTTTTAGATTCTTTTCATTTGGGTTGCTACAGAAATCACATATCCAATCTTTAAATTCACCTGACCTTCTGGTATTATAATATTGATAGCATTTTTGTTGAAGCCCATTCTTTCGGAACTTACTTGCTTTTTTTTTCAGCTGAGGCATAGGGGTTTTGTCCCGACGCTTTCAGCACTGCAGTTAAAACAATTGACTTTTTTACACTCTTTGCTGCTGGAGGTCATCCATTGATCCGCAATAGGTCAAATTTTTAACGATCAGATTAACATGTGTTTTCTAGTTATTGCATTGACTGCCTTTGCGGACAACTTTCTCTGTGTATTTATCGCATGCTTCAAAAGCCGCAACGAAGTGGTTCCGTTATAATTGCTGATAATGAACTTGTCATAATTAGCATGTTCTACGCGTGTGTTAACGTTTCGTACAATTCAAGAGAAGTAATTTTTGGCAACAAAAATTGCAAACGGCTGATCTTGGTCTTCAATACAGAACGAAGCAATCAGCTAGATCGGTCTTCCCTTATAAGGCTTGCCAGAATAAGAAGACGAGATTCGCTCGTCTGAATCTTTTTGATATCTTGCAATCTGTTTAGTTTACTACGATACAACGCTTAGTGATAACAGACGCTACACAAACAACATACGAGGCTAATCTTTTCAGTTGACAGAAGGCTTCGGGGGACATTACGGTTAATAATTTAGGTTCGTATTCAGAATCTTGTTTTTTAAATATTACTCCTTATTTTTTCTTATTGTTTCATAAGCACGGCCCGCTTATATATATATATATATATATATATATATATATATATATATATGTATATATATATATATATATATAATATTATATTTATATATATATATATATATATATATATATATATATATATATATTTATATATATATATATAAATATTTATAAATATATATATATATATATATATATATATATATATACGGTATTTGAAAAAAAACGAAGTTGATTGCACAACAAAATAAACCACGAAAATATCAACGAGGCACAATGTGGGCATGAACCAAGAAGAGGAAATAAGGAGTAACATTTAGAAAACAACACTTGGAACTCTTGTGTCAAAATTCAGAGCATGAACTTTAAATGATAACCCTAATGTCCCCCGAAACCTTCTGTCAGCTAAGTCAGAGATATTAATTGAAAAGCAGTCAATTGAAAAGATTAAATTCCAATGTTCTTTATCTAGTATTTGTAATCACATAGCGTTGTGCCGTATTACGCGCATACTGAAAAACTGCCAGAATTCAAGTAATGGCAACTTGGTTAATCTGGCTTTCTTGTTCTGGTGATAATTATAAGGAAAGACTGACTTTTCTGATTGCTTCGTTCTGTATTGAAGTCCAAGATCTGCTGTTTTGAAATTAGATTTACTGTAACAGTGGTTCTTCATAATGTCACTGGATACCGCAGTGGAGCAGCATCGGGCTATTTCGACAGACAATAGACATACCAAAAAAGCAGTTTTTTCGTCATATGAAACGTTAATACACGCGTAGAACATGCTAATTACGACAAGTTTATTATCAGCCAAATAAAGCGGGAGCACTTTTTTGCAACCTTTGACGGCTGCAACAAATACACAGAGAAAGTTGTCTGCAATTGCATTCACTGCAATAACTGAAAAACACATCCAAATCAAATCGTGCCAAACTTAACCTGTTGCGGATTAACAAGTGAAGAAATTTTGTGACAAACATTTCAACATCCTGTGTTCCGTACCAGCCTGAGGTCAAGTACGACACGTCCACTACACTTTTTCCCAAACAACAAGTACTATATTCAAAGTCTGTAACCTCTAAATTCTGGTCTGTTGACGTCGCAAATGAACTAACGAAATCAGACAGTGATCTCTTGACACGAGATCATTTTTTGTTATTCGAGTTACCAAAAAAAAACAGATCAAGATCTCAATCTGTTTCAGTAAATCACCGGCCAAAAAATGAACCCAAAAATCAACGCCACTTTTTCATGGTTGTGCATAGATATCTTTAAGACATAAGCTCCTGCAAAAAAAAACAATACAATACAAATCGCAGGAAACAAACAATTTGTCTAAGGGTCTTGTCAGGTTAACAATTTGAAAAGCCCCTCAAAAGAAAAAGTACAGCCCGAAAACTACAGCCGAGAGCTAAGTTCCACCGCGAAATTGAAAGTCAATGAGTGTTCCATCAACAAGATGTTAATATAATACCAAAAAGAGAGACAATTTTTAGTGCGGTTATGTTATGTTTGTATCCACCAAAAGGGAAAGAAATTAAAAACAACGAAAAGCAACCACCTCAGTTTGCTCGGCTTCGATAAAAAATGAAGTGTTCTCTGAACAACCTCGTGAATTGATTTTTTAAGTTAAAACAGAAGTTTGGAAATTACGGGGAGATGGTTAAAAAATGTATGCGGCTGAGCTTGGCTCAGTGAAACTTGAAAAAATTTTAACACGCCTTTTTGATCGAAATCCATCAGTTTTTAGGATTAGTGCTAGAGTCCCCAAAATTGAGTCAAGTAAAACTGAAAATACTGAAAATATACTGAACACACGACGCAACAAAACAAAGCCCTCGATTACTGTCGACAAGTAATAATAGTGAAATTTCGAATAAAGCAGTTTTTAGAAGTCAAATCATAGCCTCAAAAGATACAATTGAAGCCATAGTCAATTTTCGACGCTCTGAAGCCTCAGTTTAAGACACCCAGTTAAAAAAAAGCAGCCTGATAAAAAGGGAAAACATAGAAGATTGGAAAAGGTCAAATAACCATACAGGTCAAGCAGCTCTCTAATTGAGTTACATATTGGTGGTCGTTTGCAAGCATACAAAGTTGGTTCTCAAACAGGAGAAATTTCAGAAAATAAAGAAACTGTAACAAAGCCAACTTGCAATAGATACAGTTTCATTGACAATAAACGCAAATTATATTTCTCTAAGCTAATAAATCGTTAAAATGCGAGATTTTTGCCTCATCGAAACCTCCCTTGTTCTACAATAAGCGATCTTACCGAATTACGAGACTTCGTCCTATGATTCGTTTCATCTAATGGAATTGTTAGAGCGCAAAATGTTGGCCCATAAAGCAGTCGAGTGTTCATTGGATTTCGACTATTGGTCAATCTCGATTTGGACTAACGCTGATAAGTTGTACTGGAATTGTGCATATTCATGAAATTATCGTATATAATCATGTCATATGCTTTACGCCGGAACGCAGACTTTTGATAATTGACAACATACCAAAGTTTCTTCAAGGCCTTGAGTTTTACGGGTTGAGCATCAAGTTAACGTGGTTTCAGACAATAAACAATTCCCGATCATGAAGGAAACGAGATTGAATTCTATTGAAAAATAAATTCCATTAATCTTAATATAGACAAGGAAATTAGAATATTTGGATAAGGATAATTGTGGACTAATACACAAGGATGCAAACCACACGCGGCATGACTGATACTCAGAGTCTTCATCTACTATTTCTATCATATATTCTTATTCGAAAACTGCATTTCAGCGAATTGAAAGCTTGAGAGTCTTAACTGTAGAAATTCAAAGACAAATTTTACAACAACAAAAAACAAGAGCATGAATCCAAATATTAGACCTAAATGATAAAGAAACAGTCTTCAGAGAAACTTCTCTCTTAATGTTTTGTTTCATAATTGAATTGAACTCATTCTGACTGTAAAAAAGTTGACTTCAAGTTAAATGCTACCTGATGAAGCTAGATATAGCAAAAAATTTTAAAAATTAAATTGATGTGGTTTTAGGGGTTCATGCAGGACCCGATCAAGTAACAAACGATATTGAAGTGTGTTGTAAAAAAATCCACTAAATTCAATGCAAAATGCTTACCTCGCTAATTATCAAAATAAATTTGCATTGAGCATCAAATGCAGATATTTTGGCTACTGTGGTACAACAGAGAAATAGGAAATCATCGTAGCGTTGATTAATTAAGCTGGAGTGGTAGTCAGCAAAGGCTTCCATCTCGACAAAGATGCGCTGCATCATTATGCTCCTTACCAAAAAAAAACCTAAAGGCTTAAATGAGCAACATCGCGCAAGTTATCACATACGAACTCAAACCCAATTCAACTGCAAAAACTTAAACGGCTAAAAATGAGGGCAATCAAGGGGGTATTGGAGCAAATATTATTATTTTGATATAGACTAAAAGAAATTGAGCCTTAAGTTTTATTTTAGTGCATTGAAACGCAAATTTTGTGGATGTTCATGTCAATAATCAAGGACAATTCAATGCAAAAGTCTGACTGTTACAATGAAATTTGCGATAATATAATAAAACGCAGAGACGTGGTGAAATAAAAATTGCCATTTGACTAAGAACTTCCAATGACAACTCTAAATTTCTTCATGATATCAATGAAGTCCGAAAGCTAGCGGCGCAAAATTACAATAGCAAAGCTTTAATGGTACTTATTCCATTTTATAACCTACTTCAATGTCAATGACAAAAAGCTCAAGTTGAATTATTTGCAGATATGTAGGTTAACATCTTCGAATAGGGATATCTCCAGACTAAAAAACGAGGGTTTCAATCACACGTGGCATGAGTGTTACTGAGAGTCTTCATGTACTATTTGTACTGTATATAATTATTCGAAAATTACTTTTCTGCAAATTAGAAAAAGAAATTTTTCAGACCCTGGAATTCGATGAATTTTGAATTGATCTTCAGATCCCACTGAAAATTTTCCGATCCCAATCTCAAATAATTACAGAGTGTGGTTGTTTTTTTCAGTTTGTAAATTTTTTTTTTGAGTTGGGGCACTTTTATAAATGAGGCTCGAAAAAACTATATGCTCCTCTAAGAAAATATTTTTGTCACGAAACCTGCAGACGCACACCTTTTCTTCCCACTTGTAACAGCCTTCCATGCAGCAGAAATAGTTGTGCATACAATTTCCATAAAACGTTGCGATCACTCTTCTGCGCTTGCAGTGACTGTTTTTCAGCCCAAGCTGGTCAAAAATCATCAATTTTTGCAGAAAATTGCTTGTCAAAGTGTATTTAAACAATCAATCAAAATGCAAAAAAAATGTATTTACTCACTCACGCACCAAAATTTGCAGTATCGTTCCTTATCTCTGATCAAGTAGATCGTCGATGTAAAAAGGCGGCAAAACCCAACCCAGAAGTTATCAAAGAAAAACTGTCCTGAACTGCAAATGCAGATATTTTGAGTTTTAGGGCACAACAGAGATAAGACATGGTAGTTTTGTTTGTATGGGCAAAAGTGGTAGCCACTAAAGATTTCTACCTCATCAAAAGATATTAGGCAAAATTATGCTCGCTAGGAAAAAAACTTGAACGCTTAATTGAGAAACATTGCGCCAATTATTACATACGAACAACATCCAGTTCCAATACCAAAGCTTAAAAGTCCAAAAATTAGGGCAGCTAAATGCGTTCTTGACTTGATATTTACTGAAGGCACTTGAGCTACAAGCTCTATGCATTTTCATAAAAGCACGACATGTTGATGATCTTGCCAAATGTCAAGAATAAGTTCTATGCAAAATCTGACAGACACTATAAAATTTGCAGTAAAAACAACCTCGCAATTGTTACTTTAAAATACCAAAAAGGGGCTGAAAATATCCGATGACAACTCTTTCGCTGAAAAATTTATCACAATATCATAGAAGCCGGGAAGTTAGTGACGCAAAAGTGCAATACCAACGCTTTGCTGGAGTTTCTGGAGAAACCATTTGAAGTCAAAAACAAACGCTTACGATGAATTTTATATAGACAAGGAGATTAGAATAGTGGATAAGGATATATGCGGACAAACACACAAGGGTGCAAACCACACCAAGCATGAATGATACTCAGAGTCTTCATCTTTTAATTCTATCATATACTCTTATTCGAAATTTGCATTTCAGCGATTTGAAAGTTTGAGAGTCTTAACTGTAGAAATTCAGAGACAAATTTTAAACAACAAAAAACAAGAGCATGAATCCAAATATTAGACGTAAATGAAAACAAAACAGTCTTCAGAGAAACTCATATCTTAATGTTTTGTCTCATAATTGAATTGAAATCATTCTGACTGTAAAAAAGTTGACTTCAAGGTGAATACTACCTGATGAAGCTAGATATAGCAAAAGAATATAAACATTAAAATTGATGTGGTTTTGGGGGTTCATGCAAGACCCGATCAAGTAACAAACGATATCGAAGTGTGGTGTAAAAAAGTCCACTAAATTTAATGCAAAATGCTTACCTCGCTAATTACCAAAATAAATTTGCATTGAGCTTCAAATGCAGAAGTTTTGACTACCGTGGTACAACAGAGAAATAGAAAATAATCGTTGTGTTGATTAATTAAACTGGAGTGGTAGCCACCAAAGGCTTCCACCTCGACAAAGATGCGCTGCAACATTATGCTCCTTAGCAAAAAAACCTAAAGGATTAGATGAGCAACATCGCGCAAGTTATCAAATACAACCTCCAACCCAGTTCAACTGCAAAAACTTAAAAGGCTAAAATTGAGGGCAACTAAAAGGATATTGGTGCAAATATTATTATTTTGATATAGACTAAGTGAAATTGAGCTTTAATATTGTTCTACTGTTTTGTTTCGTTTCATAAATGAATTGAAATCATCCTGATTGTAAAACTGATTTCAGAGGAACAAGCAAGACCCGATTTTGTAACAAAGAAGATCGAAGTGCGTTGTAAAAAAAATCCCACTAAAATTTACGCAAAATGTTTACTTCACTAATCATTAAAAGAAATTTGCAATGATCTCCAAATGTAGAGGATATGCAGAACTGAAGATGTTTTTCCACAAGGTGAGTTTTTCATTAAGGTTCGCATTGGCTCGAAGGGTTTTATTAACTAATTGGATTGATCAATTGGTATCTTGGTGATAAGGAATTTGAGGAGATGACTCCTAGATAATAAAAAGTGTTATTGTTCCTGATTGCATTGCCAGATAGAAAAGCTTTGTCGTTTTTTGCTAGTTCAACTCCTCTTCTGAATTCAATGCCTTTCAGTTGTCAACACTCAATTAGTTTTTATAACTGTATAATTCGAGTTACTGCTGGCTGTAAAAGTAATTACTGCTGCTACCACTAGATTATCGGCACAGAAAATTACCTCCAATTCATCAAGTTTCTACTCGAAGCATAGCAGGAATTTCAAATGCAGATGAATTGCAGAATTAGACCTGGTTTTACGCAAGTTGAGTTTTTGATTAATGTTTCCAACCTCTTGATGGGCTTCATTAATTATGTGGCTTATGTGGTGTCTAGGTGATGAGAAGCTTGAAGAGATGACTCCTAGGCAACAAGAGATATTAATGTACCTGATTGTTTTGACAGATAAAAATGTTTTGTCGTCCTTTGCTAGTTGCCCTCCTCTTTTGAATCCGTTGGCTTTTTTCTCTGAGATGTCAACATTCAAGAAGTTTTAAGAGCAGTATAATTCAAGTTTGTTTAGGTTTTAATGTAAAAACGGATGATCGCTACTACCGAGTGATAGATCGGCAGCAATGCAAAATTACCTCTAATTCATCACGTTTTAACTATTAGTATAGATAAGGAATTAAAAGTCTAAAAATTAAAGCGATAGTTTGTCCCCTTGGGCAACACCAGTTTCCTGCTTTATTTCTTTTGATAAACTTATATTTGTTGCAGGCTACACCAATGTACTGACGGCTTTGTTGTTGGGAGTCCCATTTTAACAAGTTCTGATATCAACAGATTCCAAACAATAAAATTAAATGCCTTTTCATAAGCAGTAGAGCATGCGTAGATTTTTTCACAAGGATTCACGTTCATTTTGATTGCTTCTTTGATATTGGAGGCAGCATGCATTGTCGAGAGGCCACGTCGAAAACTGTATTGGCTTGGTGGTATATTCCGCAATTTTCTGACCACGTTTGGAAACACTGATAAAATATTGCTGTAAACTTTGCTTACGAACAACACAGAAAGTCATTTCCTCTAAAGGAACAAGGTTCTGTTTTTTTTATCCTTCCCTTTGCGTAATAAATGTATGTACGATAATTTCCAGATGTTAGGAAGTGAACTCCCTGTAAAACAGAGATTGAATAATTGACAACGAATTTTTTCTTGTTGCACTCGTTTGTTATGCCATCTGGTCTTCCAGATCCAGCTACTTTCATATCTGAAAATTCAGTTGTGAATTCCGTTTTTGTTCTGGCATTCTAAAGCTAATTTGATGCCTATTGGCCGAGATTGAACACGAGTACAGTAAATTGTTTTATTAAACAAAAAATAACTACAAATTCCGCAATGCCTCCTTGGAAAATATATCAAGTAACGGTGGAATGCCAGAGTGCATGCGGACTGTGGACCAATATAAGAGTCTATTGGCAAAAAAAGAAAGTACAAACAGAACAACGTGACCCCATATGCGGTTTCTGCACTGCGAAAAAGCAGCAGTAATTACGGAATCTGATAGAATTGAAGTAGATCATAAGCAATTCGACTGTAAAAATAAAGCGTAAAAAGTAACGATTCATTTAATTGAAATTAAGCCGTCACAGACATACAAATACATCGAGCCACGGAAACTGAATTTCGCCGAAGTTGTCAAAGAAACTAAAAAAGATCATATAGAGCAGAGGAAGCCGTCCAAAACCCTGATGGTACCAGGACCCGGCCTGATCCTTCCAATGTAGAAGCTGGAGACAAATGATTCGTATCAGAAACATCACTGCTCCTATTATCCCCATATAATTCACAAAAATTTTTTTACTGTGTTGTTTAATAATTGAATTAAAATCTTTCTGTTTGCAAAAAGAACTGACTTCAATTTGCATTTTACCTAATGAAGCTAGAAATAGCAAAAACGTTGAAACGACAAAATGAAGTGGTTTCAGAGAAACAAGGGAGACCCGTTTTTGTAGCAAACAAGATCGAATTGGGTTGTGAAAAAATTCCACTAAAATAAACGCAAAATGCTTACTTCACTAATCATTAAAATAAATTTGCAATGATCTTCAAATGTAGACGGTGTGCTGAATTAAAATTGGTTTTCCGCAAGATGAGTTTTTGGTGAAGATTTGCATTGGCGTGATGGGATTTATTAACTAAGTGGATTGATTAATTGTTGTCTTGGCGATGAGGAAATTCAGGAGATGACTCCTAGGTAATAAAAGTGTTAGTGTACCTGATTTCATTTCCAGATAGAAAATGTTTGTCGTCTTTTGCTAGTCGACCTCTTCTTCTGAGTTCAATGTCTTTGTGTTGTCAACATTCAAGTAGTTTTTAAAAAACTTTAATTCGAGTTTGTTTAGGCTTTGCTGTAAAAATGAATGACTGCTCCTACCGAGTACTAGATCGTGGGCATAAAAATTTACCTCTAATTCATCGCAATTCAACTTTTAGTATAGATCAAAAATCAAAAGACAGGAAAGTCAAGGTGTTAGTTTGTCTCCTTGGGCAAAACCAGTTTCCTACTTTTTTTGGTTCGATAGCTTTTCTTAATCTAATGCTTAATTTAGATTGCAACAGTGTACTGATTGTTTTGCTATTAGAAGTCCCTAATTAACATTCTGATATCAAGAGACTCCGATCATTGAAACTATATGTTTTTCGTAATCAATAAAGCATGCGTAGTACTTTTCACAATGTGTCACGTTCATTTTAATTGTTTCTTTGAGGTGAGAGGCCGGAGGCATTGTCAAGAGGCCACGTCGAAAATTGTATTGGCTTGGCTGTAGTACTCCGCAATTTTCTGACTACAGTTGGTAACTGTGACCACTGTTAAATGGTGTTAATGGTGTGAGCAACATTTTCTGACCACTGATAAAACATTCCTGTGAAAATTTTTTAAAAACAACACAGCAAATTTTTTCCTCTAGAAACATAGTTCTGTTTCATAACCTTTCCCCTTGCATAATAAATGTATCTGAGATAATTTCCAGATGTTAGGAAGTGAAATCCCTGTAGAACAGATTTAATAATTGAAAACTATAGATGTAAATTAGGAAGATTTTTTTCTTGATGCACTCGTTTGTTATGCCATCTGGTCCATTTTAATGTCAAAGGATTTTTAAAACCAACACAGAGGGTAAGTAGCTGCTATGCATACAGTGAGAAAGTGATAAAAAAGTGGGAATTAATAAAAAGCGCAAAGTTTTATAAAGATACTTAGAACTTCAAATCTTCATACCTGCATCCAGGCTCTGTACAGCATCTGAAACAGAGAACCGAAGTAAATTGATAGCAAATCTTACATACAAACTGCAGCAAAACCCAAACAAGAAACTCAAACAAAGGTAACCACATAGTTCACATGAGTTCTCTTGAATAAACGCATTTCTTTGGAACGTTGAAAGATAAAGAACAACTTTGAAATCATGCTTGAATGACCAGACAGACTAGAAGAAGCGGTCCAATGTAGATACTTGCAATGTAGAAGCTAGAGACAAATAATTTTTATCTGAAATAGCAACTGCTCTTAATATCTCCAAAAAATTCGATTTTCAAAGGATCGGTAAACTTAACCCCACAGTTAAACGGCTACTACACATACGGTGCGAGAGTGATAAAGTTAAATGGGATTTTAGATAAACGCATTTTTTGTTAAATAAAATGAGCGTCTAAAATCTGTATACGTACGTCCGGACCTCACGTCCGCATCTGAATAAGGGAACCAAAGAAACTCAATAGCCAATCTTATGAACAGAACGCGGCAAAAACTTACCCAGAAATTCAAGAAAAATGAAATCAGACAGTTCAAATAAAATCTTCATGACTAAGCGTATGTCTATCGGAAATCGAAGGAGCGAGAACAACTTTGGAATTGAAGCCGACCACATAGCGTTTTATCAATAGCAATCTGTCAGCACTTGTAAAAATTTATCATCAACATAGCCGTAGTTTAGAAAAACTTAACCTCAAAGTTATTGCAGCCTATTTTGCACGAAAATATATAATATTAATTTTTTGGGAGATAACGGAAATAGACAAATAGACCACAAAAGTGACTTCAATTCTAGACTGGACACCACGACTTGCGGTGTTTCTCTATGTGAGTTCCTAAATGTCTGAAAAAAGCATGGCTTAAACAAAAATAACGCAGCACATGCAGCGTTAAGCTAAAAGGCAAGCACGAACCACCAGCAAGAAGATGAAAGCAATCACGCAAATAAACATTGGTACACTGTGAAAAAGCAATGAAAATTGTGCATAAATCTACAACATCGACTGAAGTCAACGATTCGTACTCCCATTTCTCCAAGGCCATCTATTAAACAGCAGCCGCCTCTGCTAAAGACAATCCAGAAAATGGTCTAATTAAGATTTGTAATTGCTGCACAATAAATTGAAAGCTGACTACAGACAGAGGTTCCCGGAAAGATGATCAATACGTTAAGCCACAGAAGCCGAGCTTCGTCGATTTTGTGAAAAGAGTTAATAAAGAACAGATAGAACAGAAGAAGCCGTCCTAGAACTTGAGACTTTATGTAACCAGCCTGAAACTTCTACTGTAGAAGCTAAAGAAAAATGACTTATATCTGAAATAGCATTTTCTCTCGATTTCCCCATAAAATTTGATTGTCAAAGGATTGGTAAGCCAAACCACACTACTGGTAAACCAAGCTACTACGCATGCAAGGCGAAAGGGATAAAATGAAGTGTTATTTAATAAAAAGCGCAAGTTTTTTAAACAAAAACTGAGCGTATCAATTCTCTATAGATACATCCAGACCTCTTAAATTCTGAAAGAAAGAACTAAAGGAATTTGACAGCCGTTCTGGTTTACGAACAAAATGCAGCAAATACCAACCCAAAAGAGAAAAAAAACAGTTCAAATGTGCTCTTCGTGACTAAACGTATGTCCTTGGAAAGTCGACGGATCAAAAACAGCTTGGAATAATGATTGATTGAAGCTCTAACACATGACTTTCTACTTCTGACCGAAACGTTCACTACCAAAACAATGAAAATAAAGAATTTTATCTAATTTAATACATTAGCAAACTATTGCGGTCGAAGCAGACCACAAAGTGGTTTATCAAAAGCATTCAGTTGAAACACTTATAAATATCTATCACATAACACTAACTACATAACCGTAATGAAAAAAGAACTTAACCTCAAAGTTATCGCAGCCTGAACAGAAAACAGATTTGGAATTCATTTATCAGGAACTATCCGAATTATGCAGCACAGCCACGACACTAGACAAATAGTACTCGGTGATATCCTCAATTGTAGACTCGGTATCACAACTTGCGGTGGATCTCTATGTGAGTTTTGAATAACTGGAATGCACGGCGTGAACTAAAATAACACACCAACGTACACATTTCCAAACGCTGAAAATGTAATTGACATCATATTTGTAAGCAACAGAATTTTGAATCAAGTCAGCCAAGAAGAAATAAGAGATAATATGTTCCTAATGAAAACACGTATAGTTCAGCGTTGACTCAAAAGGCAAGCACAAAACAGTAGCAAGCAGGCAAAAGCTGGTACCCTAAATAAACATCGATGAAATATCAAAAGCAATCAAGAAGAAAAAATCCTACAACACCGAGTGAAATCAACAATTGGAACTCCCATTTGTCCAAGGCCTTCTATGAATCAGCAGCCGAATCTACCGAAGAAAAATCAACAAAATGGTCTATTATAGAATTATAATTGCTGCACAAACAAATGGAATCTGATTACAGAAACAAGTTTTAGGATAGAATATTTTTTTGAAATGAAACGCACACTCAGACAATGTGAAATATAGAGTGAAAAATGCATCAGATTAGTCGAGAAAACTATGTAATCGTTAAAACACAATCTTTAAAAAATGTTTGGGACATACTAAAATCAAAACAGGTGACTTCTAGAGGAACGCAAACCACCAATATGGTTTGGGAGGCGTAATTCAAAGAAATATGAGGGGCTAAAACAACAATCCCACAAGAGACACGTTTCAAAGCAAAATTTTTAGGGAACCATGATTATTCTTTCACTAACTACGAATGTTATTCACACCTAAACACACAAATTATTTATAAGCGAACTGAAACATTGAAATGTTTCAAACCCTTAACTGTAGAAAGCCAAAGAAAACTTTTAATTGATAAAGTACAAGAGCGTGAATCCAAATACCAGATTTAAGTGAAAACGAAAACAGTCTTCAGAAAATCTCTTATTTTTGTAGTTCAAAATTGAATTGAAATCAATAAGATTATAAACGAAACTGAATTCAAGTTGCATTTCACCTGATGATGCTAGATATATTGAAAAATTTGAACCACAAAATTACATGATTTCAGAGTTACAAGCATGACCGGATTTTGTAACAAAGGAGATCGATGTGTGATGAAAAAATCCCACTGGATGTAACGCAAAAAGCTCACCTCCCTGATTATCAAAAGAAACTTGCAATGAACTTCAAAAGCAGACGATGTGCAGAATTAAAGTTGGTTTTCTTAAAATTTAGTTTATGATTAAGGTTCGCAATAGTTTGATAGGCCTTATTAATATACTGGATTAAAGGTGTCCTGGTGAGATGAGTCCTAGGTAACAAATTGTGGTAGTGTATCTGATTGCTTCGCCGGTTAGAAAAGGTCTGTCGTCTTTTGCTAGTCCACCTCCTCTTCTGAATTCAATGTCTTTGATTTGTCAGCATTCAAGTAGTTTTTAGAACAGTATAATTCGTATTTGTTTAGGATTTCTTTTAAAAATGAATGACTGCTGCTACCACTAGGTTGTCGGCACATAAATTTAACTCTAAATCATCACTTTTCTACTCGCTGTATAGATCAACAACAAAAAGGCTGACAAAAGTTGATAGTCTGTCTTCTTGGGCCACACGAGTTTTTATATAGATGCTATACAGAGCGTAAACGTTGGTGAAAATATTTTTATAATTGAGCTAGTGCTTTAGCAAACCTTAATTAGATAGGTTGACTGAAATGTCTTTGCATTTCTTTGATGACAGTCCCCCCTCACGCTGTCTGAGAAGCAATTTGTTGGAAATTTATGCTGACATGTTTAAATTTGTCTCAAATTTATGCAAATCCAATAAGTTCATGACTTCAGATTGAACTTGCTGTTTATAATTTGAATTCTTTTTACGTGCATTTTTGTATTAGTTTGCGTGAATTTTAAACACAGGGTTATGTCCAAAAAAATTTCAGATATATGAACTGAACTTAAAAGTTCGCTGTTAAATTTTGGGAAACAAGAGGACACAAACTGTGTGCAAAGGCTTTCACATCTGACGATGTGTATAAATCTTTTGACTACAAATTAGGAATTTCCTTAACTGCTGTCATCTTTGCTACTTTATTTTAAGGCCATGGGTTAACCCTAAATCCCAGACTACTACTAATAGGTGTTAGTTTTAACACAGAAGTTATACTTTCTAGAAAATGCTTCCCTTGATGGCTGAATGTCTCATTTTTTACTCATCTGTCTTGTTGATTTAATATCAAGCGTTATTGTGCGACAATTGAATTTAAAGATATAAACAAAAGACTTACCTTAAAAGCTTTGATTATTATAACTCGTATTTGTAGTATAATTCTGATTCCCAGAAAAGTAGGACATGGTAGTAGTTATTAATTGCTCTCAAACTAAATTTGTTGCAAATATTTTAGCCGTGTCTTGCAAATTGGCCTATAGCTTATTTTCTTCCTCGTTTGACTATTTTACTAGTGGAATTTCCTCCTCGATTTCCTTCTTTTTGGTGGTTTAAGTTGCCTTATTTTAATTTAAAGCAGCTTAACCTAATTGGCGGCCCTGAAGTATCAAAAAGTCAAATAGAACGAGTCTCAAAATTGATTTCCTTTATTCAATTTATTTTTGTTGCAAAATCAGCTCTGATAAAAATTATTTGAAGCCACTTTTTAATTGCCTTTATCCCCTCTGTTGAAGTAGCCCTCTTTTAATTGGGCTGAAACGTTTACAAATAATGAGATTTGCGCGGTATGAACCGTCTGCACAGTATTTATCTTCAGTAGCTTTGCTTTTGCGAATCCTGACAACAAAAACGGATCCAAAAGAAACAAGAATAGGGCGTTTTTCGTCTTCCTGAAACTTTAAACTGAACTGAACGGGACTGAACTGAAACGTAAAGTGAACTGAAACCGGAGTGTCTGTTATGAGTTTTAGATCATTAAATCCTTCATAATAATGATAAAAAAAGAGGCGGCACTCCACTAACTTTGGATTTAAATTGGGAGCACCAAAAAATTTGCACAGATTTTTCATCAGGTTTCTGCCGTGTAATAAATGACTTTTTATCAATATCTGCAAAACCAGAAAAATATGCTGAGCTCGCTAGTTATGATCGGGAACAATTTCAGGTAGAGGAATAGTTTTTTGAACAGAAAAATTTATTTTTGATTTCAAGTATTGTAGTTCGTCTAAATGTTTTTTCATAGTCTTGTTGTTGCTGCAACCATTGGTTTTAAGTGTATTAAAGGAAAATTTAGCCTTTGAGTGGCTCTTTTTTTGAAGAACAGCTAAACAGTGGTCAGCCTTTCTAATTTCAGAAGACAAACTAACCAGTCTTCGTTCAAGTTTTGCATGAGAGTGCTAAGTGTCTTTCACTTCCCGATGTTGATTACAGCTGACAAACTCCACGGCTGCACCCACCATCATTCATTGACCTATAAAGCAGCTAAATAATTTATTGCAACAATTTGGCTAATTGACTAAATTTATCATCACAACTTTTTCAAAACGTAGATGAGTTTTTATTTTTGCAAGAAACAATTTGTATTGATAAAAAAACAAAGTCTTTGAACTGAACTGATCTGCTGTTCAGTTCAAGGACTTTCATTTTCTTCATTGCAAATGCCAGCTTGCAATGATAAAAACTTGTTTACGTTGTGATAAAATTGTGATAAATTTGTTGATTTACCCAATTTGTTTCGATAAATTTAATTAGTTGTTATATATGCCAATGAATGATGATGGGTGCAGCCGTGGTTGCTGTCAGCTGCAATTAACATCTGGAGGTAAAAACAGCTTCCAATTTTGAGCTAGCTAGCTGGTGCGAAAGGAGTTGACTTGAAACCCTCACGCTAAAGTTGAACAAAAACTAGATCGTCTGAAGTTACAGATGATCAACTTCGGTTAGCTGTCCTTTAAATCAAAAGTCATCCACTCAAACGCTAAACCTTCTTTTATTGGTAGCATTGAAACCAATGGTTGCAGTAAAAACGAGACTATAGAAAATTTTATACGAAATTTGTGGCGTGATAGCCGAGAGGTAAGGTGTGTGGTTCACATGACAATGATTGAGAGTTCAATCCCCTGCCTCCGTTAAGCTGTCTGTGTGAGGATGAGCTCCCACTTAACCATAGCTTCAGGTTGACCATAGATTGACCAATGTTGGCTTTAATAATGGTACCACGTGAAAGTTTCAGACGCAAAAAAAAGTGGCTATAGTCACAAAAAAAGCAATGCTGCTCATGAAAGTCTGAATTGTGGGAAATAATAAAAAAAGGCAGCTGAAAACAGGCTACTGTAGGCCTAATGCTGTTCCGCTGCGACTATGCAGAAAACACAATTATTTAAATTCAATCTTTTCAAAAAACAAGTTCTCTACATAAAATCGTTGCAGACCTCATTTATGAAACAAAACAGTATAAAAAAGAACTTATAGTATTATTGCTTTCGTTAACAAAAATTGTTGTTTTGTTCTTGACGCTGAAACCAATCATCGTACCTTTTAAAGTGCTGAAACTAATTATGAATTTGTCTATTGGTCGTCAATCTAATATTGGTGGCATAGCAGTCTTCTTCAGTATCGTTTCTGCTGACGATCTCTTCGTTAACGCTTTTCTTAGCAATTTGGGCTACAATCCGCAGGAAAAATTTGATCTTAGATACCTGCCTGATCTTCAAGAGATCCCGTTTGCAATTTGTTATTTAGCGATGTGAATGCAATCATTTTTTAGTCAACTCTATCCCTACCCCAACTTGCACCCATTTTTCATCAATTAACTGCCGTTAATATGTGACTTTTTATCAATACCTGCGAAACCAGAAACTTATGCTGAGCTTGCTAGTTTTGATCGGGAACGGTTTCAGGTAGAGGAATAGTTTTTTGAACAGAAAAATTTATTTTTGATTTCAAATTTTGTAGTTCGTCTAAATATTTTTTACATAGTCTTGTTGTTTCTGCAATCATTGGTTTTAATAGTATTAAAGGAAAATTTAGCTTTTGAGTGGCTCTTTTTTATTTAAAGGACAGCTAACCAGTGGTCAACCACTCTAATTTCAGAAGACAAATGAACCAGTCTTCGTTCAAGTTTTGCATGAGAGTGCTAAGTGTGTTTCACTTCCCGATGTTGATTGCAGCTGACAAACACCACGGCTGCACCCTTCATCGTTCAGCGACCTATAAAGCAACTAGTTAAATTTATCGCAAAAATTTGTCTAATTGACTAAAGTTATCACAATTTTACCACAACGTAAATGGTTTTTGGTTCGGGGTTTCTATAGCACTTAACTTCTCGGTTGTGAGCTGAAAAAACTGTTCAAAGTTGAAGACTTTGTTTAAACTGCGCACTGGGAATTTTCAGCAAATATTCCAGAGTTAAATGAAATTAAGATTAAATTTATGAGAGTTTTATAGAGTTTAATGTGAATGTCATTGCTTATGAGAAATGCAGCTAAAGTTACGAGTCGAGGTTTTAATTATGGTCTTTTGTTGTGGTCATATCAATGGTTAAATTGTCTTGGTTTATTTTCATCATTTTGTCTAATCGGTTTGGGATTTTCTCAGTGATATTCTTCGCCCCATTCGTCCCTGTCAGTTAAACCAGCAGATAACCGGTATACTCATGATTACAATCTGTTTCTGTAGCTATTATTAATTGTGAAAATTATGAACGGTGTCTGCAATTTGTACTTTACGAGCATGTCATACGTTGTGTTCTCAGGGTTCACTACACTGCCTCCCTCCTAACTAAAAAATAAGCGTTCCACTCACTTAAAAAATTTTTAATGCATGCATATTTGACTTCAACTAGTCGTCTGCTTTTTTTACTTCGTATTTATCAAATACGGACTTTCTCGTCCTCCTTAATATTTTTCGACTGCAAAATAATTTTTAGGACTTCCTCCCGACAACTTTTGTCCAGCTGACACAGAAAAAAAATTATTTTGAATTGTTTCAGAATTGTGGTGGTTGTTGCCCCCTGACGCAGTGAGAGAAGCTCATACAATTTTGGAAAACGACTTAAAGGGCTCTGTGCATTTATTGATTCCAGCCTCCTCCGGATGACCTTTCTTGACTTTTGTTCCGTTTTCACCCTAATTCTATGTTTTCCGATGTCTTCCTAGGCATTCTCCAGCTCCCGGGCTAAACATTCCAACTCATCTTCAAGAGCAACACATTCAATTGTTTTGCTTTCTACTTGGTTTTTAGCCTCTTCCAATTCTCTGTTCAACTTTTCAACCTGCCTCCTTCAAGATTCCTGCTTATTCCCAGCGTTTACAAGTAACCATTTTGTCTCTATAAATTGCTCATGTAAATTTTGACCTTTTGGTTTTAACTGCCGAAGCTCCTCTTCGAGCCGAGCCCCAGCAGTTCCCAGCATTTTGCTGTTGTTTTTCTTTCTCTGCTGCTTTTCAATTTTCCCATGCAGCTCATTCAGCTCCATCACACTTATTGGAGCTATGTCTACGATATTGGGGGGCAAAAACTGCATCAATGGTACTACATATTTTTCTGAACGTCAGCCCGACAATCCAACAAACCTGGTGCCTGAGGATTGACTTCAATTCGTAGAGATCGGGTAAATAATAGCAGTAGTCACCAACTTTTGATTCTGCCCTTCCTGCGTATTGCAAAATTCAATTAATCCAATGTGTCATTTTCAATTTTGGCTATTTCGGGATCAAATTTAGTTCTTTTGCTTTTACAACTGCAATGTCTGTGTCACCGTGCCACAATTGAGCGGTGGTCCTTTTTATTGTCAAATTTCGTTCCCTAGAACGTCGTTTGAGATGATGAAAATACCGTAAATCCTTCATTGGATTAAGGGGTTGCAGTGGTAGTTCAGGATTGGTACCACGGCGTAGCATATCGATTGACAGGAACAGACGCATGAAACAAACATTGATTTCTAAGCCGATAAAAATAGTCGTCAAACTTATGGTGACTTCCCTGGCCACATGCCAGATTTGTTTTACTTTAATACAAAGGTAATTAAAAATTAAGAGTTCATGCCACTTGCGCCCGTATCTGAAATCTATGTTGAAATACTCTAGGGTCTCTGGTTCATATAAGCCCCATTGTCCCAGGAAAATTTCTCTCCTTGATATTGTATTTCTCGAGTGTTTAACTTTTGGGCTGTATTGCTAAGTTCAAGGTCTTCATCCTTGAACAACCCTTCTTTAGGGGCAGTACTTGACCAATTGACGTTAACTCTGTAATTGGGCATCTCATTGGGCTTATCAATCAGTTCTAGTTGTGGGCCATTCTGCAACTCAAGGGTACTAGAGATTGCAATTCGTTGTTGTAAAAACTCTATACCTCGAAAATCTCACCCAAAGAGTTGATCTAGCTTTTTGTGCCTGAGATATGTCTCAGATATATCTGTTGGTGAAAATTTTCCGTTCCTTGATCCTCAAAGTTTCGTTTGTGTAATACTTCAATTTCTGTGGTTTGTTTCAAAAAGTTGAAAATCGTCTACCTGTTTGGTCTTGTTTTTTAACTATTTAATCTTTTTTCCATGTAACCTGCCGGTCAATATTGTTTCCAGCGTTGATAATCTTTCCTGTTGTCGAGTTCGAAAAATTAAACTTCGTAGACATATTTAGCTTTGTATTTTGGTCAAATATATATTGTACTGAATCTAGTTCAAAAATATCGCCTTGATATAAAAAATTTGCTCTTGTTTCAGAAGGGCTCCAAAAATAACCAAGTTCCTTCATTTGTTTCCCTAGTTTCAATAAACAAAGTTCAAATGAGGATTTCAGCATTTATCATGATGTTGTATTTTGTTTTTAGCCTATTGGATTGATACGGTCCCCGGGGTAGACATAATTCACTCCCTTCTCTTCGCCGCCTTTCAAGAATGTTTTTGATACTTTCTGAACAGACTCTGAGTCGACTCGGCATCCATCCATCCCATTAAAATTATCTTTATGAACACTGAATTCAAAGTCACCGAGTCCCTGTAACACACTTTGTGTCCCTGTCATGGTTTTAGGCAGACTGATTCTTTTAAAGGGTAAAACAATGGAATTATTTGTGTTTTCTCGTTGAGGTATGTTGCATCGTCATGACAGACGCTTTATTTCAGCGCAGTTAGAGTATATGCGGCTCTATACATAAAATAAAGTTATTTATGCTTGCTAATCACAGAGTAGATGAGTCCTTCTTGGTGTACCAGTTCCTCCTTGATATGTGACGTTTCGCATTTGGCCCGTTCAGACATTGCAAATTTTTGCGTGTGCAGAAAGTTCTCAAAATCATCTTCCACAATCTCTAAAGATTGTGCAAAACCTATTATGCTAACGAATTGGAGCAGTTTCCCGTTCAGCTGCACGTTCCGATGTGAGTTCCCTGCCCTCTGCATTTTGTCTTACCACCTTTTAAAAAAACACACTCATTATCAAAATTTTCCACTGAATCGTTATCTTTGAATAGAAAGTAGTATTTCAATTTCCGTTGTCTTGTTATTCCCGACGCATTTTTGGTTGGATATCGTCTTTTGCTAACATTCTGCGAAGGTAAATCTGTGCTTCGGTTCGGAAATTCTTTGTCTCCACTTCTTTCGGTTGTTTACGCCATGCCATCCCGCTTTTGCTGTGCGGCTAATTTGGGCGCAGGTATCTGTGTGCTTCAGCTCTTTCTGTTTGTGTTCGTAGTTATTGATTCTCTCAAACTCCCACAACTTGGTGTTTCAAAAAGTTTCTCCGTGACTGTCTCATTGTGAGTTTCAGTACTAGTGTTAATTTGACTACTATTCCGTTCAAGGATAGCTTCTCCCTTTTCTGTGTCATTCAGTTTTGGAGTGACTACTTCATTTTCTAGAAACTGGTTGTCCTCTGCAAGATCTTTTTGTGGTATTCTTGGTTCACCGTTTGACTTGCTAGTTTTTTTTGTCAGTGTTAGCACTTCTACTTCTAAAAAACGCATGAGTCGATCGTAGTGTACCTTTTGTTGTCTTTTCTTTTTCCACATCTTCAACAACAAAATCAGGATAGTTTTTTATTTCTGGTATTACTTGTGGTGCACTATAAAAGGATTTAAATTTCCTTATCTGGTCGGCTTTTTTGATTGGATTGAACAACATTACTAAATCGCCTATTTCCTTTTGTGGTGCAAATGTGCTACAGTAATAGTAAGTTTTTTTGTCTTTCTCTCTCCCCATCATACTTTCCCGTACCAGTTCAAGGCACGTTTGTTTTTCGCCTTTCAAGCAACCAACATAATCACTCAGTGTTGTGTAGGTTTTGGTTTGTAATATTTGATACATGCAATCAACTGGCAGAGCGCATGATTGTCCAAAAAGTAGGTAAAAAGGGCTCTATTTGGTCATAGAGTAAATTCATGATCTGCACGACATCATTACTAGCATAAGGTAGTCGCTCCAGTTGTTGTTATGTTCACCCACAAATTTTGTACGAATCCCTTTGATTGTCCGATTAGTAGGCTCTATTATTGCGTTTCCGTGAGGATAATAAAATGTTGATGTCCCGTTAATTACCAGCACTTTACACATGTTCTTGAAAAGATTCCAAATAAAGTTACCGCCCTTGTCACCATGAAGATTTGTCGGACAACCAAATCTTGAAACCCATAAGTTCATTAGTCCTTAGTTACCGTTGAAGCTTCTTGATTGCTCATTGGAATTGCTTCATATCATTTTGTAAACTAATCTCCAAATAACGGAAAGTGTTTGTTACCACTTGACTCGGGTAAAGGTCCCGCATTATCCAATGGAACTTGCCAGAAGGGCTGTGAATATATTTCTGATCGGGCGACTTCTTTTGACAGGTTACTTCGCAAGATCTCGTGAGCATCTTTTCTCATCTCGGGACATTAGAATTGATCTCGAGGCAGATCAAATGTCTTAGCCATACCAAAATGTCTGCAGCGCTTGTGAAAGAGAGGTAGAGCTCCTTTTAAAAGTTCTCGTTGACCAAATATTTGGTTTTAGTTGTTAAATTTGCCGATACGTTTGTTTCTCCGAATTAAATCAATTTCTAACCATAAGTTTTTGAAGTTTGACCAAAACTCCACGATGCCCTGGAGGTTCCTGCCATGTTTTTCTTTTAATGGCGTAATCCACTCTGAATTCTGATTATGTCGTCCTGGTGCAGTAGAGACACTTCATAAAGAAACTTTGGAAAGCTCCTGGGGTTGACGCCAAACCCATGGAAGTCTCTGCCTCTTTTAGGGTCCCATTGGAGTTAAAAAAGCTGTCACAATTCACGATTCCTTTTCCATCACCATTTGACAATATCTCGATGTCAAATCTATATTTGAAAAGTAACAAATCGCGTCTAGAGAGTCAATAACGTCATTTATTCTTGGTAGCGGCCAACTGGTTTTCTCGATTTCTTTATACACGGTCACAGGTGCGTCCGTTAGAATTAAAATGTTTGGCTGATAAAATGTTGTTGATGTCCTGTTAATTCCCAGCACTTTACACATGTTCTTGAAAAAACTCCAGATAAAGCTACCGCCTTTGTCACCATGAAGATTTGTCGGACAACCAAATCTTGAAACCCATACGTTCACAAAGTCCTTAGTTACCGTTGAAGCTTCTTGATTGCTCATTGGAATTGCTTCATATCATTTTGTTAACTGGTCTCCAATTAACAGAAAGCATTCGTTGCCACTTGACTCGGGTAAAGGTCCCACATTGTCCAATGCAACTTGCCAGAAGGGGTGCCTCGGTTTCCAAGTAGTCAGGCTGTTTATATATTTCTGATAGGGTGATTTTTTTGACAGCATACTTCGCAAGATCTCCTGAAAATCTTTTCTCATCTCGGGGCAGTGTAATCGATCTCGAGCCAGATCAAATGTCTTAGCCATATCAAAATGTCTGCAGTGCGTGTGAAAGAGAGGTAGAGTTCCTTTTAAAAATTCTCGTTGACTAAATATTTAGTTTTAGTTGTTAAATTTGCCGATACGTTTGTCTCTCTTAATTAAATCATTTTCAATTCATAAGTTTTTGAAGTTTGACCAAAACTCCACGAAACCCTGGAGGCTCCTGCCAAGTTTTTCCTTTAATGGCGTTGTCCACTTTGAATTCTGACTATGTCGTCCATGTGCAGTAAAGACACTTCATAGGAGAGTCCCACCATAATCAGTTCCATTAAACTTTGGAAAACTCTCTCTCTCCCCATCATACTTTCCCGTACCAGTTCAAGGCACGTTTGTTTTTCGCCTTTCAAGCAACCAACATAATCACTCAGTGTTGTTTAGGTTTTGGTTTGTAATATTTGATACATGCAATCAATTGGCAGAGCGCATGATTGTCAAAAAAGTAGGTAAAAATGGCTCTTTTTGGTCATAGAGTAAATTCATGATCTGCACGACATCATTACTAGCATAAGGTAGTCGCTCCAGTTGTTGTTATGTTCACCCACAAATTTTGTACGAATCCCTTTGATTGTCCGATTAGTAGGCTCTATTATTGCGTTTCCGTGAGGATAATAAAATGTTGTTGATGTCCCGTTAATTACCAGCACTTTACACATGTTCTTGAAAAGATTCCAAATAAAGTTACCGCCCTTGTCACCATGAAGATTTGTCGGACAACCAAATCTTGAAACCCATAAGTTCATTAGTCCTTAGTTACCGTTGAAGCTTCTTGATTGCTCATTGGAATTGCTTCATATCATTTTGTAAACTAATCTCCAAATAACGGAAAGTGTTTGTTACCACTTGACTCGGGTAAAGGTCCCGCATTATCCAATGGAACTTGCCAGAAGGGCTGTGAATATATTTCTGATCGGGCGACTTCTTTTGACAGGTTACTTCGCAAGATCTCGTGAGCATCTTTTCTCATCTCGGGACATTAGAATTGATCTCGAGGCAGATCAAATGTCTTAGCCATACCAAAATGTCTGCAGCGCTTGTGAAAGAGAGGTAGAGCTCCTTTTAAAAGTTCTCGTTGACCAAATATTTGGTTTTAGTTGTTAAATTTGCCGATACGTTTGTTTCTCCGAATTAAATCAATTTCTAACCATAAGTTTTTGAAGTTTGACCAAAACTCCACGATGCCCTGGAGGTTCCTGCCATGTTTTTCTTTTAATGGCGTAATCCACTCTGAATTCTGATTATGTCGTCCTGGTGCAGTAAAGACACTTCATAAAGAAACTTTGGAAAGCTCCTGGGGTTGACGCCAAACCCATGGAGGTCTCTGCCTCTTTTAGGGTCCCATTGGAGTTAAAAAAGCTGTCACAATTCACGATTCTTCGTCCATCACCATTTGACAATATCTCGATGTCAAATCTATATTTGAAAAGTAACAAAATGCGTCTAGAGAGTCAATAACGTCATTTATTCTTGGTAGCGGCCAACTGGTTTTCTCGATTTCTTTATACACGGTCACAGGTGCGTCCGTTAGAATTAAAATGTTTGGATGATAAAATGTCGTTGATTTCCTGTTAATTCCCAGCACTTTACACATGTTCTTGAAAAGACTCCAGATAAAGCCACCGCCCTTGTCACCATGAAGATTTGTCGGACCACCAAATCTTGAAACCTATACGTTCACAAAGTCCTTAGTTACCGTTGAAGCTTCTTGATTGCTCATTGGAATTGCTTCATATCATTTTGTTAACTGGTCTCCAATTAACAGAAAGCATTCGTTGCCACTTGACTCGGGTAAAGGTCCCACATTGTCCAAGGCAACTTGCCAGAAGGGGTGCCTTGGTTTCCAAGTAGTCAGGCTGTTTATATATTTCTGATAGGGTGATTTTTTTGACAGCATACTTCGCAAGATCTCCTGAAAATCTTTTCTCATCTCGGGGCAGTGTAATCGATCTCGAGCCAGATCAAATGTCTTAGCCATACCAAAATGTCTGCAGTGCTTGTGAAAGAGAGGTAGAGTTCCTTTTAAAAATTCTCGTTGACTAAATATTTAGTTTTAGTTGTTAAATTTGCCGATACGTTTGTCTCTCTTAATTGAATCATTTTCAATTCATAAGTTTTTGAAGTTTGACCAAAATTCCACGAAACCCTGGAGGCTCCTGCCAAGTTTTTCCGTTAATGGCGTTGTCCACTTTTAATTCTGATTATGTCGTCCAGGTGCAGTAAAGACACTTCATAGGAGAGTCCCACCATAATCAGTTCCATTAAACTTTGGAAAACTCCTAACGTTAACGCCAAACTCATGGGAAGTCTCTTCCTCTTTTAGGGTCCCATTGGAGTTAAAAAAGCTGTCACAATTTACGAGTCTTCGTCCATCACCATTTGACAATATCTCGATGTCAAATCTATATTTGAAAAGTAACAAATCGCGTCTAGAGAGTCAATAACGTCATTTATTCTTGGTAGCGGCCAACTGATTTTCTCGATTTCTTTATACACGGTCACAGGTGCGTCCGTTAGAATTAAAATGTTTGGATGATAAAATGTTGTTGATTTCCTGTTAATTCCCAGCACTTTACACATGTTCTTGAAAAGACTCCAGATAAAGCTACCGCCCTTGTCACCATGAAGATTTGTCGGACCACCAAATCTTGAAACCTATACGTTCACAAAGTCCTTAGTTACCGTTGAAGCTTCTTGATTGCTCATTGGAATTGCTTCATATCATTTTGTTAACTGGTCTCCAATTAACAGAAAGCATTCGTTGCCACTTGACTCGGGTAAAGGTCCCACATTGTCCAAGGCAACTTGCCAGAAGGGGTGCCTTGGTTTCCAAGTAGTCAGACTGTTTATATATTTCTGATAGGGTGACTTTTTTGACAGCATACCGCGCAAGATCTCCTGAAAATCTTTTCTCATCTCGGGACTGTATAATCGATTTCGAGCCAGATCAAATGTCTTAACCATACCAAAAAGTCTGCAGTGCTTGTGAAAGAGAGGTAGAGTTCCTTTTAAAAATTCTCGTTGACTAAATTTTTGGTTTTAGTTGTTAAATTTGCCGATAAGTTTGTCTCTCTTAATTAAATAGTTTTCAATTCATATGTTTTTGAAATTTGACCAAAACTCCACGAAACCCTGGAGGCTCCTGCCAAGTTTTTCCTTTAATGGCGTTGTCCACTCTGAATTCTGATTATGTTGTCCAGGTGCAGTAAAGACACTTCATAGGAGAGTCCCCCCATGATCAGCTCCATTATGCTTTGGAAAACTCCTAAGGTTAACCCCAAACCCATGGGAAGTCTCTTCCTCTTTTAGGGTCCCATTGGAGTTAAAAAAGCTTTCACAATTTACGATCCTTCGTCCATCACCATTGGACAAAATCTCGATGTCAAATCTACATTTGAAAAGTAACAAATCGCGTCTAGAGAGTGAACAACGTCATTTACTCTTGGTAGCGGCCAACTGGTTTTCTCGATTTGTTTTTACTCGATCACAGGTGCGTCCGTTAGAATTAAAAAGTTCGGATGATAAAATATTGTTGATGTCCTGTTAATTCCCAGCACTTTACACATGTTCTTGAAAAAACTCCAGATAAAGCTACCGCCTTTTTCACCACGAAGATTTGTCGGACAACCAAATCTTGAAACCCATACGTTCACAAAGTCCTTAGTTACCGTTGAAGCTTCTTGATTGCTCATTGGAATTGCTTCATATCATTTTGTTAACTGGTCTCCAATTAACAGAAAGCATTCGTTGCCACTTGACTCGGGTAAAGGTCCCACATTGTCCAATGCAACTTGCCAGAAGGGGTGCCTTGGTTTCCAAGTTGTCAGACTGTTTATATATTTCTGATAGGGTGACTTCTTTTGACAGTATACTTCGCAAGAACTCCTAAAAATCTTTTCTCATCTCGGGACTGTATAATCGATTTCGAGCCAGATCAAATGTCTTAACCATACCAAAATGTCTGCTGTGCTTGTGAAAGAGAGGTAGAGTTCCTTTTAAAAGTTCTCGTTGACGAAATTTTTGGTTTTAGTTGTTAAATTTGCCGATACGTTTGTCTCTCTTAATTAAATAGTTTTCAATTCATAAGTTTTTGAAATTTGACCAAAACTCCACGAAACCCTGGAGGCTCCTGCCAAGTTTTTCTTTTATTGGTGTTGTCCACTCTGAATTCTGATTATGTCGTCCAGGTGCAGTAAAGACACTTCATAGGAGAGTCCCCCCAACAACAGCTCCATTATGCTTTGGAAAGCTCCTAAGGTTAACGCCAAACCCATGGGAAGTCTCTTCCTCTTTTAGGGTCCCATTGGAGTTAAAAAAGCTGTCACAATTTACGATCTTTCGTCCATCACCATTTGACAAAATCTCGATGTCAAATCTACATTTGAAAAGTAACAAATCGCGTCTAGAGAGTCAATAAAGTCATTTATTCTTGGTAGCGGCCAAATGGTTTTCTCGATTTGTTTTTACTCGATCACAGGTGCGTCCGTTAGAATTAAAAAGTTCGGATGATAAAATATTGTTGATGTCCTGTTAATTCCCAGCACTTTACACATGTTCTTGAAAAGACTCCAGATAAAGCTACCGCCCTTGTAACCATGAAGATTTGTCGGAAAACCAGATCTTGAAACCCATACGTTCACAAAGTCCTTAGTTACCGTTGAAGCTTCTTGATTGCTCATTGGAATTGCTTCATATCATTTTGTTAACTGGTCTCCAATTAACGGAAAGTATTTGTTGCCACTTGACTCGGGTAAAGGTCCCACATTGTCCAAGGCAACTTGCCAGAAGTGGTGCCTTGGTTTCCAAGTAGTCAGGCTGTTTATATATATCTGATAGGATGACTTTTTTGACAACATACTTCGCAAGATCTCCTGAAAATCTTTTCTCATCTCGGGACAGTATAATCGGTCTCGAGCCAGATCAAATGTCTTAACCATACCAAAATGTCCGCAGTGCTTGTGAAAGAGAGGTAGAGTTCCTTTTAAAAGTTCTCGTTGACTAAATATTTGATTTTAGTTGTTAAATTTGCCCATACGTTTGTCTCTCTTAATTAAATCATTTTCAGTTCATAAGGTTTTGAAGTCTGACCAAAACTCCACGAAACTCTGTAGGCTTCTGCCATGTTTTATCCTTTAATGGCGGTGTTAACGCTGAATTCTGATCATGTCGTCCCGGTGTACTAAAGACACTTCATAGGAGAGTCCCCACATGATCAGCTCCATTAAACTTTGAAAAGCTCCTGGTGTTGACGCCAAACCCATGGGAAGTCTCTTCCTCTTTCAGAGTTCCATTGGAGTTAAAAAAGCTGTCACAATTTACGATTCTTCGTCCATCACCATTTGACAATTTCCCGATGTCAAATCTATATTTGAAAAGTAACAAATCGCGTCTAGAGAGTGAACAACGTCATTTACTCTTGGTAGCGGCCAACTGGTTTTCTCGATTTGTTTAAACACGGTCATAGGTGCGTCCGTTAGAATTAAAATGTTTGGATGACAAAATGTTGTTGATGTCCTGTTACTTCCCAGCACTTTACACATGTTCTTGAAAAGACTCCAAACTAAGTTGCCGCCTTTGTCACTATGAAGATTTGTCGGACAATCAAATCTTGAAACCCATACGTTCACAAAGTCCCTAGTTACCATTGAAGCTTCTTGATTATTCATGGGAATTTCTTCATATCATTTTGTAAACTTGTCTCCAATTAACAGAAAGTATTCGTTGCCAATTGACTCGGGTAAAGGTCCCACATTGTCCAGGGCAACTTGCAAGAAGGGGTGCCTTGGTTTCCAAGTTGTCATGCTGTTTATATATTGCTGATAGGGTGACTTCTTTTGACAGCATACTTCGCAAGATCTCCTGAAAATCTTTTCTCATCTCGGGACAGTATAATCGGTCTCGAGCCAGATCAAATGTCTAAACCATACCAAAATGTCCGCAGTGCTTGTGAAAGAGAGGTAGAGTTCCTTTTAAAAGTTCTCATTGACTAAATATTTGGTTTTAGTTGTTAAATTTGCCCATACGTTTGTCTCTCTTAATTAAATCATTTTCAATTCATAAAGTTTTGAAGTTTGACCAAAACTCCACGAAACTCTGTAGGCTTCTGCCATGTTTTTTCCTTTAATGGCGGTGTTAACTCTGAATTCTGATCATGTCGTCCAGGTGTACTAAAGACACTTCATAGGAGAGTCCCCACATGATCAGCTCCATTAAACTTTGAAAAGCTCCTGGGGTTGACGCCAAAACCATGGGAAGTCTCTTCCTCTTTCAGAGTTCCATTGGAGTTAAAAAAGCTGTCACAATTTACGATTCTTCGTCCATCACCATTTGACTATTTCCCGATGTCAAATCTATATTTGAAAAGTAACAAATCGCGTCTAGAGAGTGAACACTGTCATTTACTCTTGGTAGCGGCCAACTGGTTTTCTCGATTTGTTTATACACGGTCACAGGTGCGTCCGTTAGAATTAAAATGTTTGGATGACAAAATGTTGTTGATGTCCTGTTACTTCCCAGCACTTTACACATGTTCTTGAAAAGACTCCAAACAAAGTTGCCGCCTTTGTCACTATGAAGATTTGTCGGACAATCAAATCTTGAAACCCATACGTTCACAAAGTCCCTAGTTACCATTGAAGCTTCTTGATTATTCATGGGAATTTCTTCATATCATTTTGTAAACTTGTCTCCAATTAACAGAAAGTATTCGTTGCCAATTGACTCGGGTAAAGGTCCCACATTGTCCAGGGCAACTTGCAAGAAGGGGTGCCTTGGTTTCCAAGTTGTCATGCTGTTTATATATTGCTGATAGGGTGACTTCTTTTGACAGCATACTTCGCAAGATCTCCTGAAAATCTTTTTTCATCTCGGGACAGTATTATCGATCTCGAGCCAGATCAAATTTCTTAGCCATACCAAAATGTCTGCAGTGCTTGTGAAAGAGAGGTAGAGTTCCTTTTAAAAATTCTCGTTGACTAAATATTTAGTTTTAGTTGTTAAATTTGCCAACACGTTTGTTTCTCTTAATTAAATCATTTCTAATCATTATTTTTGAAGTTTGACAAAAACTCCACGAAACCCCGGAGGCTCCTGCCATGTTTTACCTTTAATGGCGTTTTCCACACTGAATATTGTTTCTCAGTATAACGAATTCGCCTGAATTTTGTCTGTTGCTCAACTAGTTGTTCTAGAGATTTCCCTAGTCCAATGGACCAGATACTTTCGTCTTTCGTGTTATTTGGTTCACTTGATTGCAATCTATGACTTCTTCTTCTTCAGTCAGTGGAAATCCCGACAGACAGTCTGGGTGAGGAATCTTCTTGCCAGCTTCGTATTTGATTTCAAAATCAAAATGTCCGAACTTTTTTATCCATCTATCAAATAATCCGTCTGGTTCCCTAAAATTATATAGCAACCTGAGGGCCCTTTGGTTGGTAACAATTAAAAAAATTTTTGTTCCGGAAAATAATTTCTGAAGTGTTGATTGAACTAAGATACGCAAAAAGTTTATGTTTTGTCGGAGAGTAGTTTCGTTGATGTTTGCCTAGCATTTTGCTTGCGTATGCAATAACTGCTTCACCCCATTGTTGTCTTTGGGAGACAATTATTCCAACGCCAAACAGAGGGGCGTCAGTGGTTAACGTATTGGGGTCCGTGTCGTTCGGATAACTCAAAATTGCTGCTTTATGTACTGCTTGTTTTAGTTGTTCAACTGCTGAATCACACTCATTGATCCAATAAAAACGTTCTATTTTGTTGAATAGCTTATAAAATGACTGCTCTATTTTCCAAAACCTTGCATGAATCTTCCGTAAAAACCAACTAGTCTTTATATAGCTCTCAATTCTTTTATGGTTTGTGGGTTTTTCATTGTACTGACTGGAACTACTTTCGCCGGATCCACCTCAACGCAATTGTTTGAAACAATGTGTCCCAGGAATGGAATTTTTCCTTAATAAACTTACATTTTGAGACTTTTGTTTTCAAGCCAGCGTCTTGAAGTCGTCGAAGTACAAGATTTAGGCGGTTGAGTTGCTCCTCAATGGATCTACCGAAAATAATTTTGTCGTCGGGGTACACTAAAGCCACTTCATAGGAGAGTCCCGCCATGATCAGCTCCATTAAACTTTGGAAAGCTCCTGGGGCTGACGCCAAACCTATGGGAAGTCTCTTCCACTTTTAGAGTCCCATTGGAGTTTAAAAAGCTGTCATAATTTGCGACTCTTCTTCCATCACCATTTGACAATATCCCGATGTCAAATCGATATTTGAAAAGTAACAAATTGCCTCTAGAGAGTCAATAACGTCATTTATTCTTGGTAGCGGCCAACTGGTTTTCTCGGATTGTTTGTTGGAACAACTTTCTTTTTCACTATTATTGATGGTGCTGCTCAATACAAATTGGTTGGTACTATTAGCTTAGAAATCTCTAGATCTTCGACAATTTTTTCATTGCACTTCTTTTATCAAATATCATAGCGCAATAACTTTTTCTGAACGGCTCTGCACTTTTTCGAGTTTCTTTGTTGTATATTTTTTTAACAATATCCAAAGTTGTTCGAGTTTCCGGAGAAAATTTGTTGGTGTCTCATAAAAAATACTGTATTTTCTTTTTCTGCTGGATATTTAGATTATATCTTTCCAAAATTGCGTGTTTTCCCATTTGAAATGTTTGCAATTTTCTGGTCTTTTTGGTTTGTAATAATTTCATTCACATCTAAGTTCTGTTTGTTTTCGAGGTAGCTACCTACTTTAGTGTTTTTTATTAGACGTTCACAGGTGCCTCCGTTAGAATCAAGAAATTTTAAATCAAACTAGAACCTTTTTTCATTAATATCATAAATGGTGGCTAAAAACAAGCCAGTCGTCAATTTAAAATCTTCAATTTCTTCCACTTCTCCTTCCACTCCCCAAATTTTATTTTCCGTTTTCATCAGCTAACCTAATTCTCATCAGACCTTTGTTTTCACTCTGTATATATATAAGTGTTTTCCCGGAAATTGCAAAAAGATGAACAACTTGCGTTTTCTCTGTGGTGAGCTGTCTTGAAATTTTAAACTGACTGCTATATAATTATTCTTCGTGTAAGTTCAATACACATTTATTGGTTTTCAAAAAGACATTCTATACCTTCGTCTGCAGTTATCAAATTTTTGTTCGACCTCCAGTAGTCTTGGCTGTAATTTTACCAACAGCATTACTCTTCCTATTATTTTCACAACCAAGTTTTTGGCTGTTGACAAACGTTTTGTGTATGTTTGGACAATTCCCGGTTTTCCCAGTTTTTTTCATGTGGACAAGCTCAAAAGCGATATACTACTTTCACTGTCTATTAATCCAACGCTTCTGTTCCCATGAAGTATGAATTCTGCGTTTATGCATTTAATTGTAGTTGTCGAACAAACTCTATTGTTTTTACAGCTCTAGATAGTTTTCTTTTGGAAAGAGCAGTTTTGTTCCAAGTGTTGGGAACTTCCACATAGAAAACAATTTCACAATTCATAAATATGTGTCCTTCATCTCTTCCGAGAGATCTGTCCCTCTGTCTAGCCCCTTGCATAGGAAAACGCCACCTATCGCAGAACCTGCGATCTTGTTGTTGTCCTCCATCACGTCTGTCGTCAACCCACCATCCTCGAGAACTTCTTCGTTCCCTCGATTGATTCCGATGGTTTTCACGCTGTGTGTCATCTTCTGACAATTTGTTCACCAGCTTGGCTACGGCTTCCACTAAATCCTTCGTTTCATCCCTTCTAATGACCGCAACTGTTTGGTGTTTGCTCTTTGTACTTAAATTTACTTATTTATCTTTCTTTTAAAGTTTTATAGGACTTTAGAATACAGTCTTCTTATTGATGACTGTCCTACATAAATTGTTATATATTTCAAACTAATTTTAAATAAACTCCTATCTCTTTTTTTTAAAATTTAATTTTCTTTTTTTTGGTACTATTTAAATTGAGAAAACTAGTTGTTTTATTTTTCTATTGTTATTTCGTTTTATTGACGTCTGACCAATTTGAACAATGATAATTTTCGTTTACGACACTGTTATTTTGCAATTTTATGTTTCTTTATTGATTATTGTTTTCGTTTCGCCGTTCGCACTCAACGACTCACAATGACAACGAGGATTGCAATAAAAATTTTCGAAGAAACTAACAAAACGACTTGAAAGGTCTGCAGTATAAGTTTTTATAAGTCTGCACAACAACTGTGTAAATTTGTTATTCCTACTCACTTGATATGTTGTACTCTTTCACTACACTGTTGTTCTCTTTTCCACATAAGATTAACAGAGAGCTCCCACACAAGCTTATTATCACGACGGGTTCTGTTGGCAAACTGATATTCGTAGAAATTTGGTACTAGTAACGTATGCAAGAAAAATCAAGAGATGATTTGAATTTTGATTACTTGTTTCAATTCTTGTTGTTTTTCAAAATTTTATTCAATTTCCAATTTTTTTTTTCTTGAATTAAAGACTTATCTTGTTCGTCTCCCTACCGATATTTTGTTAAAATTTATAGTTAATTTTAAATAACTGTCGCCAATATAATATCCATTCAATTTAGGTTGATAGGTTTTTGGTTTTGGTTAGGGGTTTCTTAAGCAATTGACTTCTCAAGTTTAAGCTGATGAACGTGTTCAAAGTCAAAAACTTTATTTAAATTGCACACTAGGAATATTCAGTTAGAGTTACAGGTTTAACTGAAATTATATTTTAACGATTAATTTTATGAGAAGAGTTGTTACAGAGTTGAATGTGAACGAGATTTATTGCTTAAGAGAAAGACAGCTGAATTCATGAGTTGAGGTTTTAATTACGGTCCTTGGTTGTGGTCATATCAATGGTTAATTTATCTTTTTTTAAATATTTTCTCTTACCGGTTTGGGATTCTATCTGGGCTATTCTTACTTGGATGGGTCCTTGTAAAATAAATCAACAGATAACAGGTTTATCTGCTGGACGAATTCCATCGAGAACAAATAATCCTTGACGTTTCCCGACAAAGTAAAAATCCGTGATGTTTCCCATCATAACTTATGATGCTTTTATTTTGTTTTGTTAAAAACCGGTTTACCGGTTAACCCGGTTTACCGGGTTAAATACCGTATTACAATCTTTTTCTTTTGATATTATTAATTGTGAAATTTTTGAATGGTGTCTGCAATTTGTAATTTACAAGAATGTCATAGTTCAGTTCTTAAGATGTACTGCACTGTGAACTTTTATCGTTTAGAACATCCAATGTTTGGAACATTCAAGATTTGAACTTTTCAACGTTTTAAATTACTAAATTATAATTTTCGTTACCATTGCGAGTTTTCTGTTGTGCTTTATGTATTGTTTTTAGAGTCATGAGTTTTTTGTGGCACGTGGCGCGGATCATTTTTTGTTAAATCAAACGCACTTGACGAGCTAGAATACTCTGCATGCTGACCATTTCTGATGTCTAATTTCAATGCTATGCAGTCAGAGTGTTTATGTCTAAAAATTTGCTCGATATAAGCGAAATTGCATCCACGAGAAGTTAGTTCGTAAACCACTTGCAACTTTAGATGCCGATCAAAACTGTACTTTTATGATTGTAGGTGGGTTTTGAGTTTCCTTTTTCTTTAAATCACATTTATCCGCAGCTCTTGTCCTAGGCAAAAGCCCAATTCGCCTCTATATTGTGGAAAACTCTGGTCCTTAATTGCTATCAAATGAAGTTTTTAGCAATTATTTTGGTCCTCTCAGACTTTTGTTAATGCGATTTTTTGCCTGACCCGATTTTTCGTTTGACCCATTTGGCTTTTTATTGTCAATAACGGGATATAGTGCGATTTCTGGACAGGAGCCTTGTTCCTTGCAAATCTGTTTGGAACAAAATTCAACTGTGAAAGTCAACGCATGAAGAAATTCAAGGAACGGCTCAAAAAAGTGTAATTCAGATACTTTGACGAAAACTTTGACTACGGAAAGACATGCACATGGAGACTAACATTTTTGTCATAATGAATGCAAAAAAATAAAGAAATTAAACTTTGACTAAAACTGATGGCGGAAAAAAAAATTTCTTGGAAGCCCCTAAATTTTTTGTTCTTATTATTATTGTTTTTATTATTATTTTATTTATTATTATTATTATTATTGTTATTATTATTATTATTGTTTTTATTGTTAATATTATTATTATTCTTATTATTGTTTTTATTATAACTATGATTGTTATAATTGTCATTATTATTATATTTGGCTTTTTTTTATTATAATTTTTTTAAATTTTGTTATTATTATTATTTTTTTTATTATTATTATTACTATTATTATTATTATTATTACTATTATTATTATTATTATTATTATTATTATTATTATTATTATTATTATTATTTTTATTATTATTATTATTATTATTATTATTATTATTATCATACAGGTAGCGCCCAGCGGGTGCTAAATTCTCTATTTTACACGTTTACACGTTTCTCTAGTCGACTTGTAAGCGATTCACAGAAATTGTTTTGGAAACTTATACTTATGGTGTGAAGGGCATTCCTTAGAGGTTCTACTCCCCCCAATACCAGACCCCCTCACTTCACCACCAGCCCGCACCCCATCACATCGTTCAGGCCGTAAGAACCCAGTGCAGCCGAAAACCCACCGCCAACCGTTGCCCCTCCGCTGTTGACCCCCTCCTCCCTCCCCCGGTGCACCCTCACCCCTCCTGCTGCACTCACTTCACGCTCCTTCAAATAAACGAAAGCTAGGCTCACTAAAACGTGGCTAGCTACTGACAAAGTCAAACGCTCGCCGGTGTTTGAGAGCAATTGGCCCCACCTTATTCGGTTATGTTCTTCTTATCATCCGGTTGGGCGTAAGTTTCGACTTGTTCTCGTTTGTATTTTCGGCGGTCTTTTCAGAGTCACTAAAAGTTTTTCCAATTCTATGAGTTACTATGCCTGAAGATAAATTTGCCATATACTGATTTTTCCGCCATTTGTTTTCGTTGACTTTGAGGACTTCATCAAAGTATTGCCAGTTGCTTGTAAGTAAAAAAGCCTCTCAGTGTACCCTCTACAGAAACTTTTTTTACACTTGAGTCGTGCGCAGCTATAGAAATTCAGAATTGTGTCTGTTTCTGTTGGCTTCTTGTACCATTCAAATACATTGGCTCATAAATCATGTGTTCAATTCTTCAGTAAATGGGATAATGGTTTTCCAAGTTTGCCTGGTTCCGTTTTGCGTTTTCAATTTTTCTTTCTTTTTTGTTTTTCTTTCTGTTTACGATGCAGAGAAAAGGGAACTGTCAATTAAAACTGCTATTGACTTGAAAAAGCAAACGTTTTTGAACAATGCAATTATCGTCAGGTCTATTTATCGATTGAAATGATTCACAAAGTATATAACCTTGTCTTTGATTCCAAATCTAAGAAGTGAGTAAAAGTAACACCGAATTTTTGAAATTATTTATAGTTAAAATCACATTTTCAACATTTTAATTACATTTCTTACAAAAAAAGTAATTTAATCTTTATTCCGGAGTTTATTGTTTTTTTTACTTGTTGGGGCTGACAAAATTTCGAATTAACATGTACCCGAATAAATTTTGAATTTTAGAAGTCATTTTTTTTGTATTTGAGTTTGTACTTCAATGTTAAATACCGCCTTCGGTACTCGTCCCGCTTATTTAATTGCGGTTTCCGCTCATTGATGTAGGTAGTGTGCTTCTATTGTCATTAGTTTTACAACCCAGCGACATGAATCAACTATTCAAAAATTTGCGCTGTACTACAACATTCAACGAGGTGTTGTACCACAGGCGAATCCTCCTTTTCACGCTCCGAAACTATATTGATAACATGTCCGTTGGTTTGGCCAACATAGGTGGAACTGCATCCTTTACATGTAACTTCATATACTATATGGGATTTCAAATTATTATCAAAAGATAAATTCAGTGCGGGCAAGCAAGTTCTTAGTTTTCTTGTTCTGAAAATTATTTCCATATCACACAATTTTTTCAGATTACTTGCAAAACTTTGAGTGATGTTTCCTCTGTATTGAACGAAAAGTCTCGGTTTAATCTTTTTTTGTTAAGACTCTTAATTGTTTTAAGATGTTCTTTTTTTGTGGTTTTTTTAAACTTTTTCCTTCGTAGCTATTTTAGCCAACTTCTCATTAACAATACTGGATGACCACTCAGTTGGATACTGATTTTCAGTTCAGATCTCTTGATGTTTCTTAAGACTTTTATCTGTTAACATAGGAAATAGATAATCAATAGGACACCAACTACTGACCGACGGATTCTGATGTTTTTCTTTTTTGGTAACACTCCTCCCCTCACTCACCCAGTACTTTATGCGCTCCAGGGTGCCAGCACGTATTAGTAGGAGATAAGGGCCTTTCCCTACCATACCCCCCCCCCAGCTTAGTGATCAAATAACCTAGAGCCCGCCAATCATAGTAAAAATAATAGTAATAATAATAATATTAATAATAATAATAATAATAATAATAATATTAATAATAATAATAATAATTATAATAATAATAATAATAATAATAATAATAATAATAATAATATTAATAATAATAATAGTAATAATAATAATAATAATAATAATAATAATAATAATAATAATAGTAATAATAATAATAATAATTGTGGTGAGCGAGAAAACTGTTTTTCGATTCAATCGTAAATTCCTCTCGGAAAAAGAGTATTACTATACGTTACACACAATAAGGCAGAACTGCGCTTTTGCATTGTTATGCATTTGCACTATGAGAGGTGCTAGACAGACACCTGTCAGAATAATGTTAACACTTCGTAACACTTCATAACTATCAGTAAGGATGAACAGAAAGTAATGTGGTTTCACTATGATCAAGTACTACACTTGGTTATAATATATAAATTATCATATAGTTTAAGAGAGTTTATAGTTAATACTTTTATGTGCTTGGTTACTAGTTTCTCGTCTCCATTCGGAGATAGGTACCTTGGCACCACACTCCCCCGGGCACTGTGAAGAATTTCACTTGTGTAATTCTTCCTCGTAGAAGTCGCTTGGCTTAATATCCGATATTGAGCTCTTTGCTGGCGATGGTGATGCAGTGTGATGTTCTTCATTACGTTCGTTTACCAAGATACCTTCCGTCGTGGGTTAATTTTCTTCATTCACGATTTGTTTAATCTTCGGTGCCGGTGCTGGATTGGTGATGGCTTTTGAGCTGCTCTGTTTCTCCTTTTCCGATGTTTCTCCATGGGGAGTTGTTATGTTTAGGATTGGCGAGCTGCTGAACTTGGGGGACGCCTTCAGTTTTTGTATTTTTCCGACCGCTTTGTCCAACTTTGGAGTTCAAATTTTCGACTCGAATTTTTGGGGTATTTCTGGGCTGTCCGGTGATGTGATCATTAAGTCATATTTGTTGTCTGATGTAAACACTTTTATTGGGCTATTTTCAGTGGAGTCCGAGATGGTTATGCATTCAATTGTTGGGGATTTTAATAATTCTTGTTCGTTGACTTTGATAAACGATCGATTGTGTTTCTCCATATGGAGTTTTGATTGATGTAATGCTGCTGCCCTTGATTTCGTTCTGAATGTGTCGCTTGAGTTTGGTTTTTCCTTTCGTTTCTCTTTCTGAGGCATCACGTGTCTTTTGTTTCTACGCGGTGTGAATTGATGTTTTTCTTGCTGTTTTTGTAGTTGATGTTTCCTTGCAGGTGTCTCCTGTGCCTTATTGGTTCTTCTCTTCTGCTGTTGTGTCCTTTGATTCTTTTTCGCGATCGAGACTAACTGTTCATGGCTGTAAAGATTTTCTCCGCTTGGAGCCGAAGTTGTTGCGGTGCTTGTTCCCTGTTTCAATTGCTCCTGTCTTTGCTTCATTTGTCTCTTTTCTTCTAAACAGAATTTTTTAATTTTTTCTTTGTTTTTGTTGTATTCTCTTAGAGATTTGCATGCTACCATGTGTATTAATCTTTTTGGCGGTGATGTTTGTATCTGATGTGGTGTCAGTGGTTGTGTTACTATTGCTAAGTCGCTTTTTTTTATGACTGTGTTTTTTCTATTGTTAGTGTCCAGTGTGATTGTGTGTGGTGAATAATTTGTGATTGTGCCATTTTCAATTATGTTCCATTGTGGTTTTAGTGTTCCCCGTGGTTCAGGTGCTTTTCGTGCTATAGATTTTCGTGCTACTTGTTTTTTACCGTATATTAGTGTTGTAGTTTTGTCTCCGAATGTGACTTCAAGTTTAGAAGGTATTATCTTACCCGGGGTGCGCGTGGGGCTAAGCAGCGGCGCATTCTCGGAGTCGTCGCTTTCTGATGCGATGTTTACTTCTGGTCTTGTTCCTTTCTTCGCATCTTCTCTATACTGTATGTTCGATTCTGGCTCCGAGTCCTGGTCCATGTCCCAGATTGTTGCAGGAGACAGGACTGGCTGCTTGAGTAGTTTGCGATCTGAAGCGAAATGTTTTATCTTTTTGTAAGATAAGTTTTGTTTGTTTGGTTTTGTTACTATATTTGATAATGCAGTGTTTGGTTTCCTACCGAAGTGTGCTTCGAATGGGGTTATTTTTGTTATTCTGTTTGGGATTAATCGGATATTTTGAATAATATTTGATACAATTGTTGTGATATCTTCTGATGACCATAATGGATCTATAGCCATTACACCTAATTTTCGTTTTATTGTTTGAATAAGGCGTTCGACCATGCCCGTTGCTCTATGATCTCCAGCTGGAGCTAGGATGAGTTTTATGTTATTGTTCTTGCAATGTATGTTAAAGTCTCTAGACTTAAATGCTTGTGCTTGGTCGCACCTTAATGACCGTGGTATACCGTGGAACTTACAGTATTCTTCTAAATATTCTATTGCTGTTGATGCGTCGCAGTTTTTAAAGACTTGGGCAGTTGGGAATCTAGAGTATCTATCCACTGATACTAAAATATAGTAGTTGTCTGTGTGATTTCTAAAAGGGATGGGGCCTGCGAAATCCATTTGGAGTTCTTCATTTGGTTCTTCCAAATGTGGGAGTTTTCCTAATTTTTGCTTAGGTATTATAGGTTTTAAATTTTTACCTTGTCTTGTACATTCTTCGCATGCTTGGGCTTTCGAGGTTAGGCTGCGATGTATGCAACGGAACCAAATTAAATTTCCTAAACTTAGCATTCCTGCTTGACCCGGGTGCGTTTGGTGTATTGCGTCGATGACAAATTGTTTGAGGCTTCGTGGTATTACTAATTTGTTGTCGTAAAGCATGCATCCTGATGTTGTTATGGATAGGTCTTTTCGCAGTGAGTAGAAATACTTGTTGGACTTCCTTAGTGCCTCCCAATCTTTTTCCTTAATCATTTTCATGATGGGTGTTAATGTTCTGTCTTGTCGCGTTGCCTCCGCGAGGAATTCTTCTCCAAATACTTGCGAAAGGTGTTTGCTATAGTCGGGTATTGTTTCACTATTGCTGAGGGGAAAGATTTGTGGGTGGAGTTCTGGTTGTATTGGATCTCGTCCTTTGCCTGTGTTGTCAATGTCCTCCGTTTGGGTACTAATTGTAATTAGAGGTGGTCTTGTTGTTGGATTGTCCATCTTGTTTGGTGTCGGTTTTCTTTTGTTAGGTGCTCTGTTTCTTCTAATAATGGGTCTATTCGCCGTTTCGATATGTGGTCTATTTCTAGTGATTGCGTTAATAAATTGATTTGTATATTGGAAATTTGTAGATGTTTTTATAAAGTTTTTTGAAGGAGTAGATAAGGAGTTGATTTGATTATGTTTTAATTTGACTGAGTTAATGTGTTCCGTTTGGAGAAATTGTGAATTTGAAAAGCGTGTTAAATTTGGCGACTGTTTTCTAAGGCGAGAATGGCAAAAAGCGTGTTTTGTATGGTGCTTGTGTTGAGAATAATTAATGACGTCATTGTTGTTATGTGTAGTGCTGGTATTGTTGCGTAATGTGTTCTTAATTAATGTAAATTTAAAGTCGTTTATCTGATTTATTATGAAATGAGTATCTTCTGCGGATGGTGGGATTGCTATTCCATTTGGATTTCAACTGAAATAATCTGCGAATCCCATTTGTTTACCTGGGATATGTTCTATATTAAAATTGAATGGTAATAATCTATCAACCCACCGAGTAAGTCTACTTTGGTAGGTTTTGTTTCCTCTGTTTTCTTTTAGTGCTGTCAGTAATGCCTGGTGATCCGTTTGGAGTGTGAACTCTGATCCTTGTAGGTAATGTTTGAAGTGTTCGAGAGACCAGACTACTGCTAGTAGTTCTAATTCGTTTGTACTGTATCTCTGTTCTACTGTATTTAGGAATCGGCTTGCGAATGCGATTGTGTGCCATATGTTGCCTGTTTTCTGCTCTAGTGTTGCCCCTAATCCTAATTTACTTGCATCGCATTTAACTCTTGTGTCTTTGTCAACATCGAAATGTTTGTTTTCTACAATTTTTGCTATTTGTGTTTTGATGTTTTCGAATGTTTTTGTATGTTTTTCTTCCCATTTTAATTTATTCGATGCTGTGACGTTTTCCTTTTTTAATAATGGGCGCAATGGTTCTGATATTTCGGCTAGGTGTGGAATAAATTTAATGAGCTGGTGGATACTACCCATAAATAATCTCAATTGTTTTAGAGTTTTCGGTATATCGAGTTTTTGTAATGCTTCCGTTTTGGATATTAGTAGTGTTACTCCATGTGGAGTTATTTTGAATCCGAGCCATTCGATTTCTTGTTTTGCGAACTCGCATTTTTGTAAGCTAATTGCTAATCCTTCTTTGTTTAGTCGGTCTAGTATTATATCTAATGTTTCTTCGTGTTCTTTTAGCTTTCCTTTTGTTGCAATTAGTATGTCATCTAAGAATGCGAAGTAGGTTTTGCAACCTTCTAGCGTTTTGTCTATATTTTTTTGGAATGTAGCCGGCATATCTGTTAATCCGTAGAAGCCGTTTATGAACCTGTATGTTCCTGTTGCTTTTCCTCCTATGATGTTGAAGTTGCAGTGTCCAGCGATGCTATCGTCTAATGGTATTTGACTGTAAGCGTATTTTAGGTCGATTTTACTAAACCACCATGGTCCTTCATTGTTTTTGTTTGATGCTATTTGCATTGCTAATGAGTCAGATAGGTGGTCAATACTTTGCATTTGGTATTTGTTTTTGTGAATTGCTTTGTTTAGCTCTTTTGAATCTAGTGCTATTTTTATTGACTTGTCCTTTTTTACTGTTATTACTACTGGACTTATGTATAAATCATCTGGGCATTTCTCCAGACGGATAATTTGTTTATCTTCTATTAGTTTTTGTAGTTCGTTTTCCACTTTTTCGACTAGATGTAGTGGTACTCTTCTTCCCTTGTGTTGTGTTGGTGTTTTTTCTTGTTTCATGATTGATTTTGCGATATGATTTTTACTTCTACCCAGCCTTGTGCAAAGGTGTGGATATTTTTTGAATATCCATTTTGTTATGTTTTGTTCGATAATGTTTTCGTTGTTGTTAAGGATTTTCTTACCTTCATTTTGTTGTTGTGTCAGAGTTAGTCCCAATTTTGCAAGGATGTCCCTTCCCATCAGGTTTTGTGAGCCGTGTTTTACCACTAGTATATTGCAGTTTTTTGCTGTCCACGATCCTGAATGTAGTTCTATGTGGATTTGTCCTATGATGGGTATGTCTTGGTTGTTAAAACATTTGAATTTCGTTTGTCCGTTGTATGGTTCCATGTTCATCTTGTTGTTGTTTTCTAAAATTTCATTAGCTGTTTTGCATGTCAATGAAACTCCGTGGGGATCCTGTATCTGCGAGCCAGTCTAATTTGTGTGTTTTGTTTATGGTTGTTTGGATGAGGATTTCTCCATGTGGAGTTCGGTTGTTTATGTCACAGTTTTTTGTTTCTTTAAAATCTCTTTCTATCAGGTTAATTTTCTTCCAACCCTCCATAAGTTCTGTTATATACATTGTTTGTTCTGGGTCAATTGTTTCTTCCTCTTCCTCTTCTTCTAGTGGTGGTGCAATGGATTCTTCTTCTTCCTCGATTATGTTTTTGACATTTCTTGTTTGTTGGAATTGTCGTTGTTGATACTGTCCTCTGTTTTTGGGCAGTGATGGTATCTGTGAACGGCACATTTTTGCGAAGTGTCCTTGTTTTTTGCATATATTGCATTGTGAGATTCTTGCTGGACAGTTGTTGTTGTGGTTTGGTGTGAATGATCCGCCGCATCTCCAGCATTGTAGATATTGTTTTGTGTTTTGTGGTGTTGGAAGAATTGCTGGCTTTGTTTTGCGTGCTGATAAGTGTGCAACCGTAGTGTTCTATGTGGAGTTATTCCCTCTCAATATTTCTTTTTGGTTTTATTGTCCTCGTTCTTTTGCAAGTGCATAGTTGAGTGCTTGTGCAGGTGTTCTCATCTCCGAAAGGAGTTCCATTTGTATGGCTGTATTTTTCATTTTGCCGATAAAGAAGTCTTTCACTAGGTCCTGTTCTACACCCCCAAACGCTGCCTTTGCTCCCAGTTCTTGAAGTCTACTATAGAATGTTTCTAATGACTCGTGTGGCTCTTGTCTTGCGTTGATGATTTGGAATCTGTCGTATGTCGTGTTTCTGGGCTTAGTGAAAGTGATGCTTAATTCGTGTGCAAATTCATACGTGCTACAGGTGTCTATAATTGTGTGAGGATTATGTTGATGGTATTGTCGTGTCCCTTCTTGGCCGATTGAGAGATATAATAAGCTTTTAATTTTCGTGTCCGCCTCGTCCCACGGGTATCTGTCCACATATGGTCCTCTAAATTCTATCGTCTTGCATTCATTCTCCCAGTCAATTTTTCTTCTCTGATTTCTTATATCTCTCTTTCTTAGTTCTTCCTCTGTTTCGTTTGGTCGTTGTTCCTCTAGACTTGGCATTGCCGGATAGAATAAGTCGGCAGGTGTTGGTTTCGTTCTCAACAATTTGTCAACTTTGAGATTTTCTTTGGCCATGACGGCTAGCTTAAATGTTGAGAACCATTGGGCCCATTCTTGATTCGGGTTTGCTCCTGTTTCCGAGAATAACGGGACTCCAATCGGAGATTTTAGTGTTGACTGCGCCATGTGGTGAGCGAGAAAACTGTTTTTCGATTCAATCGTAAATTCCACTCGGAATAATTGTATTACTATACGTTACACACAATAAGGCAGAACTGCGCTTTTGCATTGTTATGCATTTGCACTATGAGAGGTGCTAGACAGACACCTGTCAGAATAATGTTAACTCTTCGTAACACTTCATAACTATCAGTAAGGATGAACAGAAAGTAATGTGGTTTCACTATGATCAAGTACTACACTTGGTTATAATATATAAATTATCATATAGTTTAAGAGAGTTTATAGTTAATACTTTTATGTGCTTGGTTACTAGTTTCTCGTCTCCATTCGGAGATAGGTACCTTGGTACCACAATAATAATAATAATAATAATAATAATAATAATAATAATAATAATAATAATAATAATAATAATAATAATAATAATAATAATAATAATAATAATAATAATAATAATAATAATAATAATAATAATAATAATAATAATAATAATAATAATAATAATAATAATAATAATAATAATAATAATAATAATAATAGTAATAATAATAATAATAATAATAATAATAATAATAATAATAATAATAACAATAATAATAATAATAATAATAATAATAATAATAATAATAATAATAATAATAATAATAATACTAATAATAACAGACTTTAGAGACAACACCCAAGCGAAAGAATGCTCCCGGAGTTTCAGTTCTGTCAAAGAAATTATTTCAGATTAATAAGATTTCTGCAAACTGCACATAGACAAGACAATCTCTATGTGCACACATTTTCAGGATCGTAAACTTCGGTGAAGGAATTTGTGTAGACTTCTGTTATCTTTTTCTTTCTGCTTGCGGCTGGTAGAAAATCGACACTTTGACCAACTTTTTGACCAATGAGGTTCGTAATGTAGACTCCTCTCTTCCGGAAGTTGCTCTTTTTTTTCTGTCTCGAGAGATTCCTGGTCTTGAAACGTCTTGTATTTCCCGTTTTTGAGTTCGGGTCATTCTGTTTGGTAACCTGTATGAAATTTCGCCATTCAATATTGTATCTGCACTTGACGATGTCCAGAATTAACAAGGGCACGTGGAGTTCATGATAGAACGATAGAAGAAGGATATCTAGCCTGCGCAGTCTGTCTTTGAATATCAATTGTCCGTTGTATAAGATCCGTTTCGTAGCTTTCATCTGGATTGCATCAACTTTCTTCAGATCTTGTTTGTTTGGCTTCCAGAGAACTGACCCGTATGAGAGGATTGGTACGATAAAGCTCCGATATAGATTTTTCTTAGCTTGCCAGGCTGTTCCTCTTGCAAGATTTCTTTTGATGATGAAGAAAGATTTCAACGAGCTGTCCGATTGAGATCCTTGTGGATCATGACTCCAAGGCCTTTCTCATTTTCTGGCTTTCCAAACTCCCATCCACTTACTGTAAACTTCGCTTCTCCTTTTATACGGAGGACTTTGCATTTGCTGACATTTTGTTTCATCAACTTTTCAGTGCACCATTTCCAGACTTTAGCAGCATCAATTTGCATGGTGATATTGTTGGTGCCAACGATTTAATAGTTTTCAGCCTAGCCATAGCAATCAGACACTACTGAGGAAGCTCGTTGATGAAAAGAACGAAAAGAAGGGGCCCTGGTTCTGAGTATTGTGGCAATCCACTTTGAACATCCAGCTCAGATAACACTGCGTTTCCTATTCGTACTCTTTGTTTGAGTCCCTGCAGGTAGCTTTCAGTCAGCTCCAGAGCTCCTCCCATTACACCATATTCGTGTAGATTCTCAGTTAACTACCCGTGGCAAACTTCATCAAGGGCTTCTTCATGGAAACCTGTGCTTGGTGATTGTGTTGAGAACAAGCTTGAGAGAGACAGAGAGAGGTCGAGCTGTTCCTTTGAGTCGCAAGTTCTCCAGTCCAGGTGGGCCTTTAGTTTTCCCAAGGGGCAGATTTTGAGAGCTCCGTTTGAGCGCAGTTTGTCAATTTTCATCACGGCATATGGGTCGAATCTCTTTTGATAGCTCTCTTGAGTGAAAGACTGGAAGAATTTGTTAAAAAGCTCTGCTTTTTGTAAGTCTGTAATGGCTTTCTCTCCTTCCAGGTACATTTCGGACGGAAGCTGTGTAGATTTTTGGATGCTTTTAAAATATTTCTGTATTTCACAGAATCTACCGTTTTTGAAGACTGATTCCTCATATGCTCGTTGATCATCATTCAACTGCTCAGTTACTAGATTTTGCAATGAAATTAGTTTCGTCTGATTGGATTCACTGGGCTTTCTTAGGACTACTTTCTTTTGTGTATTTCTCCTTTTGATGAGATTAGATGTTTCCTTGCTCAGCCATGGAGGAAGACTCAATCGATGTTTGGTTTTCTTTGGAATATTCTCTTCAAAGATGGTAAATAGCCACTCATACCAATGATCTACCATCAAATTCACATTTCTACCATAATTATGCCATAATGGGGGGCTATAATTTCACGGGGGGCTGTAATGTGAAATACACGGAAATTGATTATGAAATGAAGCGCGTGTTCTTAAGGGTTTTCTGATTATACGCACCCAAGGTACAAAATCAGATATTTTGAAGAATTCTTTTCAGAATGTCACTGACTCTGCAGCGTCTGGATTATATTAACCTCGGACAGATCAATCAGAAATGTATGGAGTTGCTCCCCGCCAAGGATGGACAAACCCAGGCAAGCGCTGATTTAACCCTCGTTTGGTGTAACTAGCACCATCAAAACTCAATAGTCATTTGAACCTGTTCTCTACTAACTCATGGTTTCAGAATTAGGCTTTTACAATAAATTAATCAAAAGTTGAGCGATAGTAAACAGTCTGGCAAACGGTTTTCATGGTGCAAGTTACGCATGGGTACGTTCATACAATTGCTGGCATTTAAACATTTGGTGCTTTCGAATCAATCCTTTTTTGGAATCTTTTCCGTTAGTGCCCCCCCCCTCCCCAGGTTAGTGGGCGCATATTATTCGCAACCCCAGACGCACGTGCCATATTTTTACATAATGATTTACTATGTAATAGCACGTGCTCTGTAACGGGGGGGGGGGGGGGGGGGGCAAAACGTACTGGAGTGTACAAACGGAAAAGATTCCTTTGTTTATTGTTTAGAAAGTTGTAGTTGCGGATCAGTCCGGCCATTTGACTGTCTTTGGTGTAAAGAAAGGCACCCCAAGTATTCTGTTCAAAGCTCCACTCCAGAAAACAGCCAATGTGTTGACACTTGGTGGCCAACTTGGCTCACCTCTTGACAAGATCTTCTCCGTAGTGCAATCAGAAGTCAAAGCATTCAATAGAAAAGGTGAAACTGAATACATGTGTGAGCTTTGCATATATGCGAGGCAAGAATTTCAGGGAGTTTTGAGTACAAAAAGTTGTCTCTTAAGGTTCTTATTAAGGTTCTGAATACTTCCGAGCTTTTTTGACGTTTGCACAATTCACTCTCCACTTATACCGCATTTCCAATGGCTTTACCCCAATGGAGGCCGTAAAGCTTCAGTTTACTGATCTTCTGGTTTTATCCTAAATTAGCAAGGTTTATAACAAGTAAGTCCTGCTTAGTTCTTCAATCCATTCATCCGAGTAGGTGCGAAGCTTGATTTTTTAAACTACCGTTAAAATGTAGTGGAAAATTGGTGTTCCAACGATATTTCATTTTCTTGGAGGGAATTTTTGCTTATGTGTAGTTTCTCTTGATTGCTAATGAAATGTTACACATGTGTTCTAAAGCTGCCTAATTGCTCTTGCCCGAATCCATTAATGGGCATCTAATGTTTTTTTAATGATCTCGACACTGTTCGTTGTCATTGATTGTTCCCAAATTTCTGTTTTTTTTTGCCCTTTTTTAATTTTTGTCTCTGTTTCTCCCAGGGTTGTATGTTCTACGTACCGCAATGGAGCATAGTGTCAAAAGTTTTACAAAGTTTTGTAATTATCGATAAATTTTTTAACTCAAAATATTTGAAAGAAATATTTTTCCTTTATTTTCTATTTTTGCCCATATATAAGCCTACGCTTTGCTGACTACGCTTTGCTGAAGTGTAATATAGCTTGAACGATTGTTCAGGTCCTTAGTTATGTCTTATTTTAATTATTTGTTTGTATTTCAGGACTTGTCCTGATATTGTTTTTTTATCGTTTTTTAGTGACTTCTACCACTCTGCTGTTGAATTTCTGAAAATATTCTGAATCTGAGCATGCCCGACTTAACCGCACTCAATAAAATGACTTCTGAACTCACCTTTCAAATCCAAACTAAAAATGCAAATCTAATGAAATTGAGTCGAGTTCCTCAGAGCGTAATATCTGTACGGTGATAATACTTTTAAGACATCAGAGCTTGAACTTTATTTGGAAATTGGAATAATTTGAAATCAGAATCGCTAATTCAGAATTGCAGTTTTTAATAGCCGCCGTCAGCCTCTCAAACGGCTATTATTTAGGTGCTCTCTTTTTTAAAATCTGTTCACACATTTTCATGATTTTTGAAGTGAAATTGGAGTAGTGATATTAGTCATGCCGAAACAGGAAGTGGAGCGAAAAAGCGAGTGGTCGTGAGGCTTGAAATTTTTCGCTCTAAATTTAAAGTAGTGAGAAAACGGTTTGAACAGAAATTCGCTTTTTCGCTAGTGGTTTTTTTGTTCACATGCGACAATTTAATTTTTACTGTTTTCAATTTTTTGGATCGCATTTTTTTCTAAATGGTTTTCCCAATCCATTCTTAGTTCATTCTAGGCCTAGTTTTTTGTTTAAACTACATTTCAAATTCTCGCTAGTGTTTTTTTGCTCACATGCGGCCTTTTGACATTGATTCTCTGTTTTTTTTTAATAGCCGCACAGCGATAGCTGGGGCTATTATTGGCCTTCTCTTGGTTTTTTTATTTCGTCGTCTTGATTTTTGTTACGACCATATGATGTCACAGCCACTTTTTGTTCATTCGTTCATGCAATTTCAACTGAATTGCATGTGTGACGTCATTTTTCGCTCTTAGTGGAGCGAGTTTTTTTGTTCATGCGCGTGATTAAATTTTTGGTCACACTTGACTTACCTCACTCTCAAAAATGACTTCATCACTTTAAAATTCACTTTTATTTACTTTAATTCAAAGAGATAAGGTCAATTGGGTGTGTGTCACTCTAAATGAAGGTTATTTGAGATCAGCTAATAGAGGCAGCAATAACTTATACAGATTTTTAATCAAAATATAACAGATCAGCCTTCAATGAACCGACAAATTTTTTGGTCTGTTTTTTTTTTTACTGTTTTTCTTAGACTGCCGATCTACGAATCTATTGCGGCTATTTTCTGGCAATCTGCCAGCTATGTTAATTTGTTTTTTTTAGAAATGGTTTTCCCAATTCACTTGTAGTCAGTTCTAGGTTTAGTTTTTTGTTTAGTCAATGGAAATTCTTTAAATTGTACGTCAGGACTTGTCCTGCTATGTTTTTTTTTAATTCGTTTTACCTTTTGATCACGTTTTTCGTTACAGAAGTCACGATTTTCAATCTGTTTCTTTCAACTGAATAGATTTCAAGTTCTTTCAGTCATTGAATTAAGCAATATGGTGAATACGGTCAAAGTCAAAAGATCAAAATCAAACGAGACGGGTTAAACTGATAAAGCCCGGTCGTTAAATCACTGAAAATTAGGTTATCAAAGTTCATTGGTGTTTGCTAGCGGACATTGGTATTAAGCTTATTAGCTTTCAGTTCAGAAGCTGAATTAAGTGTAGTTTTAGAATCCAACTAAAACTACTTCACGCCAATTTAGAACGCTTTTTGACACTGAAAAAATACAGTCAATTTGTCTCTAATTGCTCCAAAACTTTGCCTAAAACTGTTTTTCTGAAGTTTCTGCCCGTTTTCGTTTTTATTTTGTACTCATGACTTACACTCGCTATTGACAGATCCAGTTTTATTCAGACGGATTTATAAGTCAATCTATCTTTCACCCGAACAAGGAAAATTTTTCCAAACTAACAATCCTCTTTCTATTCTACAGGCAAATGAAACTTTATTTAACCCATGTACTCATTTTTCACCAAAAGAACAAAAATATTAACAACTTGAAATGGAAGTCAAGTTTTTTTGAGCTACCAAATCTTTCTGAGTTCTTCATTGTTGTGCTCTGTGAAAAACTTAATGTCTCCTGTTCCTAAGATAATAGAGTGGGTTTTGCTGGCATTACGAATTATGCCAGTAAACATTTCATCATGACTAGCAAATCATCGTTAATTTTCATCGTTAATCATATAGTTGGTTGCACCGGGGTCAATGTTTAAGTCCCAAATCTTACTCGTTAAGAAGCTTAAAATTTTTTTCTGCATAATCTGAAGCTAAGTTTTCTTTCGTTGACTAATTTGACTTTCTTTAGGATTGATTTTTCGTTTATTTTTCATTGCATGGGATTCAATTTTACTTTTAGTAAAAACAGTTTTCGAAATTTTGTCTTCTTTTGATTATGGCTTCTTTTGAATTATGTCAACTTTTTTGAACTTGAATGTGATTTTTGTTATTAATTTCCAAGTGTGGCGCACACTCAATTATGCACAATGTACCATTTTGACAATAAAAATGAGTTCGATCGTTGTTCAAGAAAACGAATTCTGATTTGTTGTTTCTTTTGTTTCTTTATTTCAAAATTAATCAAAACACGTTTAATTTCGTCCATGGGTTTTTGGTTGACCACATTAAACTAGCGTACAAAACTTATCAATTTCACGAGGAAGTCTTTTCAAGTAAAGAGTAAAACTTGTTTTTCACTAATCGACTTATCGACACCAGAAAGGTTTAAGGGCATGCTCTCGGTTCGGTACTACAGCCCTTTACTTTTTCGTTACTATGTTTTCTCAAATTTGTCAATCAGATATCAATCTTTTGGAAATGTGGTTTCTCAAAATGAGACAATTTTGTATTCGGGACGCTGAACTAATTCTTACCAAATAGCCATCTGTTTTCCATTAAAAAATGTTTTTTATCTGCCTCATCAAGTTGTTCCTTTAGGTTCGTCTCTTTAGTTTAGGTATAAACTCTTCATATCTTGCAGTGCCGCCAATATTTTTTAACTTAAAAACACAATTGTGCTTCAAACTGGTCAGAAAAATAGACTAAGTTTTCTTCTTTACCACTACAGAAAAGGTATTCGTTAATTTTGGTATTCATACTTAAATGTGAAATTTTCATAACTTTCAACTTAAGATTAAGGCTTTCAACAAAATTAAAGTCAAGTTTAAAACCTCAACGAAACTTCTTTAAATAAACTACTTAATAAAGCAAAACTAAAATTAAAAGATTGAAAACACACAATTATTACTTTCATTCCAGAGGCAAAGCTATAAACCACGAAATAGGTGTTTACTTAAGAAAAAATTACTCAACTATAATTTTAAAAGCTTTTCTTAAAATAAAGCCGTGCTTGTAAATTTGGATTGTTAAACAAAAATTTTTTACTAGGAAGCAGTGCTTTGGAAGAGAAGTTAAATGAGAAAAATTGTATACGTATCCTAGAAGATGACCCATTTTTTTGTGCATGTAGTATCCTTGGCACTAATGGATCGGACATTGACCAATATAGCCACTGCTGCTAAGCACGAACAGTGTATATCCTCCAATTAATTTCGTGAACACTAACTTAGAAATTTCTTGTACGCCTGGGTCAAATTTAGCTTTTCAAGGAAGCTGAAAGTTTGTCATGCTGAAAGTTTGTCTTCTCTCAGCAATGGCAGAACTCATCGGTCGCCTATTATGGCATTATCTGTTTAGTTTCGAACGAGTGGTGTCGGAACATTATTGCGAGCGCACATTACAGAATCTTCTTGTTTCAAATCAACTATAAACTAGAAAGTTGAAGAATGGCTTCTTCTGAAAAAGATTATATCGATATTGAAATTGCAGTTAAAACAACTTTTAAAGAGCAAAGCTAAGGGAATACGATTGACGGTTATTGAGCATAGATATTTGAAGAAAAAAAAGTTGAAACAAAAAGTTTTGTTAATGACTCCTTTCTGGCTACGAACTTGTTAACCCGTCTTCCTTAAGACCCTGTAGCAAAATACTTTAAGTTAAATTACAAGATAATCTAAAGTTACTCAATATCGAATTGTGAACGTACTTTTTGATGTTTCTGTATGCAGATCTGACTAAAATAGAAAGGATTTTATTCATTTCTGTCGTTATTCTAGTGAGTGGGCTGTTTTGTCTGAAGACTGCAAATTCAGAATTTGATGTAGCTGAACTATGCGCGACTAGCTGCTATGGTTCACTAAGTTGTTTTTAATAGCCGCCTAGCGATAGCTGGGGCTATTATTGGCCTTCTCTTGGTTTTTTACAATTCAAAGAATTTGAATTGTATTGGGGCGCTGTCTTTTTACAATTCAAAGAATTTGAATTGTATTGGGGCGCTGTCTTTTTTTTTAAGATCTGTTCACACATTTTCATGAATTTTGAAGTCAAATTGGAGTGGTGATTTTGGTCACGCCGAAACAGGAAATGGAGCGAAAAAGCGAGTGGTTTTGCGGCGTGAATTTTTTTCGCTCTAATTTTAAAGTAGAGTGAGAAAACGGTGTTTGAACAAAAATTCGGTTTCTCGGTAGTGGTTTTTTATAGCTGCGAAGCTGTAAGCTGAGCGTAGTTATATTGCGGTGCTCTTGGTTTTTTTTGTTTCGTCGTCTGACGCTTCATTTTCGTTTTACATTTGTTCTAGAACATTCTGTCTCGTCACTGCTTAAATGGCTTTTTCGCGCTTGATTTCGCGCTTTCTGCGTGACCTAAATTGCGGTTATTCAGAAACAGAATCTGTTCCTAAAACAAATTTGATTGTAAGAAAACAGATTGTATGGTCCGACAGCCGAGTGGATAAAGCGGCTGGCTGTTAATCCGGAGATCGCCGGTTCGAGACGCGACAGGGAAACTGTTTTTGCACCCTAAAACAACCTCCTTTGAAATAAACTTGTAAGTTTTATAGGCGGCGGCGATAACTATTATCAACTCACTTCTGTATCTTTTTCCATCTGTATTTTACGGCACGCAAGTCTATTTCGCAGCTATTCCGGCAATCTGCCGGCTATGTTTGTTCACATGCGGCAATTTCTCTCTGATTTTTACTGTTTTTTCGATTTATTGGACCGGATTTTTTTCTAAATGGTTTTTTCCAATCCATTCACAGCTCATTCTAGGCCTAATTTTTTTATTTGAATTAAATTTTAATTTCTCGCTAGTGGTTTTTTTGTTCACATGCGGCATTTTGACATTGATTTTGTGTTTTTTTCTTATTTTTTTGATCTGATTTTTTAAAAATGGTTTTCTCAATTCACTCATAGTCCATTCTAAGTCTAGTGTTTCTGTTTAGTCAATGAAAATTCTTTGAATTGTACGTCAGGACTTGTCCTGCTGTTTTTTTTAAGATCTGTCACACATTTTCATGAATTTTGAAGTCAAATTGGAGTAGTGATTTTGGTCACGCCGAAACAGGAGATGGAGCGAAAAAGCGAGTGGTTTTGCGGCGTGAATTTTTTTCGCTCTAATTTTAAAGTAGAGTGAGAAAACGGTGTTTGAACAAAAATTCGGTTTCTCGGTAGTGGTTTTTTGTTCACATGCGGCAATTTTACTCTGATTTTTACTGTATTTTCGATTTCTTGTATCAGATTTTTTTCTAAATGGTTTTCCAATCCATTCACAGCTCATTCTAGGCCTAGTTTTTTGTTTGAATTAAATTTTCTTTTCTCGCTAGTGGTTTTTTTGTTCACATGCAGCATTTTGACATTAATTTTTTGTTTTTTTTTCTTATTTTTTGATCTGATTTTTTAAAAATGGTTTTCTCAATTCACTCATAGTCCATTCTAGGTCTAGTTTTTCTGTTTAGTCAATGAAAAATCTTTGAATTGTACGTCAGGACTTGTCCTGCTATGTTTTTTTATTTCGTCGTCATGACTTTTGTTACGACCATATGACGTCACAGCCACTTTTTGTTCAGTCGTTCATGCAATTTCAACTGAATTGCATGTGTGACGTCATTTTTCGCTCTTAGTGGAGCGAGTTTTTTGTTCATGCGCGTGATTAAATTTTTGGCCACACTTGACTTACCTCTCTCAAAAATGACTTCCTCACTTTGAAATTGACTTTTATTTACTTTAATTCAAAGAGATAAGGTCAAGTGGGTTTGTGTCACTCTAAATGAAGGTTATTTGAGATCAGCTAATAGAGGCAGCAATAACTTATTAAGATTTTTAATCAAAATATAACAGATCAGCCTTCAATGAAAAGACAAATTTTTTTTGGTCTGTCTTTTTTACTGTTTTTCTTAGACTGCCGATCTACGAATCTATTGAGGCTATTTTCTGGCAATCTGCCAGCTATGTTATTAACTTAATTGGCTAACAATTAACCAAGCATTTACAGAGGATAGGATGTATATAGTCCAAATGATTAAAAAAAACCCTTTTTTGTTTTATTTTGGGCATTTTTATTTCAATTCTTCTGCACTATTGAGTTTATAAATGGTGCTTAAAGTAATAATAATAGTCAAAAGATTTTGCTTGAACAGTTTTTTTGGTTCTATTGCGCTTTAATTTTTTAATTAAAGCGCAAATTTTAAATAATCTTTTGTACGACTTCCTATTGTAATGACAGTCTTTTTGCTATTGTCTAGGCTGCCTCTGTCTTGCCATGCTACGTATTTATGGAAATGTATTTATGGAAATGAAGTGAAATGTAAAAATCAAAATTTTCTTAAACAGCAGCAGCATAAATTATCATTGTACAGTTCCTAAGAATTTATTACCGTTGAATCTAAATTGGATTGATCACATAGCTTAAGTGAAAATGTTCCCCCTTGCAAATTTCTAGTGGTCTGTTTCAGGGAAGAATTTCCTCTCCTTTTCATCGGGAATGAGTGGACAAGTCAATTCTTGTGCTATTAAAGGCAGCAGCATGTTCTTAGCCAGTGACCACGTGTACAACAGGTTCGTGGACTTGAAAGAGACGGACTATTACTTGCTAACAGACAAAATCAACTCGCTTTGTGTGTTGAACACGTCCGACTCAGACATGCGAGCAGTGCTAGCTTGCCAGGATAGACTGTTGAGAGTGTTGGAGGGGTCGCAGTTGCAGTATGAAGTTGAGGCAAGTTTTTGTGATGTTGTGTATGTGATGCGCCAGTAATTTTGTTTAATCTCTGCCATCCTAATGTTGTTCATTTTTCTTCATTCACACAATTTTGTTATTGTGAAAACTCCCAAATAACGCATCAAGGAAATTCCCGGAGAAAAGACAACACTCGAAGTCAATACTTTACATTTAAATCAAGATTTTTTAATATTATAGCTGCGAAGCTGTAAGCTGAGCGGAGCTATATTGCGGTGCTCTTGGTTTTTACGACTCGAAGAGGAGTATTGGTTTTCTCAATGTTTTTTTTTGCCGGAAGTACTATTCGTTCAGACGCTGTTTTGACCTAAAAGCGAAAGTGAGAAAAATGACCGTGTGAACTAATTTTTTCTGGGCGAGAGAAGTTTTTCGATCATGCGCTGCGTTTAGTGAAAGACTTTTTGACTTTGAAAAGTAGTTTTTGACTGAATGGCACATATAAATAACCGTTTTTAGCCGTTTTTCGTCTAAGTGGCCCAGTTTTTTTGCTTGTAATTTGATTTTTTGTACAGATAATTTTTATTCGATGCTATATTGAAATATAAACCTGAGAAATTGATACCACAGTGTTTTGCAGAGCCTGAAAATGCGCTTGAAGTTTAAAATTGACACATCTTGATTTTTTAAGTTAATTTTTGTTTTTTTTTTCTTATAATTTCTTCATTTTTGAATCTTTCAGCCGTCTTTTTGTCAAAAGTCAGTTAATATGGCAACCTCCCTTTAATAATTCCCATATTCAACGCCTCTTTCTACCTCGATGTAATTTTGTTTTTTAAAATTGTACATATGCTAATCCGATTTTGGTAGTATTGTTCTCAGTTTTCTCAGTTTTTTTGTTTGAATTTTGGTTTTATTACTAGAAATAGTCTTTTTGTGCAACATGAGGGACTTTAATTTCGTTTCAATAAAAATTCAATCTTTTTTGGCGTTAAGCTTTTGAAAAAACAGTTAAAATTTTCATAAATGGTCACTAAAAAGTTTTGTGACCATTTTTTGCGAATTATTTCAATGTTTCGTAAGTTTGAATACTGCTTTTTCTCTTTTTGTTCTGTCGAGAAGGATGGATTTTTATCTCGGGCGACTTGCTGTCTTTTCTTTGTTTCGAATGCTGAACAATAAAATGTATTCGTTTTTCTTGATTTTTTTTTAAATTTGTTTTTTAACTATAAAAATCAAGAATTAGTCTCTTTGTTACGGTGTTCCCTACTTTGTGTCCATGTTCTTCAATTCCAGTTTGTATCATTCTAGCTTTGTCCTGGCATCTACATTTTTATTCGTTTTATTGATTTTTTCAGTTGTTAAAAAATTGGTATTGTTCTTTAACGATTTGTTAAAAAGTTGGTATTGTTCTTTAACGATTTGTTAAAAAATTGGTATTGTTCTTTAACTATTTTTTTGCCTTTAAATATTTTTCTGTTGCTTATGTCTTTTCAATAATTAATTTAAGTTTTGAATTAGTATGAAATCATGTCTAGAATATATATACAAGGAAAAAGTAAGCGTTTGTCTTAGTTGCAGTGATTAGAAATCTAATGCTAGTAATTTTTGATTTTTTAATTTGAGCATTCTTTTTAAAAATTTAACTTAATTTAGAAGATTTATCTGCCGTTTGCTTTCGCTATCTTTTTGAGATTAGAATCATGAATTATTTGAGGGCAATTGATAGCCCTGTCAGTTTCTTTAGCCTGTCAGTATTTTGACCATCCTAATTATTTCGGACTTTTTTAACGTTACCAAAAATACAAAGTTTTGCTGCATTTTGTTTTTTGGTGACTGCTATGTTTTTTGTTTCGTCATCTGACGCTCTTTTTCGCTTCACATTTGTTCACTCATCAAAGCTGAAAAAGTTAAATTTTCTGAATGACTCCTTCCTCTCGATAACAGCGTTTGCTCGCGTGACGTCATTTCTCACTCTCTCTAGAAAAAGTATTCAATGCATTTGCGTGATTAGATTTTGATCATACGTGACGTACCTCACGCAATGAAATGACTTTTGCACTTTAAAATGTAAGTTTAATTTGAATTAGTTTAAGGACAAAGGAACTCATATGTGCAGCAAAGGTCTCTAATAAAAGGCTTCTGCGGAATGAGTTTCAACAAGCTTTTTTAATTTATCGCTTAATGTTTTTTACCTAGCTTTTTGAGCGGCGTCGATTTTCAATTTAGATCTATCTGTTTCTATCTGTATTATACGGCACGCGAGTCTTTTTCGCAGCTATTCCGGTAATCTGCCGGCTATGTTTAATTGCTCTCAAGCAATTTCGTAGAAATTATTGTAAACGTGTTGTCTTTTTTATGCAAATTTTTCGCTGAACCGTTTTTGCGCTTTTGTTCTAAAAGATTCTTTGACCTATCAAGTGACTTTTTCACGCTTTCATTTTGAGTGATCTATATTGTGCTCACTCCGAAGCAAAGCTTAATGCTAAATTAAAATTGATTGCAGCATATCATTAAGAAGGGCCTGATAGCAGAGTGGGCAGTGCTTCTGGTGAGGGATCGGGAGGGCCATGGTTCGAATCTCGACGTGGTTAACTATTTTTGCACCCATAAAGAAATTTTTCTCTAGGCTACAGCCCCTGAATTAAATTGCCCGCCTGTCATTTGAGAGCAATTCTTCCGACATTTGTGGGTTTATGTGTTGATCTTAGGAATTGTAGAAACATAAATAATTGATCTTCAGAGTTGTTCATCGAATGTACATAATTAATAGCCGCGAAGCGATAGCGGCTATTATTGGGATATCGTGGTTTGTTTTTAATTTGTCTCCATTATGATTCTTACAACCTGACTTCTTGGAAGTGACTTTTTCAATGACTTCAGTGACTTCCACTGCTTTGCAGTTAAAATTTGTGTACGTGACGTCATTTCTGCTTTTAGGTTAATTGCGTGACTTACTTCACTCAAAAAAATGACTTCTGGACGCACTTATGGAACTTCAAATTTTATTAACATTTACTAGTTAATTGCGTGCATCTAAGCAGTGCCAAACTTACGTGCCCTAATTCGTGATTATTGGTCTTGAGTTTTTGGGATTTCGAATACCAATTTTGAAAAAGCTCTTTTAGGGCTTTTTTCTCTTAGACCGTATGTGTCATAAAATTGACAGCCCGAAAATAACCCAAAAAGTCTAGTGGTCTATTAAAGGATCGGTGGTCGATCTGTCTATCTTATTTTTTTTAGTTGTTTCAATTCATGGAAGGCCACAAGCGTCTATCGCTTCTTTTGCTTAATCGTTTTTCGCTTCAATTTTTGAGTGACTTTTTTAAAATGGACTTCTCGATTTATGTGTGAGTAAAATTTTCCTGTAGTTGACCAAAAAGTAAATTTGATCTCCATGGGGGTTTAAGAGTAGAAAATTTCTGTCTTTGGTCCCAATGGTATTTTTTACATAAGCTCTCAACGCTCTATTTTGCCGCTGTTGTCCGGCTATGTTGCTAAATATTTATGAGTTTAAGATGAGTAGTAAGATATGAGTAACATTTATGAGTAGTAAGATATTTTATAATGAATGAAGCTTGAACAGGTACAAAATGAATCATAAGAAATTGAAAGGGTGAAAGATGGAATTTCATCCAATTACGAAATTTTAGTGGAGTTCTAGTTTTAGTGGAGTCTCGAACGAAGTTGTAAACATGTGTCTCTTTTTTGTGCAAAATTTACTATATATTCTTTGTTCCCTCTCTCTCGATCTATCTAATTCCCTCTGTCTGTCTATTTTTTTTGGATATTTTCCGTTTGTGCTCCCCAGTACGTTATGTGCCCCCAGTTACATAGCAAGTGTCATTACACAGTAAATCATTATGTAAAAAAAATAGCACGTGCGTCTGGGGGCTGCAAATAATATGCACCAACTAAGCTGGGGGCACAAGCGGAAAAGATCTTTTTTTTTTCCTTTTGACCATTTGGTCAGGCGCTTAGAGGCCAAAGAATGATTTTTATAAATTCCCCCCTCCACAGCTAAATTTGTATGCGTGACGGCTTTTGTTAGTACATTCTGTAAGGGTTTTTATTTAAATATTGATATTTGTCTTCAATAGTCCTGTGGTCTTTTTTATGCGATTTTTTGTTTGACCGATTTTTTTGTTAGATTCTTTTTAACTTTTCCGCTTCAAAAATGAAATATGTGATTGAGCAACTCTCTTACACCCTGACGCCTTACTAGTCTGTAACTTTGCGATTCAGAGAAATTGTTCTTGAGATGTTTTCATTATGTGGAGGGCGAGTTTGACCCCCATGCAATCACCCCACCCCCTCCCTTCACTCACCCCCTCTCCACTCTTCCGCCTCCCCCACTCACCCCCTCATTCGCCCTCCAGTGCACTCTCCTCCACCTGGCGTCTTGGGCCCCTTTTTGTCCAGCGCTTCCAACTCTACCCCGACCCCAAGCCGTTAACCCCCCACCCCCAATGATCGCATCTGAGCTCCATCTGGGTACTAACGAAGCCAACCGCTCACCTGTCAGTTGGGAGCAGATAACCCAATGTTAGTCAGTTGTATTAATTGAAATTAAATTAAAATTATTTAAACCTATGAATCAGTATATGGTTAATTGCTCTCAGCAATATTAGTAGCAATTCTTTGGGGCGGTGTCTTTTTTGATGCTTTTTTTTGCTTAATAGTTTTTCCCTCTTGATTTATGCGTGATCTAAATTAGCCTGTAATAGATTTAAGAAAATGGAGGTTTTGATCTCCATCGGGGTTTAAAATTAGAAAAGTTCTGTCTTTGTTCCCGGTGGTTTTTTTTACTTAAGTTCTCAAAGTTCTATTTCGCCGCTGTTGTCTGGCTATGTTACTAAACATTGATGAGCTTCAAGTAGTAATAAAGCAGTTTAAAAAAGGCCTGTAATGCTTGAAAAACTTAGAACTTCAAGTTGTTCGATGCATTCATCATCTAAACTGGTATAAAATGAATCCTAAGAAATTGAAATGGTGAAAATTTTTTTTAATAAATCCAATGAATTTTGAAATTTAGCTGATTTTATCATAAAGCAGTTTTTCATAAAACAGATTTGCTGTATTCCTTTCACCTATATGCTATTTCAAATGCTGAAAAGAGGAATGTTACAAGAGGTAACATAGAAAATATAAATTTTACTTTTCCCTTTAATGAGAACCGGAGAGCAAGATTTTTTGTGACTACATGGAAAACGCTCTTTGTATTTTTGTCTACAATTGGTGACTGTTTTGACTGATGCGAGGTTCGATTGATTGTTGACACTTTTTGAATTACCGGCCAATTTATAAAAGCTGGCCAAAAACGTTTGAACCTGGTGACGCAAGTTGAAAACTGAATATGAGAAGTCTGAATTTTATTAAATACTGGAAATCTGGTTACAGGTGCCAGGAAATCCTACATACGTAATCCTTCTAAACAGAATAGGTGGTTACTCTGGAGAGGAGGTAGTTTATGGCACGAGCGATGGCCAACTAGGAGTGATAACTTTGGGCAGAGCAAGTCCGGACCACGGATGGTCGCACCTCAATGAGCTGGGCAGAGGTGGCGTCACTTGTATAGGTAAGTCCAGCTATGATACAGTACTTCTATCTAGATAAAAGCGTGGTGTTGAAGTCTAGCAATTCAACCACTTATTTTTTTTAATTCAGCAACATAATCATTTTGAGTATGTACCAATTTTTCTCTTGTGCATAATTGATTGATACTAAAATTGCTATAATTGATATTAATTCATTCACTTTATAAATTATTGGTTTTAGGTTTTCAGTTAAATAAGATAGGCTGATTAACTGTTTTGATGTTTGGCTCTGAATGGAGACAGTTGTTTAAACCAGAAAGTGTCTTAAATAAGCAAAAAAAAGTAACTTCATTACTCAATCTGGAATCCGCGGAGTGGCGTATAGTTGGTGATGATTCTGTTGTTTTCACACCTGCATGAAATTTTAGAATTTATCATCTGGTAACAAGATCGTGTTTAAGATTTCTACAAAATCTATGGACCCGACGAACCAGAGTGCATGCTTGTGGGAAGAGACGATGGCTACGTGGAAGTTTTCACTCTTTCTGACTTCGAGGACCCAAAACTTGTGTTTTCTTTTTGTGCAAACGAATCTGTCACTGCAGTTCGAGGTCAGTTTTCAACTTCAGTAGCGTCTCAGGCTAAGTTATGTTGCTGAGGCAATAAACCTTTCATATCATTAGACCCTGAGTCAAAATTAAACAATTCAAATTTCACAAGCTCAAAGAAGTAGGAAATTTCATGTAGTTTTTCACAGAGCTTTGGATAATTAGAGAGCGTTTCTAGAGGGCATTGTGATTAGCTTTTGTATTAATATTTTTGTACAGAAGACATTAGTTTCAACAGTTGACGACAAAACAACTATTTGACATTTTTCCCCCGCCTGCTAATTAATGTTAGTTTTGACTTCAAGAATTTGTTTGTGAATTACTGCAACTTGTGTCATTAGGAGTAAAGCAGACAACATACTTTTTAGCTCTAGTAGGCGATTAATAAATTGTATTTAACTGTTTCAGGCGGACAAGTGAATTCTAGCGGAGTCGACGAAATTGTAGTTACTACGTATAAAGGTTGGGTGTTTGGATTGACCCCAGAAATGCAGGATGTCATAATTCACTCTTCGGATGCTCCTCTGCCCATTGTCGTAAATGACACCCAAACCCAAAAGGTTGCAGAGTTGGAGAGTGAGATTAAAGACATGCAAACGAACTTGGCAAAAGAAAAGGAAAAGTTTCAGCAATTATCCGCGAATGCCAAGTCTGGCCAAGCTTACTCGGCGGCCGCTCCCTTCTCAGGTGTGTTTCCCAGCAGGTTCAATGATTTCAAGAAAAGTCTTACTTTGTATTGTTGCCTCGCACTCTGCTCACTCCCCATCCGATTAAACCTATGTTTACACTGTGTTTAATAGCCGCCCTCATCTCAGCCGGCTATTATAGCGCTCCTATTTTTTTTTACAATTCAAAGAATTTGAATTGTATTGGGGCGCTGTCTTTTTTTTTTAAGATCTGTTCACACATTTTCATGATTTTTGAAGTCAAATTGGAGTAGTGATTTTGGTCACGCCGAAACAGGAAATGGAGCGAAAAAGCGAGTGGTTTTGCGGCGTGAATTTTTTTGCTCTAATTTTAAAGTAGAGTGAGAAAATGGTGTTTGAACAAAAATTCGGTTTCTCGGTAGTGGTTTTTTGTTCACATGCGGCAATTTCACTCTGATTTTTGCTGTTTTTTCGATTTTTAATAGCCGCCCTCATCTTCTCAGCCGGCTATTATAGCGCTCCTATTTTTTTTTACTTCGTCGAATAAAAAAATGTTTCGCTTTACCTCATTTTGCCGCCTTTTCAACATTTAGCGTGAAATCTTTTTGACTTCTCTAGGCTAGTTTCTCTCTTCTCTCATTCTGCTAAAAGTGATTTTGAACATCAGTTGCTCAGCAAAGCAATTCAAAATGAACAGTCAGTATAAAAAATTGAAGTCAGAAATAGAAACGGGATAAACCCATAAAGCCCAATTTTAGATGCCCGCTATTTGAACGTCGGTCCTATAAGTATTAGTTACCTCTCTCTAATGCTGATTGTTATTGATAGTAGCCGCTGTAGCCTCTCTCTAAGAAACAGAAGTATGTTCAACTACGAAATGCCATTAAAATAAAATAAATCGGACTTAAAAAAAATGTTTTTGTACGAAAATCTTTTTTTTTTCAATATCTTCTGTTATTTCAATCCCAGTCATGCTTATTGGAATCAACGGCGGCTATTTTCCGGCAATCTGCCGGGTATGTTTTGGATCGGATTTTTTTGCTAAATGGTTTTTCCAATCCATTCAAAGCTCATTCTAGGCCTAATTTTTTGTGTGAATTAAATTTTCATTTCTCGCTAGTGGTTTTTTTGTTCACATGCGGCATTTTCACATTGATTTTCTGTTTTTTTTCTCATTTTTTATCAGAATTTTTTAAAAATGGTTTTCTCAATTCACTCTTAGTCCCCTCTAGGTCTGGTTTTTCTGTTTAGTCAATGAAAATTCTTTGAATTGTACGTCAGGACTTGTCCTGCTATGTTTTTTTACTTCGTCGAATAAAAAAATGTTTCGCTTTACCTCATTTTGCCGCCTTTTCAACATTTTGCGTGAAATCTTTTTGACTTCTCTTGGCTAGTTTTTCTCTTCTCTCATTCTGCTTAAAGTGATTTTGAACATCAGTTGCTCAGCAAAGCAATTCAAAATGAACAGAGTTAGTACAAAAATGGATGTCAGAAATAGAAACGGGATAAACCCATAAAGCCCAATTTTAGATGCCCGCTATTTGAACGTCGTTCCTATAAGTCTTATTTACCATCTCTAATGATTATTGTTATTGATGGTAGCCCCTGTAAAAAAAATGTTTTTACAAAAATCTTTTTTTTTCAATATCTTCTGTTATTTCAATCCCAATCATGCTTATTGGAATCAACGGCGGCTATTTTCCGGCAATCTGTCGGGTATGTTTCTTAATGGCGGTCCTCATCTTAGCTAGCTATTATTGTACTCCTATTTTTTTACAATTCAAAGAATTTGATTTGTATTGGTGCGCTGTCTTTTCAAAGTTTTTTAAAGATCTATTCAAACATTTTCATGAATTTTGGAGTCAAGTTGACGTTATGGTTTTGGTCACGCCCAAATTGGCCCTGCTATGTTTTCTTGCTTCATCGAACAAAATTTGTTTCGCATAAACCTCTTTTGCAACCTTTTCGACACCTTGCGTGAAAACTTCTTGAGTTCTCTAGGCTAGTTTCTTTCTTTGCTCATTCTTTTCAAGGTGCTTAATAGCTCTTGAACGCAGTTCATAGCAATTATTGTAAACGTGTGCGTCTTTTTGAATGCAAATTTTTCGCTTGGCGATTTTGCGCTTTTCTTCTAGAACATTCTTTGACTTCTCAAGTGACTTTTTCACGCTTTCGTTCATCATTTTTGAGTGATCTCCAGTGCTCCGAAGTAAAGCTTGCTAATATAAAATCGGTTGCAGCATACGAAACTTAAATGACTTGTAGCGCAGTGGTTAGTGCGGGTAGCCATGGATCGGGAGGTCAGTGGTTCGAGGCACGGTGGGGTCCAGGTTTTTTCTACCCATAAAAAAATGGTCTATACTAAAGACCATGAATTTACTTGCCTCGCCTGTCGTTCAAGAGCAATTCTTCCGACATTTGTCGGTTTATGTTTTTAAACAGCAGTTGCTCAGCAACAACGCAATCTAAAATTAACAGAATCAGTATCAAAAAACGAAATCAAAATTAGAAACGGGATAAACACTTGAAGCCGAATTTTATGCCCGCTACGTAAACTTTGTTCTTCCAAGTCTTAATTACCATATCTAATGCTTATTGGTTTTGATACTAGACCTTAAATCTTCTCGACAACAGTCAGGAGTATGTCTAACAGTGCAATGAAAACAAAATAGTGTATATATAAAAAAAGTTTTGGTACGTCGATCAATTTTCTCCGTTTCTTCTGTTTCAATCCTAATGGGTGTTTTGGGAATCAATGTCGGCTTTTTTTCCGGCAATTTGATGGGTATGGTTTTTGATCGGTTCTCCTTGTCCTTTCCTGGGATAATGATGATTAATTGCTCTCAAACGAAGTTTGTAGCAATTATATTAGTCCTGTCGCTCTTTTTTTATGCGATTGTTCGGTAGACCGATTCTTCGTCTTGCCCATTTGACTTCGCCCTCAAAAACGGGATAAAGAGGTAGCGCCCAGCGGGCATTAAGTGCTCTTAGAGCATTTCAGCTCACTAGTGTCTAAGTATGCGATTCACAGAAACTGTTTTGAAGACTTTACTTATGGTGTGAAGGGCGGTTTTTAGGTTCTTAGGTTGACCCCCCCACAACCCCGCCAGCACATCAGCCCCCTCTGACTTCACCCCCAATCCCCACCCCTGCAACTCGTTCAGGCCGTAAGGGGCCTGTGCAGTCAAATACCTCCTCCTACCGTTGCCCCCACCCCCTCCACTGTTGTCCCCACACCCCCGCGCCCCACTGTTGCCCCCACCCCTCCCAACTGTTGCACCCCGGTGTGTCTCCCCGCTGCGCGCACCGAACGCTCCTTCTGTTATGCTGAAGCTAACCTCACTAAACGGTGGCTAGCTACTGACGAAGCCAACCGCTCGTCGGTCGTTTGAGAGCAATTCGCCCAACGTTAGTCGGTTATGTTCTGGTTTCTTCAACGAATATTTTTTGAAATATAATTCACGACTGGTCCTTCAGTTTTTTGTTTTAATATTTTTCCGAACAGTTTGTCGACCCTTGCTCTTGGGCGAAAAATGCTGCTAATGATTTTGTACAAGTTAACGGTTTTTTCTTTTGCTTAATTAATGTTCATATATGTCATGTTCTTACATTTTATGTGAACTGATTTAGTTTACTACATGTTGACGAATACCATTTGTTCTCTCTTCCCTCTCTCTGTCTGTCTGCCTGTCTGTCTGTATTGTTTTTTACAATTCAAAGAATTTGAATTGTTTGGGGCGCTGTCTTTTTTTTAAGATCTGTTCACACATTTTCATGATTTTTGAAGTCAAATTGGAGTAGTGATTTTGGTCACGCCGAAACAGGAAGTGGAGCGAAAAAGCGAGTGGTTTTGCGGCGTGAAATTTTTTCGCTCTAAATTTAAAGTAGAGTGAGAAAACGGGGTTTGAACAAAATTTCGCTTTCTCGCTAGCGGTTTTTTGTTCACATGCGGCAATTTCACTTTGATTTTTACTGTTTTTTCAATTTTTTGGATAGGATTTTTTTCTAAATGGTTTTCCCAATCCATTCATAGTCCGTTCTATGTCTAGTTTTCTGTTTAGTCAATGAAAATTCTTTGAATTGTACGTCAGGACTTGTCCTGCCATGTTTTTTTTTCTTGTAACCATTTGTTCACTCGCTAAGAGGTTAAAGAATGACTTTCGATGATTTTTACACCTCCACAGCTAAATCTGTGTGCATGACCGCATTTGTTACTGCATTCGGTAATGGTTTTTGTTTTAATAGTGATAACTCTTTTGTAGCATTTATGGTCCTGTGTTTTTAGGCGAATTTTGCATGACCGATTTTTCCTCTGACCATTTTAACTTTTGGTCCTCGAAAATGGGATAAGTGGTTGAGCAACTCTCCTAGAGCCTAACGCCTTACGGGTCTTGCGATTCACCAAAACTGTTTTGAAGAGACAATTTAATGGTGTGAAGGGTGGTTCTTAATCTTAAAATTCACCCACTCTCCAGGACTTTTCCGGTGACCCCTCTCCAACTGTCGATTTGAACCCCCTCTCGTCCAGTCTTGCCAATCCCCAACCCAAAGCTTGACCCCCACCCCCCTACTAAAAGACGACTTCGGTGGTCACCTGAACGGACGTTCAAAATGAAAATGCATTTCCTTATTTCTGTTCAAAAGAGTTCTCCTTAACTGAACCGTAACATTTTGCTGTCTTTGATTAGTTCACTTACATTAAAAAACTTTCTTAAAAAATAAAAGGGTTGGTATCATAAACTTCAGTTCTTTTCGTTTCGCATTCGCTTTTTAAATTCACTCTATTGCGTGTCCCATGACTGGCAATCGCCGGCTAAGTCAAAATTTGTTTCTGGAGTCTTCTGGTGCTGAGGCCAAAGTTTGTAACTAACTGGTCGCAATTTCTTCACTGCCTACAAGATCCTTTTTATTCGTACTACTGAACTACGTACTGCTAACTGTTATCCTAATTTCATTGAAATTGTTTTAGTTAATGAAAAGTTTGTGTTGAGTCGGGAAGATGCCAGTTACATAATGGCTTTGGAAACTCAAGTGTCATTGGATGTCATTCTAATGCAGAGTGACGTTCCAATTGACATCATTGACTCTGACAAGAGCTCTGCTGTCATGAGTACGAGTGAATGCGACCCGTCCGAGGGGAATTTCATGCTGGTCACGTTCAGGTGTCAAGCAAATACGACAAGATTTGAGGTCAAGTTGAGGACAATCGAAGGACAGTATGGTACTCTTAAGGTAGACCTAGTTCAATGTTCACCTTGGGCGAAGGTGCACCTTGGTTCTAATTTAACCCATTCTCACTGTTTAATAGCCGCACAGCGATAGCTGGGGCTATTATTGGCCTTCTCTTGGTTTTTACGACTCGAAGAGGAGTATTGGTTTTCTCTCGGTCTTTTTTTTTTTACAGGAAGTACTATTTGTTCAGGCGGCGTTTTGACCTAATAGTGAAAGCGAGTAAAATTGCCGTGTGAACTGATTTTTTCTGAGCGAGAGAAGTTTTTTGTTCATGTGCTGCGTTCAGTGAATGACTTTTTGACTTTCAAAAGAGTTTTTGAGAGATTGACGCATATAGATGACAGTTTTTAGCCGTATTTTTCGTCCATTTGGCCTACTTTTTGAAATTGTAACTTAGTTTTTTGTAGCAGTAAATTTTGTTCGATACCGCATAAAAATGCAACCATCTGAAATCGATGCCACATTGTTTTTGAGAGCTTGATAATGCGTTTCAAGTGGAAAATTGGCCCATTTTTCTCAATTTTTTTTCCCATTTTTGGTTTTTTTTTCGTTAGTTGCTTCATTTTTGGCTTTTTAAGCGGTTTTGATTTTACCAGATTAGTACATATGTCAACCTCTTTTTGATAATTCCTGAATTGGATGCCGCTTTTTGACGTGAGGTGTTTTTGTTTTATACAATTGTACACATACTAATCCAATTTTGGCGGTTTTTATCAAAGTTTTCAAGTTTTTGTTTGTATTTTGAGTTTATTTACCATTAAAAGTCTTATGGTGCACCATCGTTGGTTTTGGTTTCGTTTTTTGCTAATTTAGTTGTTTTTGTCAACAACTCTTTAAAATTCAGTGACAATTTTTATCCCATAATTTGAACATTTTTTTTTGCAAATTGTTCTACTGTTTCGCAATTGCGCTCTTTTCACTTCTTACTGAGACGGGAGGATGGTTATGTAATGTTGTTAAACCTCGATTGCTTATTAACAAACAAAACCATGGTTTTATTTTTTCATTTTGAATTTTAATTAGATCTTCCGATTTTCTTTTGATTTTTCAGAAATTGCGAATTATTTTTTCCATCTGTTTCAATATCTGTATTCTCCCTATTCTAGCATGTTTATTTCTACCATTTTCCTATGAATTATAGTTTTATTTGTCCTATCTGTTTTTATTAATTTGAAAATAATTGATTTGAACTAATATTTTCTGTAATTTTCCTTCGAATTTTTTGTTTGATTTGAACTAATATTTTTTGTCATTCTCTTTTGAAGTTTTTTTCCAACTGATTTTATTTAACATATGGTACCGAGGTTTTGCTGCCTTCACTTTTACAATTTTTGATAAACGCGTTTTTGAGAATTTTCTAAGGGCTTGGTTTTGGTAAAAATACGAATTTTTGCGTCTGAATATTGTTCTGTCTCTTTATTCTTTTTCATTATTAATTTCGATTTGATTAATTTTTGTTCATTGTTTATTTTTATTGCGTTCATTGTGATTTAAAGCGACAACTATTGATTACAGTTAAAGCGACAAAGTTTATTCAGTTACTAATTGATTTCTGTTTTAAATTGTAAAATTGTTTGGATTGAGAGTTTACGGAATTTTATAAGTTTTGTAACAACTTTCGGCCATTTCTTGCAGTATTCAACTTTTTCTATAAAATAACATTTTGGGAGCCTAACATGGCTTGATTTTTGCTGCTCACGTACTTTGATGTTTTAATTACGTAGAAACAATTGGATTGTTTTATATACAGGAATAAAATTTTCAGTTTAGTTGGTTTTATGTGCTATCTCCATTTTTTTTGACGGAATTTTTTCTGTTGTTAGTAGTCACTTTATTAGAAAATAGTTGATTTGAAAGGTAATTCTCTCATGAAGACGACTCTTCGAGTTGTTTCCGGAATTTTTCCGGCTATGTTTTTTTATTTCGTCGTCATGATTTTTGTTACGACCATATGACGTCACAGCCACTTTTTGTTCATTCGTTCATGCAATTTCAACTGAATTGCATGTGTGACGTCATTTTTCGCTCTTAGTGGAGCGAGTTTTTTGTTCATGCGCGTGATTAAATTTTTGGCCACACTTGACTTACCTCTCTCAAAAATGACTTCCTCACTTTGAAATTGACTTTTATTTACTTTAATTCAAAGAGATAAGGTCAAGTGGGTTTGTGTCACTCTAAATGAAGGTTATTTGAGATCAGCTAATAGAGGCAGCAATAACTTATTAAGATTTTTAATCAAAATATAACAGATCAGCCTTCAATGAAAAGACAAATTTTTTTTGGTCTGTCTTTTTTACTGTTTTTTAAGACTGCCGATCCACGAATCTATTGCGGCTATTTTCTGGCAATCTGCCAGCTATGTTTTACCCCCTTCCCCTCATTTTGATATCAATTTTTTCACTCCTAAATCATTTAATCCCCGCAAAATTTTTACTCAAAACGGTAGGGCAACAAAGATGGCACATATATCATCTCTACATTGCTTTGATGTTGTGTGTGATTTCTGTCGTGGCATTATTTGCTCAATTAAATAACAAATTGACGATGGAATTCTGTTGCAAACAATGTTTTAGTTGCCATTTGAAACTGCCTTGCTGACCTTAACGATTCTCAAAAATTTATCGAAGAAAACCGTGTGTATTTCTATTTTATATTGAGATTAGTTAGACTTTGTGAGAAATATTTAAGGATGTTAAGCAAGCAAAATTTACTAAATTTTGAAGCGTGATTTTTAGGTGTACGTGACCCCAAAGACACAGCCCAAGTTCTGTCAAGTGTTAGAGTATGTGATTAAACCGCTCTCATTACATCAGAGGTCACATTACATTGACGAGGACAAGAAGTACAACACACTCACAATCGAAGGACAATTTAGGCAACTGTTCCCTTTTCTGAAAGCACTGTAGAAATTTAATTGAACTCTTGACCTGGTAATTAGCAGAGGAGTTCAGATATTCAAAAACAAACGAAAAGCGTGCTGCAATCAGTTTAGCACCATTCTCTTACGAAAATATACTTTTAAGCTAAAAATGACTTATCTTTTGCTGTTATATATTAAGATACCCGTATGAAAACTATACAAAACGTCCGCTAGGGGTTTAAAAAGCTAAAGGTGTAAGGACGCGTTATTAGAGAACAAATAACTCAAACTGTTGTATTATTATATGTTTGTAATGTTTTGTAAAAAATCTTGAGGTGTACGTAGCTGTTTGGTACCATAGTGTATAACAGTTGCGACATATTTGTAACAGCCAGGCTGTTAATAATATGTAAGGCTAGGAGGTCTAAAAGCTTAGTGTATAGTTTTGTACGTAAAACATTTTAACAGAATCATTAAAGTCGGTGACCCAAAATTCAGTAAATAAAGTCGGGAAATTTAACTGAATTAAACACCTTGTAAACCAGATCTTTATACATAGGGAACAGTTGTGAGTTCTACTTGTGTTGATTTGATAGTATGTCTGACATGCACTCGTGGGTGCGTTTTTGTCTGCCGGAGGTATCCGAGAGACCCCCGGCAACCGAGCCAGCTACTCTCAACTTTGTATCGGTATTCTTAGACACCGATCTCTCTTTCACCTACGAAAAGAACAAAGCTGTCTTCAAATCTGACAACATCTCAACTATTGGTGAGATCACTATTATTAGCTGCAAGCCATTGTTAAACTTCAAAAATTTAACTCGTTTAAAGATCAGAAGACAATTAACAGGAAATCGTGTCAATTAAAATTTGGAATATATAGCCTTGTGGTGTCTGGGTCTTTCCCATTATAGCCCCCACCCACCCTCCGAGCTTATGGAAGATGATGATGATGATGATGATGATGATGGTGACTTTTTCAAATCTCAAAAGTGCGTTCTTAGCAGTTAATAAACCTGGCAAAACAACATAGTTTTTTGCATCTTCTTGAAGCATTCATAGTTTGATTGATTTCTGAGATAGTCAGGCAAGCTGTTCCAAAGAGAACCTCTGCTTTATACAAAAGCACGTCTGTGATGTTTGGCATTCGCATTTTGAATATAGAATAATTACCGTCGTGATTAACGTAGGCGCAAATGTACCAAAAGGGGGAAACAGTAATGGGAAAGTCTAACGCCGAATTGTGCTAAAATGCATGGTTGTTTATAGCAATATTAAAAGACGTGATCAGCCGTGAGGCAATCAAGCGCAAAGTTGCCTTGAATGCGAATGTAGTGATGAACGATGCCACGATCACCCACGTGTTGAATCTAATCCACCCGAAGATGGAGTATCAGATAATGTTGGCCAAGAAAGTCCAACTAATCGATGGCCTCAAAGATCTGCAGATGCAAGAGGACGATCTCAACTTTTTAGCTCCCGAGTACCAGGAGATCATAGAACAGGTAAGTTGGGGTTTGAGGGTCGAAGTGCTAATTTTTCGTGGAGTTGCCCGCTCTGCGGCTGAGGTGCCCCGTCCGTTTTTTATGCGGCTACAGTTGTTAGTCTAATAAGTAAAATTGGGATCGCAAATTTTTGTGTACTATTTGCTCGTTCAACTTACTTTTTCAATCCTTTTTTGATTGCATGACTTTTTTGAATAGTTGAATTTGTGATATGCTTTCTCTGTAATTCAGTGCTTACTTTTTTAGCAAACTGATTGCACACTTGCTTATGAGTCTTATCAGATGAAATATTGGCCTTTGAATAGTGTGGGCTGATAACTTTAGAGTTTTCAAGTTTGCAATTACTCTCAAACGTATCTAAAAATTATTTGGTCCGGTTGTTTTTTAATTTCATTTCAGATCAATTCGTACGACATAAGTACATTTAACTTCTTTTCCAGAATAATCTCAGTACTTGTGATTATCAATTGTTCAACCGATTCAAGTTATTTTGCAGTTTCATTTTTAGCATCCCTCAAACTGGGGTTTCTATAAGTTGTCCAGCCGTTTTGTGCATTTTCTGATTGATTGTTAATTGCGGTGAACGCTAAGTAAACCGAACAAGAATAACGCCGACATAAAAACAAGCCGAAAGTTATGTAATAGTTATGTAATCTATCAGAAATAATACATTGTTTACCCTTACAGTATACACTGCGTATAGTATTAAGTGCCCAATGTATTCAAATGCACCAAAAAACAAAAATACGTCAAATTTTTAGACACTTAGTGGGTACGGGACTCAGCGGACCGCTGTCCAGGGCCAGGCCTCTCATCCGCTGTGAGATGTAATTTGGAAATCGCGGGGCTGGTATCGAGGCGAAACGCGCCCACCGGCTCGCCAGGGGCAACTTAAAATACTGGTATCCCAAAATTTTTCGGCTTACTTGACCTCATTTCCAAAGTTCGGCTTGCTTGCCTATCGGCTTGCTTGACCGCCACCGTTAATTGCTCTCGAACGAAGCAATTATTTGGACCCTGTTGGTCAATGCGATTCCTCATTTGATCAGTTTTTTGTCTGACGCTCAAAAACGGGATAAGCAATTAAATCCTGGAGGACATTAACCAATCTCTTTGCGTACAATTCACTGCCGATGCCGAGAAGACAAAATCATGGAGTGAATGGCACTTTTTCTAGAGGTTTGGAACAGCTTAACTCACCCTTTCCCCTCCCGGTCCACTGCATCTTATTTCACACCCCCCACTTTATCGAATTATTAATTTATGCAACTCGGCGGTAAAATAATGCTTCAAATATACACACCTTCTAAATTTTACTTAGTCTGTGGTCGCTAATGAGGTTCAATTCTATTTGTTTAATAACAGCCGCCATCGTATCCGCCGGCGATTATTGCGCTTTCAGTTTTTTTTTACTTGTTCATGCAAAAATTTGTCTCCCTTTATCCGAATTGTATTCCTGTATTCTAAATCTTTGACTTCTGTAGGCTAGTTTAATTTTAGGCTTTTTCTGCTCAGAATGCCTTTAAACCGCAGTTAATCAGGGACTCAATCTAAGTTCAGTAGAGGCAGTATTGTAAAACAAAATGAAAAATAAAGATTGTATAAACTCCTAGAGACAAGCTTTAAATGCCCTGTATTGGAACTTAGAAATAATTTGGTCTTAGTTATCCCATCTTATCTTTTTTGGTTTGGATATTAATCTTGTATGCACTCATTAGGAAACGGATATGTGCCAAACTGCAATTTACTATCACATTGCACGTACTTTTGACATCTGTTTTGTAAAACATTTTTTAAAATTGCTCTCAAACAAATTTTGTGGTAATTATATTAGTCTTGCAGTCTTTTTAATGCAATTTTTCGCCAGACTGGTTTTTCATGTGATGATTATAACAATAATTGGATAAGCGACTCTCTTAGCGCTTTACTACTTTCGAAATATGCGATTCATCGAAATTTTTGAGGAGACATGTTCATGGTGTGAAACATGATTTTTGTTCTCGAGAGTTTGACTCTGTCAACCTTCAGTGACCTCCCACTCCCGGCTCCACTCCCTACTCCCCGTCCAACCTCTCTCAACCGGCGATTTGGACCTCCATTTCTTGCGCCCCCCCCCCCCCCCCCCGTTTTGTTTCCTGGTTGATGAACCTAGAGTGAAAGTCAGATGCTGAATATATTTGATGCTGAATATAGTTTTGGATTGAAAAAATATCTCAAACAACTGTATGTTTTTGAGATACTTAAATTTGGGCTTGAGTTTTTGAATTCATCTCATAGTCAAACTCCCATAGTCAAAAATTTGAAAGCCAAATTTGATCTCAATGATTCTAAACTTCTCACCCACGCCCCTTCAATCAAGCGAAAACTAGCGTCCCTAAACAGTGCTAGCTAGTGATGAAGGCAACCGCTCGCCACTCATTTGAGAGCAAATCCTCTGATGTTAATTGGTTTTCTTTATGTATGTTTTCTTCTTGGTTCGACATTTATTGGGTTCATGGGAATTGATTTTGATTTTTTTTTCAGCAATCTTTCGGGTTTGTTTATTAATCCCCAAAACTCCGAAAGCGATCTCTACGGGATTTCTATTGTTCTAAAAGCGATCTCAATGGTTCTAGAATGTCTTCACCATCGTTTGAGAGAAATTTCATTGCTATATCAATTCTATTAGATTTTTATCATTTTCGTCTTTTAAAAGCTGCAAAAGCGATAGCTTAGCGATATATTGTAGCCATGACCTCAGAACTCAAAGAATTAGTTTTGTGTTGGGGCGCTGCCAAGAGCTTGAGGGTTGCTGCCAATGTTTTGAGATGGTTTATTAAGACAAAGTGGAGTTATGATTTTGAGTACGCAAAACTGAAAACGAGCGGAAAAAACTGGTTTTGAGACCCCAAATTCTTGCAGTCATTTTTCTAAACATCAGTGAGAAAACGGCTTTTAGAAAAAGTGCTCTGTTTTCAATTTTTTTCAAATGGTTTCAAAACTCGTTGATTCCTCTCGAACGAAGTTTGAAGTAATTGTAAAAGTTTGTCTTTTTTCGCTTGAACCTTTTTGCGCATTTGTTTTAGAAAATTTTTCCGATTTTATTTTCCGGGTGACTTTTTCACGCTTAACTTCTTGATTTTTGCCTGATCCAAATTGATCTTATTCAGAAATTAAGTCTGCTGCTATAACAAAAGCCGTTGTAAATTAAAATTTTACAAAGTCCTGATATCCGAGTGGTTCGAACTCCTCCCTAGTCCTTTTTTGCACCCATATAAAAATTGCTATAGGCTACACCCCCTGTAACCCCACCTGTCATTCGAGAGCGGTTTTTACGATGTTAGTTTTTTGTCCGACGTGGACTAATCGAAGTCTAGTTTGATTTTGACAGTCAAAATTCTTAGAATTGTTGAGGACTCGCCCAGTTAATCATCTTCCTTTTTTTTCTGATGAACTGACCTCATGCTCACATTTGCGTTTGCATTCATTTGATTGATTAGTTGCTCTCGATTAAATTTTTTAGCAAATTTATTAGTCCTGTGGTCTTTTTTATGCCATCTAATTGGCTCGGTCATGAGTTATATTGAGATATATTTACAGGTATTCTTTCATATATTACAACTTTGACACATGTTTTGTTAAAAAAATTACTGTTTTTTGGTGTTTGTTGTTCTGCCAATTAATCTCATTAATGGTAGGTCACATTGGCTCAATAACTAGGCATATTTCAATTTATCTTGTGGTTTTCGTTGAAATCTAACGGTTTTAGCGACTTTGACATTACTTTTTTTTAACAATTTTACTTTTTGTGGATTTTCCAAATTCTTGCAGTTGATTATGCAGGTCTGTCATATAGTCTCACTAATGGCAGATAACATTTACTCTCTAGTAAAGCATTATTGAATTCATTGAAGGGGTTCAGATTATTGTTAACGATTTTGTTGACTTTGACATTTGTTTTCCACAATTTTTGTGCTTTAATTTGTTGCCTTCATTTGTTGTTATTTTTGACATGGTCCGGGAAGTGTTTTTGTTTTAGTTGATCTAGTGATGAATACTGCGATGGCTGTTGAAGATAACAAGTTTTAGTTTAGTGTTTTAATTACTATTATGACACTTTTGATTAGAAACAATCGGTTTTCGCCGAATGTATGTGTTGTTTTACTTTGTCTCTCAGTGGTTTACCGAGTTGGTGTTTGCTGTATGAACTCCCATTATGTAAACTTTTTTTGAGTTTGGTATACTTTGATCTAAAAAAATGGACCAGAAATGAAATGTGTATTTTGATAGCCGCCATCAGCCTTTCAACAACTATCATTTCGGCTTTCTGTCTTATCTCTTTTTAATTGCTCTCAAACGAAGTTTGTAGCCATTATATTAGTCCTGTTGTGTTTTTGTACAATTTTTTGCTTGACAGATTTTTCGTCGGACCCATTTGACTTTTTGTCCTCAATGCGCCCAGAGGGCATTAAATGCTCATAGTCTTTCAGCTCACTAATCTAGAGGTTGACAACCCCCCTCACTTCACCCCCAATACTCACCACTGCTCATTGTTCAGGCCGTAAGGGCCCCTGCAGCCAAAGGCACTCCCACCGTTGCCCCCACCCACCACCTCAGCCCCAGTGTGAAGCCTTAGTGCATCAAACTGTCAAAGTTCCTGAGATTAAACGGTAATTGGTATTAGTATTAAGTTTACTGTCCTGCAATTTAAAGGCTGAATTTGCCTTGTTTAGCGAATCTTCTGAGATTGTGGACCACAAAAATTAGGAGAGGCAATTATTAGGAGAATCGCACGAAAAAAATAAGGCTGTCAATTTTCATCATTTTCTAGAACTTTCATTTCCAACATCGAGCAGTGGGGTCGACACCGGCTATTTTCCGGCAATCGGTTGACTATATTTTCAGATTTGAGTGCTGTCAGTTCCATGCAAACTATCAATTATGTCCTTCTAGAAAGGTTTATTGTGTTGTTACTTTGTTCAATTCATTGTTATGTATTTTAACAATTCAAAGAGTTTGGAATCTTTTTGGGGCGCTGTCTTTTTTTTAAGATCTGTTTACACTCTTTCATGATTTTTGAGGTCAAAGTGATGAGTTTGGTCACACCGAAACAGCAGGTAGAGCGATAAAACGCGTTTTTTGCGGCGTGAATTTTTTTGAATGAGAAATTTTTGAAATTTTTTGGCGTTTGAACAAAAATTCGCCTTCTCGCTAGCGGGGTTTTGTTCACATGCGGCGATTTGACTTCGATTTTCAAAATTTTCTTTGCTCATTCCTTTTGCCATTTTGACTGAACTGCTTGCGAGACGTCATTTTCCAATCTTAGTGGAGCGAGTATTTTGTTCAATTGCGTGAAAGCTTTTTCTGGTTACACGTGACTTACCTCACTTTCAAATTCCGCTCTCTAAGATTGATATTTGCTGAGTTAATTTGAAGGAGAGAAGGAATTTGAAGGTCAGCTGAATATGTGTGTCTCTCTATGGGAAGGTTATATGAGGGCAGCCAATGAAATCGAGATCTAAGTTTTACAATTTCTTTTGAAAGACTATGACAGTAAAAAGAATGGCATTTTAGCAATTTATAAAAAGATTGAATTTCCTCTTCTTCAGTCTGATAGCTATTTTCTGGCAATCTGCCAGGTGTGTTAATTTATCGCTGAAAGTTTTGTAAATAGTTTTTAAGCGGCATCGACTCCAAACTTTTTCAACTCATTTTTGTATGTTTCTAACTGTAATCTAGAGCACATAAGGGACGCTCACATACGTGGTAAACTCCTGAAAGCGCGACAGAATTTTAATTATCTGCGACACTCTGTGCCCTATTGCATTCCTTCTAAAGTAAAATTCAACCTGTTCTCCGCATGCGTGATTTCGTCGCTTCTCTACGCTTCTCCAGCCTGGCATGTTGACGCTACCCATTTGCGACTCTTGGAGAAGTTCTATTGGAAGGTTCTATTGCTGGTGTTTTGGTTATAGTGAATATAAATCTATTTTGTCTCTCTCAGAGAGCCTCCCTATTGCCTATCAACTTATTGATCGTGATTTGAAGTTCTTCATCAGCATTGTTCAAGGCAAAAGTTGTATTCCCTTCAGTCAGTATTTCAGTCGTGCGCGATCTAACAAATGTCTCCGCAGCGGCCAAACAGTTCATCTCGTTGTCAATGCATGCGCCAAGAAGCTGACCGCTAAGTCGTACTTTAACCGCATTCAAACTGTTGTAAATGATTTTAATGATGTGGGTGATTTCGATTTACTCTACCCCCCATTGGACTACAAAAATCGCTTGCGAAAATTCTTTAGTGATATGCGAGACTGCAAATTTGAATTCAATCGAACCTGTACGTGGTCAATAAAGTGTCGATGTCCTATATGTGTATCTTAGTATCCCTTTTTTTTGTACAGCTTTTTTCTACTCAGCTTTATGTACATATCTTAATTTGTTAATGTTAAAATTCCATCAGTTTGGTAAATTGAAGTCTTTTACTACTACTACTACTACTAAGTCTATTTTGCAGCTATATTGGCAGTCTGCCGGCTGTGTAATAAACTATTCTCAGTGCAAAACTAAAATTTCACATAACTAATTATTTCAGTGTTGGTTCAGTCTGATTAAAGCAAAAGTTTTGTTTCATGGGAAAAGGAATTAGTTGCAGATTTTTCGCCCGTCCGTTGAAAGTATAAATTGCATAATGAATAACCACATCCAAATGTGGAAAATGGTGGAATGTTGATTTACTAAATGATTTTGGGTTACAGGAGCAGAAGATCAGATCGGAGTATACGCGACAACCAGCCCACTTAGAGAGATTGTATGGCATGGTCACAGATCTCTTCATTGACAAGTTCAAGTTCAAAGGCATCAATGTCCGCAACAAAGTTGATGAGTTAACCGCTGTTCTTGACGCTTACGATCTCCAATCTCTCATCACTTTTTTTAACAAATTCTAATGCAGTGTTTAAGTTGCCCAAATTTCAATGTAGCTACTTTTGAATTAGTTCGTCAATGCTGTACATACATGTCCGATGGTGTCCATTGTAAATATGTAATTGAAGTTCTATTTAAATAATTACTTCTGATAAGTGGCCGAGTTAGTCGTTTTGAATCTCCTTTGGAACAAAATTTAGCTGATAAATCTAGTTAAATAAGAAATTGTCGGGATATTAATATTAGAACTTACTCCTGTCCCATTGTCCGTTTACTCATGTCATTTGCAAGCATGACATTAGGGGAAATGGGAGTAGGCTGTCTCAATGTTTTAACTAGTGGTTTTTATGGCCTAAACAGCCTCTTAGCTTTCGGTAAGAGTGCTCACTGGGTTCATACAGAACTCGTCGGGTACAGTTGCGACTTCACTCTTTCTAAGTTAACTAGTATCCATTTTAGTGCCCAGTGTCTTGCATTTTGGTTGTTTTCCATTTTGCTTAGTTTGATTCCGAAGAATAGTCAGTGAGCCTGGGGAAAAGGCAACTTCTCTAATTAGACTAAGAAGTTCTTCCATTTTCTTGGTAGTTTTCGATTTCTTACTTAGGGACCGATGTCTATCTCTTGTGACGTAATTTGTGTGCACGACCTTGTCAATCAATTGTGCAATAAAGGTCTCCACTAGAACATCCATCGTAGGGTTTTCAGCACAATCTCTTTGACAGCTCGCTTTTTGGAATCCATTTGAGGACTGTTTATTTGCAGTGAACCTTGCCATGAACAATAGTTGCATCGGCTGTCTTGTCCAGTTGTTCTTAGGATACCCTTCGAAGAGACATTCCTTTTTTGCTCCGGACAGCGGAGGCTCTCGATGCAGAAGTCTCGATTTTCATTTGAATTTTGAGAACATCTTTCAGGAAGGACGCCTTTCAACTGGTGCAAGCTTAATGTCAGTCTTAATCGTCACATAAACTGCATTTTGGCCCTCACTTTTTGCACCAACACTTGACTCATCGGCCACCGATTGCTTAGGTTCTGAATACATAGAATAATCTGTCTCACAATAAGAAAACCTATACCCGGCGATTTTTTGTACTCCTTCTAATGACATTAATATTGACCATAAAAAAGATTGTTTGCCAAGTAAATACTTTTGGTTCATTGAATTTTGTCTTTGAGGAATTCTTGGAGCTGTGTAAATCTGATAAAATGCGTGTGATGAAGGGGATTTCTTCGAAAACTGGTAGAATCTGTCTCCAAAATGATTTTTGTTTTAGACAATGCGCCTCTTCAAGTTTCGATTTTGAGCCCAGAGCTTAATTGATGACAGTAAATTTTTAATTGCTCTTGAACGAAGTTCATAGCAATTATTGGCAACTCGTGTCTGAGTCTCTTCCTCTGCAGACTAAGAGTGTCCTCTTTCTCTGTCTGCTTCATACTCTGTTGCACATCCTGCAGTGCATGTGTCGACCTAAACACACAACCAATAAATACCGTACGGACTGACACTTCTGCAAAAATCTTGCGAATAACGAAAATCTTGCAAAATTCCTGCGTGTGTTGCAGGATAACACCCCTTTTTGTAATATCTTGCAAGCTAATAGTCGGGTACTTCGCTCGCCCTAATCAAATTCCGGCGCTGATCTTGCACCAAACTTAAAGTCTTATAGAACACGGCTTGATTTGTATAGCAAACATACTGTTTGATCTTGTGAGATTTATTTTGCAAGATCATAACTTGAAGAGGGTTATTTTCAAATAGTCTCAGTAGACGTTCAATTCTAATATTCTTTTTCTAGTTGATTTCGAATAAAATTATACAATGCTGATTAATTGCTCTTGAACGAAGTTCATAGCAATTATTGTAAACGTGTGTGTCTTTTATGCAAAATTTTCGCTTGACAATTTTGACTTTTCGGGTGACTTTTACGCCCTCGACTTTTTGCGTTTCGCGTGATCTAAAATTCTCTCTCAATCACAATTTCAAGCAGCTGAATTTAATTGGCGGCAATTTAATACTAAAAGTCAAATGAAAAAAGCGCCGAAACTGGTGGCATTTTTCTCTTTAAATCTTAATAGTGGCATATGTTAACCTCTAATGTGGTTATTTGAAGCCCACTATTGAACTTTTTAGTCCCATCTAGGCTCCCCCTCCCTCCCCCCCCCCTCCCCCGACTGAAGCAGGCTGCAAGTCGGATATGTTTTATTTTTAAAAGTGTTAAAGCGAGTAATATTTTGCACTGTTTTCTCTCAATATGTAAAGAACTAAGTTAACAAGCAACAAAGTTCGCATGACACTCGTTTTAACACTCCTGGCCAAGAACATGAGCGCCATCATATTGGTGACTTAGATGCGCAAGTTTGTAAAATCAACAGAGGTAAGCTTTCAGCACATAATGCTTCAAGTAGAGCGAACTAGAGGAATAGATTTGTCGCATCTCAAAATAAAGTGTAGTTATGGGCTCTATATGGGCAAATTTTCGATCTAATTTTGGGAAATCAGTTTTTATTGTTTGTGATGCAGTTGCGATAGCCATCATTAGCAATGGTCAGCATTTCAGATTTTGGTGCAAAATGTCGAGCAGCAGCAATAGCAATCTCTCCGCAATTCCAAGCAGTGGTAAGAGAATTTCATACTTTCTATATGACTCAAATTACGTAACAATCGTGTTATTATTCTAATTTGTTGGCTAAGACTGTTTGTCATAGTGAGTTTGTTTATTTGTGTTTTGGTTTTAGTTTCGGCCGGTATTAGTGATGCAATAATTCAGCAACAGCAACTTCAGCAGCAAATCCTTCAACAACAAATGCTCAAATTGCAACAACAGCAACAAGCTCAACAGTTACAACAACAGCTGTCTAATATGAACAACCCAGGTTAGTTTGAAATTACTCTTCATAACTTGGGTGAGAAGTTGAGTTTCTTACCTGTTTTTTTTTTCGTGACAATTGAAGTGAAATTTAATAGTCAAAATGGTGGATTTCAATAATTTTTTTAACGGAATAGTAGCATAGCGTAGAAAATTTCACACTTCTGTCATCAGTTAGAAATTACTGTCTGTGTCACGGTGAAAAGTTGAGTTTCTTTACCCATTTTTTTTTCGTGACAACAATTGAAGTGGACTTTAATAGTCAAAATGGTGGCTCTCAATTTTTTAAACCGAATAGTAGCATAGTGTAGAAAATTTCACACTTCTGTTATCAGTAAAACCATTGAATTGGAGTACTTTGTTTTGTATGAAACCCGAATGTGAAGTTATTGGTCGTAGTTAAATCCAGACGTACTTTCATTATAATTAGTTAAACTGAAGTTTTAAAGCGCAATCACTTACGGAGAGTTTTCCTAACTCTATTTGGGTGATACAAATTAAGTTTAAGTTTAAGATACAAAATTAAAACAACGATTACGTTGATATTACCCTCCTCTAACTATGTGATGGCATCTTTTCTGACGACTCATCGCTTTTAGGGTAAGTTTAGATCAAGGCTGCAAGTGATATTTTGTCCTATCTGCCGGCTATCCTTCAAGTATCGAAAGCTGCTTTGGTTGCGGTGTGCGCACGTTGCAACTAAGCTTTATTTTTGTTGAACTAATTTCGAATGATTTACAAAAATCTGGATCTTGAAAATTTTGTCTGAAGTCACTTGGGTTTCGTATGAATCCAAAAAAAATAACGTATTTGAATTGAATAATTTTATTGACGAATTGGTTGAGTAGGAAATAATCAGATCTTATCAGCCCAGAAGCAACAACAACATCAACACGCACATCAGCAACCACAGCAACAGTCATACGCGGCGCCCTCTGTCGCAGTGAACAACTCATCGGGAGGGGCAGCCAACACCAACTCAGCCTCTGTCCCTCAGTACAGACTCTCTTCCTCAACTCCTCAGAACAAATATGGACAGGTCAGTAATACGGACCATTATTGCCGACTTGAGAGAAGGAAATATTTTGGGTCCTCTTTTTTATAGCTGCGAAGCTGTAAGCTGAGCGTAGCTATATTGCGGTGCTCTTGGTTTTTTACAATTCAAAGAATTTGAATTGTATTGGGGCGCTGTCTTTTTTTTTTAGATCTGTTCACACATTTTCATGATTTTTGAAGTCAAATTGGAGTGGTGATTTTGGTCACGCCGAAACAGGAAATGGAGCGAAAAAGCGAGTGGTTTTGCGGCGTGAATTTTTTTCGCTCTAATTTCAAAGTAGAGTGAGAAAACGGTGTTTGAACAAAAATTCGGTTTTTCGGTAGTGGTTTTTTGTTCACATGCATCAATTTCACTCTGATTTTTACTGTTTTTTTTGATTTTTTGGATCGGATTTTTTTCTAAATAGTTTTCCCAATCCATTCACAGCTCACTCTGGACCTAGTTTTTTGTTAGAATCAAAATTACATATCTCACTAGTGGTTTTTTGTTCTCCCTAGCAGCATTTTGACATTGATGTTCTGTTTTTTTTTGTTTTTTTTTTCATCTGATTTTTTTAGAAATAGTTTTCCCAATTCATTCATTGTCCTTTCTAGGTCTAGTTGTTAATGAAAATTCTTTGAATTGTACGTCAGGACTTGTCCTGCTATGTTTTTTGTTTCGTCGTCTGACGCTCTTTTTTCGTTTTACATTTGTTCACATCGCAAAGCTGAAAAAGTCAAATTTTCTGAATGACTTCTTCTTCTCACTAACGGCATTTGCGCGCGTGACGTCATTTCTCACTCGCTTTTGCGAAAGACTTTAGGTTATTTGCGTGATTAGATTTTGATCATACATGACTTACCTCTCTCAATAAAATGACTTTTGCACTTTAAAACTTAAGTTTAATTTGAATTTGTTTAAGGTCAAAGGAACTCCTATGCGCAGTAAAGGTCCCTAATAAGAGGCTTCTGTGGAATGAATTTTAACAAGCTGTATTAATTTATTGCTGAATGTTTTTAGCCTAGTTTTTTGAGCGGCGTCAATTTTTTTTCAATTTAGATCTGTATCTGTTTCTATCTCTATTATATGGCACGCAGGTCTATTCTTTCGCAGCTATTCCGGCAATCTGCCGGCTATGTTTTTTTTTGGGGGGGGGAGGGGGTGTGTGTTATAATTTATATGTAAATTCTTAAGTTATAAATTTTAAAAAATGCAAGCAGCTGTGGAGATGGTTAAGTTCTAGCATCTTACTCGTGGTGCTCCTATGATCTTTGGAACTATTTGTGGCAGAACTGATTTGATTACAAGTACAACTTTTTAATCGCACTCACCATCAGATCCTAGAATGCATTAAACGAGTGTGTTGCTGTCATACCTTAAAATACCCACGTACAATTTTTAAATGCGAAGATTGGCAAGGGCAAATTTTACAATGACAGAAGTTTTTATGTTCACTCACAGTGGTAAAGTTCTTATGTTCACTCAGTGGTAAAGTTTAATTCAGCGCGGCTGCTGATTAATGGCTGTATTAATCAGTAACTTCATTACAGTCACGTAGGTTATACACGAGAAGGTAATTTGAAGTTTAGTGTAAAATCTTAGTCTCATTAGCTCAATAATTGAAACACGGTACAGTACTTTGAAATTTGTTTTAATGGCGAGGGTGTCTGTTGTAGCTTCTAGCTGTCATTGACGACCTCGGACGAGACATCAGGCCATCGTACGCAGGAAGTCGAAGTGCACAGGAACGTCTCAAAAAAGGTGTCTTTTCAATATCATTCATTTTTGTTCAGACAAACAAAAACGAGTAACAAGAAATTGTCATTTTTCATTTTTAACTGCTTCGGAGAATGGAAAGAATGTCAATGTCACTCAATTTATTATAATAAGACTGAATAGATTAGCTACTTATATGGGTTATTTACTGCAGCATTTGTTTAAATAAGATTTCAAGAATTTCGAATTAGTTCGAATAAGATTGAAAGTTTTTTTTAGAAATTTTCGAATGCTTTTTTAAACTTGAGCAAATATTTTTCAGGAATTGTCTTGGCTCGGTCAATTGTCCGAGAGTGCATAATCGAAGCTGAAATGAATGCCAAAAACAATTGAAAGTGTTCCAATCAAACAACGCTGTTATCAATTTTCAAACTGCAAACAAAATTAACGGAGGCTGTCAAGAATAGTATACTCTAGTACAGTTTATTCGTAGTGTTAAAGTTATTTTGTAGCCCTCTCTATTTTGATCATTTGATGTTTAAAATAGAATTGACAGGATTTTAAGAAACTTTTTTAATCCCATAATTAGAAGAATGAGTTAGTGAGTGAGGTGCTGCTCTGTTTCCTGACCAACTGAATGTACTTTTTTTAAGGTACGATAAAGGTACTACGCGCTAGAAGCTGAGTCGCAACGGTCATACTTTACCGAATTTGTAATTAAGCCCTAAAATATTTTATATCATATTTTGAGGAGGAATTACTAATATTTTTGACCCTTATGATTCATATCTTTGGGCCTATAAGGCCCCAAAAGAGGATTTTTGGCCATCGCGTGGTGATTTAACGCTCATAAAATTCAAATCTGACAATAATTAACAGTTCGTAGTTAACGTGTAGCAATGCTCCACAATGTTAGTGACAACCCTGCACAAATCTTTAATAGCTGCTGCAATAGCGTTGAGTTATCATACTGTTTCGTTTTTGTTTCTACTAACTTATGTTAGGGATTGATTTTCAAGATCCATTTCTAAGGCCTTTGAAATGGACACCGAAAGAGGTCGAGTAAGCCAATGTTTAATTGCGCTCAAATGAGGTTTGAAGCAATTTTGTAAAAGTTTGTGTCTTTTTATGCAAAATAGTAGCTTGATCGTTTTGTTCTAGAACATTCTTTCGGATTCCCTTCTCGGGTGACTTTTCCACGCTTTACTTCTTGAATTTTGTGTGACCTGATTCAGAAGTTAAGTTTGTTGCTAAAACAAAAAACGATTGTAAGATGAGCAAACATAAGGTAGTGATTGTCGAGTCGTTAATGCTTTTCTCTAGTATGCTGAAGGTGGCCGGGGTTTTAGAACCCCTCCTTGGTGGGAACTTGTTGTACCCAAAAAATTATCTGGCCTACAGCAACCACTGAATTAAATTGCCACGCCTTTTGATCGAGCGCAATTCGTCCACCGATATTTGGTTTTTATTTCATTATCTACTGTTCTTGTTTAATTGATATAAATTCGTAATTATTTAGGGTCTTTCCCTTTATAGACCCAATTATGGTATATTTACTGTCATTGGGGGTGGGGGCTAATGGTTATCTGACCACTAAGCTGGTGGGCTATAATGGGAAAGACCAATTATTCGATCTTATTGGAGTTCGTGTGTGATTTTTGACCTTACCATTTAGACATTTTTGGGTTAGAAATTTGTTTTTTCATCGGAGAACGAATAAACTGGAAAAAAAAACATATGCAACCGTTAAGGTTAAAGCTTTCTTTAAACTAATTCAGCGGTTCAAGACTGAAACAGCTTGGAAGGCAATGAATGCGATATAATTGTTGAATGATCTAGCTTCCCTGTGTGTAAGCTGTCTTCTATTAACACCTCCTTTCGCTTTTCAGAGAAATTTGTTCAAATTTATCAGATAAATAGCTGTTGTTTTTTTAGATGTGATCAAAATTTTATAGTTCAGATCATGAATTTTTTCTTTTGTGATCAGTATGAAAGCGATTGTTTTATTTGAAGTTTTTAAAAGGTGAAAATTTTCAGCGTACAAAGCTTCGATTCTTCATATCTGTTGTCAATTTTTCTATACATTAATTCTTGTTATTTCATCCATTTCCTCTATGTTGTACATATAGCTTTCCGCCGCTAAACTCAGTTTCATTGCTATCAAACAAATTTTCAGTTTTAGATCTATTTGCCTTCTGATTAGTTTAATTTTCGAGTGACTTTTATCACGATTCACTCCTCGGTTTTTGCGTGATCAAGTTGCTTTCGTCCAGAAATTTAAGCACTTGAACTGAATTCACAGCAGTTTACAACTAAATGTCACATTAATTGTCCCGCCGAATTGGATTTCATTTTTTTGTGTCTCCCGTTATAGCCCCCCCCCCCCCCCATGAAAATGTAGCCCCCCATTATGGTATATTAACCATGATTGGGAAGATATAGGTATAAGCTGGGGGGGGGGGGGGGGGGGGGGGGGGGGCTTTAATGGGAAAGACCCCATTTTTTCTGTTCAAATACTTGCGGCCTATAGTAAGCTCTAATAGCATCATTTTGATTACCATAGTGATGTAAGGTTAAGCCTGCTACAACCGAAACAGTTGGATATGAAATAGTGGATTCAAGAAATGGCTAATGAAAGACGACAATATATTTCAATTTTTTTTCCAATTGTGCGCTTTTTTTGTCTTTCAGCAGTTCTGGTGAACTTAATTATATACTGGAAAACAACTCATCTATTATATTCTGTACGGCGTTTTCATGAGCCTCTCTTGCTTTTAAAGATGTCATGAAATTCTTGTGGCACTCACCGTTTCAAGCCCTTTGATCACATGTAACAGTTTTGGCACTGACTTCCAAAGCTCAGCAGCTTTTTTCTCCTCTTCATTATTTGTAACTCTAAAACTGCAGGCAGTCTTGGTTATGACCAAACTTAGTCTGTTTTGACTTATTAAAGTTTTTAAACATGATGGAGGTATTTCATCTTGTGTCGTCTGCTACGCTCTTTCTCTGTTGAATTTTGAGTTCTCTAATTCTCAACATCCATTCACCACATTGTGGTGACCAAACTGGACGTGAAAAAAGATTTTAAGACATGGGGAATCGCTGAATTTTAATCTTAATAAACTTTATAATAATCTTAATAATTCTTAATAATAATCTGCCAGAAAATAAAGCAATGAAAACTGTTTCTACATTCGAAATCTGAAATTCAAGCTCAAGTGACAATTGAACGCATAATATTGAAGACCTAAGACTCTATTACTTTATACAGAGTATTTAGGTTACAGAATTCAAAACTGTTTACTTAGCTTAATTTATCCGACGTTCAGTAATCGAGCAATCTACTGCGTAAAAGAGAATGAGCTTTGAACTACTTTGAATCTTCGACGGCCTTCTGTGGTGGTTTCATTGGCGTTTAATTCCTTGCAACTGGGGTCCCTCCATTGGCTGTGATTAATTGCTCTCAAACGAAGTTTGTAGCAATTATATTAGTCCTGTCGGTCTTTTTTTTATGCGATTTTTCGCTTGACCAATTTTTCGTCTGACGCTTTTGACTTTTCGTCCTCAAAAACTGGATAAACAGGTAGCGCCCAGCGGGCATTATGTGCTCTTAGAGCCTTTCAGGTCTGTTTCAGCTCAAACTGTCTTGGAGTCTTATACTTATACTTATGGTGTGAGGGGCGGTTCTTAGAGGTTGACACCCCCCCCCTTGTTGACCCCCCACCCCCACTATTGGCTCCACCCCCCCCACCGCGCTTTTGCCCCCCCACCCAGTGCTGCCCCCCCCCCCGTGGCTAGCTACTGACCAAGCCAACCGCTCGCCGTTCGTTTGAGAGCAATTCGCCCGACGTGAGAGCAATTCGCCAGACGGGGGGGGGGGGCTTTAATGGGAAAGGCCCCATTTTTTCTGTTCAAATACTTGCGGCCTATAGTTAGCTCTAATAGCATCATTTTGATTACCATAGTGATGTAAGGTTAATCCTGCTACAACCGAAACAGTTGGATACCAAATAGTGGCTTTAAGAAATGGCTAATGAAAGACGACAGAATATATTTCAATTTTTTTTCCAATTGTGCGCTTTTTTGTCTTTCAGCAGTTCTGGTGAACTTAATTATATACTGGAAAAGAACTCATCTATTATATTCTTCAGTGTACGGAGTTTTCATGAGCCTCTCTTGCTTTTAAAGATGTCATGAAATTCTTGTGGCACTCACCGTTTCAAGCCCTTTGATCACATGTAACAATTTTGGCACTGACTTCCAAAACTCAGCAGCTTTTTTCTCCTCTTCATTATTTGTAACTCTAAAACTGCAGGCAGTCTTGGTTATGACCAAACTTTGTCTGTTTTGACTTATTAGAGTTTTTAAACATGATGGAGGTATTTCATCTTGTGTCGTCTGCTACGCTCTTTCTCTGTTGAATTTTGAGTTCTCTAATTCTCAACATCCAATCACCACATTGTGGTGACCAAACTGGACGTGAAAAACGATTTTAAGACATGGGGAATCGCTGAATTTTAATCTTAATAATTTTATAATAATCTTAATAATTCTTAATAATAATCTGCCAGAAAGTAAAGCAATGAAAACTGTTTCTACATTCGAAATCTGAAATTCAAGCTGAAGTGACAATTGAACGCATAATATTGAAGACCTAAGACTCTATTACTTTATACAGAGTATTTAGGTTACAGAATTCAAAAATGTTTACTTAGCTTAAATTATCCGACGTTCAGTAATCGAGCAATCTACTGCGTAAAAGAGAATGAGCTTTGAACTACTTTGAATCTTCGACGGCCTTCTGTGGTGGTTTCATTGGCGTTTAATTCCTTGCAACTGGGGTCCCTCCATTGGCTGTGATTAATTGCTCTCAAACGAAGTTTGTAGCAATTATATTAGTCCTGTCGGTCTTTTTTTAATGCGATTTTTCGCTTGACCAATTTTTCGTCTGACGCTTTTGACTTTTCGTCCTCAAAAACTCGATAAACAGGTAGCGCCCAGCGGGCATTATGTGCTCTTAAAGCCTTTCAGGTCTGTTTCAGCTCAAACTGTCGTGGAGACTTATACTTATACTTATGGTGTGAGGGGCGGTTCTTAGAGGTTGACACCCCCCCTTTGTTGACCCCCCACCCCCACTATTGGCTCCACCCCCACCGCGCTTTCGCCCCCCCCCGTGGCTAGCTACTGACCAAGCCAACCGCTCGCCGGTCGTTTGAGAGCAATTCGCCCGACGTTTGTCGGTTATGTTTGCCATTGTATCTTTCTTCGGGTGTCTTATGACGTCGTTTAAATGGATTTGAATGTCAGTGTCGTCGGCTGCCTTCTGGAGCCATTCCATTGGCAGTGATTGGGTTTGTACCTTAGGATGTGTTCTGGTGTTTTTCAATTGGCATGGAATGACTTTGAACCTTCGGGAACCTTTTGTCATTTCATCGGCGTTCAATTTCTTGTATCGTTCTTTCTTCTGGGGTCGCTCCTTCGGCTGTGATTGTCATAGGGTCTTCTGTAGTTCCTCCATTGGTTCCATTGGCTGATTACCATCGTATATTCGATTGTCTTCGGTCGTCGTGTCATTGAATTTGAATGCCTGTCTTCGGATTTCTCTTTGAGTGGTTGAATTGCAATGATTTTGTTTGCATCTTTGGATGGGTTCTGGTGTTGTTAAATTGTCACTGAAGGACTTTGGATTTTCGATTGTCTTCTGGTGTTATTTCAATGGAAATGGTTGTCTTGTATCTTTGCGTGTCTTCAGGAGTCGCTCCTCTGGTTGTGAATGACATTGTATCTTAGGACGTGTTCTGGCGTCTTGTCATTGGATTCGAATGTCTGTTTTTCGATGCCTTCTGGAGTTTTTCCATTGCAGTGATTGGTATCTTTAGATGTGTTTTGTTGTTGTTCAATTGAATATGAATTTCTTTTGATCTCCGTTGGTTTTCTGTTGTCATTGGCGTTGAATGCCTTGTATATTCGTGCGTCTTCTGGAGTTCCTCCCTTGACAGTGATTGCCGTTGTGTCTTTCTTCGGTTGCCTTCTGACGTGGCTGTGATTCCAATTGTACCTGAGGTCTTCTGGTGTCATGTCATTGGATTTTAATGTCAGTTTTTGGATGTGCGCTGGTGTTGTTCAAACGGGACTGAATGGCGTTGGATCTTCGGCGTTTTCTGAAGTTGCAACATTGGCTGTGATTGTCATTCATCTTCGGTTAGTTTCTCGCGTCCTGTCATTGGGTTTCATGTTTTCTGTTGTTGTTCAACTGGCATAGAGAAGCTCAGAATTTTCGACTGCGTTGTGATGTCATTTCATTGGCATTGCATTTTTTTCGCGTCTTCTAAAAGAGCTTTATTGGCTTTGATTGTAATTGTACCTTTCTTCGGGTGGTAATTTGATCTATTTGCTGTGATTGTCATTGTATCTGCGGTTGTCTTCTGGCGTTGTGGCATTCGACATCAATGTCTGTCTTCCAGTGTCTTCTGGATTCCTTCCACTGGCTGTTTTAGTGAAAGTATTTATCTTCGGAGAAGCTCTGGTGTTTCGCAACTTTTGCAACTCTGGCTTATTTCCTAGGGCATAATTTTTAAGCTGCTGGTTTTTTGGAGTAAATATTTGCTTTTCAATACCATTGAATAAGTAAGAGGAAATAATTAATAAGAAAATGAAGCAGAGTTTATTTGGTGTAGGAAAATCCAATAATTTGATGAAAGTTTTTTCTCAATAAATAGTTGCCTAAATGAATACCAGTAAAGAAGCAGGCATTGTGAAATTAATATGAAGACTGTAAAGCAAATACCTTCAACAATTTAATGTTTTGAAAAATTTGTATAAATTACTAAAACTAAACGTTTCAACTAACAAGCAGCTTACCAGTTTATTACGACATTTTTCATCTCGTTTTCTTTGTTTACCGTCATATTTTCAGATCTAGTAACGGAACAACCCCGAGTAGAATAAATTAGTTGGTGCGACGAATACTTTTAAAAAAAGATCAACAGCATTATATAAACAAGCAATGGAAGCAGGGAGTAATCAACGGAAGTTAGTTTACAGGATGAAGTTTATAATTTTAGTTTGACCTTGAAGTGCATATTTTGACTTACCAGAACATAAATTTTAAGTTGGTTTTTTTTCTGGATTTGCTTATAATTATTATTGAACAAGTAAGGGAAACGATTAAATGAAAACAAAGAAATGAGTTTAAATGGAGACAAAGATATCCAAAATCCATTAATCTGATAAAGTTTGTTCTGAACAAATAGTGTCTTTAAATAACAGTAAACATGAAGGCAGTTTGCAATTAGTCAGAAAACAATAAATCAAGGATGATCCTCTTCTTCGATAAATTTTTTAACAATTCCGGCAACGTTAACATCAAAATGCACGTTTTAACTTACGAAGCAACAAAACCGTGACAACTCCATTAAGATTTTTCGGTTTTGTTTGATTTTTCAAATAGATTTTTCAACAACTCAAATGCACATAAGGTAGAGTTTTTGAGATGAGAGAATATAATAGTAAAACAAAATGAAGCAATGAATTAGAACTTAAATCTTTGTGGGAGCCAAATCTGGCGTCTGCTTCTTGAGAAAATGATTACCTTGAACTTTTTGTTGGCTAAAAGCTACAGTTTTCGTGTTTTTCAATGAAATCATTGGCCTTGATAACTTGTTAGGTTACATCTGACCTTTGAAACAGTGATACGACAGCCCGTTGTTTGTTTCTTCATCGGAGCTGCTAAGCGAAATCAGATAATCGGGAGGCAGTTTTGTTTGGTGACTCAGCAACAAACCAGGATGACTACTCGCGTAGTTATTACGCAGGAACAGGTTGCAGTGAGACTTTTTACTGCAGAATTCAACATCATCTGCACCAAGAAAATTAACTCCCCTTTAAGTTTGACTAAACTACTGTCCCCGATTATGTCGAAAGAGGACCTGAACAGAATAAGATAATAGTTAAAGTACTCATAAATAAAAAAAATACCCTTTACCTGAAGTCTAAAACATACTGGCCCGGACAGCACAGCTTAGAACCCAAAAAATGCTAGCCGTTCAGCTGACAAACAAAAAGAAGCGGAAATTTCAATTGTGCTCTAAACTTTTTCATACAGAACTCGATTAGAGTCTAGAATCTTTGATTGGAACTATAGTTTTGTTAAAAATAATAACAATGGAAAATAATTTCGATGGGCACTAATTCTGAAACATCGATCCTTTGAGGTAAATTTGATCACAATATTTCGCAGCCTCTCCAACAGCAATTAAGACGTTTCTAAACTACACATTTTGGAGTCAGACGAACAAAGGACGACTTCACGAAAAATTAGGAAAAAAACAGAAGAGAGTTTAATTAAAGAGAAAAAGAAGCAAAATCCAAGAAGCTAATAAAGTTTGTTCTGAATAAATAGTGCCTAGAAATACCAGTAAACGTGAAGACGATTTACAATTGATTTGAAAACAATAAAGCAAAGATGGACCTCTTCATCAACCATTTTTCTTTTGAACAGTTCGGGAAACGTAAACGTCAAAACTGCACGTTTCAACTTAAAAACAACAAAAGAGTAACAACTTTATTAAGATTTTTTTGGCTGCTTTTGTTTCATTTTTTCAGATAAATTTTAGTCAACAATTCTGCGTAAGATAAATGAGCTGGAGCGCGTATTAGTTAAAATAAAAAAATTAATAGAGGTATCTATACAAGTATTGAAACCAGCGTGTAATGAATATAAGATACCTTTCGGGATGAGAGAATATAGTAGTCAAAGAACACAAAGCAATGAATTCAAATTTAAATCTTTTTGACCATCCTCAGGAAATGCGCTTGAACTCGTTTTCCGATCTTCGCGTAGCTTGGCCAAATTTTGCGTCTCCTGCTTAAGAAATTGATAACCTCGAACTTTTTGTGAACCAAGAGCTACAGTTTTCGTGTTTTTTGATAAAACCATACGCCTTGATAACTTGGCAGATTACATCTGGCCTCTGAGCCGGTACTACGACAGCCCGTTTTTTTGTTTTTTCATTGGAGCTGCTGAGCGAAATCAGATAAACGGGCAGCAGTTTTATTTGGTGACTCAGCAACAATCCAGGTCTTCGTTGGATGAATACTCGCGTCGTTATTAACCAGGAAAAGCAGGAATTTTTACTGCAGATTTCAACATCCTCTCTACCCGAGAATGTAGCTTGCGTTCCAGCTACGAGAATGAACAACTCTAGCGGTTTCCGAGTCCGCTCTAAGTTTTACTAAATTACTCTCACAGACTGTTGATAGCGGGCTAGAGCAGAAGTGATGATTATATGTACTAATAAATAAAAAACACCCTTCGCCAGTCTAAAACATGCGCAGCTTGAAACCGAACAAATGATAGCCGCAGAGCTGACAAACAAAAGAAGAAAAAATTCAGTTACGCTCAAAACTTTCTCTTACAGATTTCATCAACAGTTTAGAATCTTCGATTTGAACTACTGAGACCAAAAAATTTGTTTAAAAAATTGCAGGAGACCTGTAGTTCCTTGAAGGTGAACAAATTCACTGAGGTTATCTCCAACGCGCGAATAAGATTTCGATACAAATGTTTGTGCATACGAATATATATATATATATATATATATATATATATATATATATATCTTGAAAAAATGAATCCTGTCAACATTTCTAAACTGGAAAAATAATTTGACGTCTTCATTTACACTCCTGAGACCTTTCGAACATTGTTCTTTTTCTTGTGATAAAAATTTCAGTTAAGGATTGCTGTTCTAAGGATTGTTTGAAAATAGCTTCTGGTTCTTTGATAGTTCCCTGTAGAGTAGTATGTAGATTACTCCAAGCGAATAGAAGAACAAACAAATCGGTCTATTTCGTCAAACTTGTTCTGCTAGATGTCTTATAGTATGGATGTTGAAAAACTGCGATTCCTCGCCATATAAAAACAAATCTAAAATTCAGCTTTTTCAGTTTTAGATTCTAGAACATATAAGCCTGGATAGCTGAAAACCAGATGCTTTCCAAAATTGGGGTTCGCTAGCAGAACGTGTACGGTACTGAAAATCAAAAGATTAGGAGCATTTTATAAAGAATCAATGAAACTGGGGAGCATTCAATGGAGGCTAGTTGACAGGATGAAGTTCATTATATTAGTAAAAAAGTTGACCTCGAAGTGCTATTTGGCCGTAATTCTTAGGACATAAAAATTTAAATTTGCTTGTTTTTTGTGGAATCCAATAATTTGTTAAATATAAACTGTTCTGAATAAATAGTGCCTTTAATTACCAGTAAACAGAAAGACAATTTGAAATTAGTCAGAAAACTTTGAAGCAAAGATCATCTTCAACAATTTTGTTTTGAAGAGTTCGGGCCATATCAAAACTGCACGTTTCAACTTAAGAAGCAATAACACAGTAACAACTTAATTAAGATTTGTTTCGTTTTTTGTTACAGATTTTTCAGCATCTCCGCGTATGATAATTGGGCTGGGGCGCATATTAGTTAAAATAATTATAAGTAATTGCGTTTTCTATACAAGCATTGAAACCAGGTAGTAATGATTGCCAGGTAGAGTTTTCCAAATGAGATTACATAGTGGTCAAACAAGACGAACCGATGAATTGGAATTCAAATTATTTTTCTGATGTCCCTCAGGGAAAGCGCTTGAACTCTTTTTCCAATCTTCGTTTAAGAGAGCCAAATCTTGCGTCTGCTCCTTGAGAAAATGATTACCTTGAAGTTTCTGTAGACCAACAGCTACAGTTTTCGTGTTTTTTTGATGAAAAATTATTTGCCTTGATGACTTGGTAGGGTACATCTGACCTTCGAATCAGTAATACGACAGCCCGTTGTTTGTTTCTTCATCGGAGCTGCTAAGCAAAATCAGATAATCGGGAAGCAGTTTCATTTGGTGACTCTGCAGCAAAACAGGCCTTGGTTGGATGACTACTCGCGTCATTATTACCCAGGAAAAGGACGCTGTGTGAATTTTTACTGCAGATTTCAACATCCTCTGTACCCGAGAATGTAGCTCGCGTTCCAGGTCAATGATTGGTTTCTATACTGAACGACTAACGGTTCCGGAGTCCTCTTTAAGTTTGACTATACTACTGTTCCTGTCAATGACGAAAGAGGGCCTGAACAGAATGTGATAATAGTTAATGTACTAATAAGTACTAATAGTAAAAAACACCCTTTGCCTGATGTCTAAAACATGCTGGCCCGGACGGCGCAGCTCAAATCCCAAAAAATGCTTGCCGCTCAGCTGACAAACAAAAAGAAGCAGAAATTTCAAATGTGCTCAACAATTTCGCATACAGAACTCTCTAACAATCTAGAATCTTTGACTAGAACTATTATTTTAATAAAAAGAATAACAATAGAAAATAATTTCGATGGGCACCATTTCTGAAACATCGATACCAATAAATTCGTAAAAATTTGCAGGAGACCTGCATTCCCCTGAGGTCAGTTTGTTTACAATCTTTTGCAGAATCTCCAACAACAAATCAGCCGTCGTTTTTTGAAAAATACCTAAAAAACTGACACTAAACATCCGTGAGGCATACGAACCATAGACGGATTTACCAAGGTTATCTTCAACGCGCGAATAAGTTTTAGATGCAAAACTTTGTCCTTGTGATTTTAAATATCATGAGAAAATGAAGTCGACATTTTTATCATGGCAAAATATTTTCAAATCTTGGTTTACACTAGTGAGACCTTTCAAACATTGTTCTTTTTCTTGTGATGAAAAAATTCTCGTGAGGATTGCTGTTATGTGAATTGTTCGGAAAAGCTTCTGATTCTTTCGTAGTTCCCCGTGGAGCCGACTCGATGCAAATAGCTGAAAAAAACAGAGCGGTCCGTTTTGCCGAACCTTATCTGCTAGATGTCTTATAGTATGTAATTTTAAAGACTGCGATTCTTCGCCACGTAAAAAAAATTCGAAAAAAATCTGAAATTAAGCGTGTTCAATTTTAAATTCTGTAACATTTTTGTCAGAAGCCTGTTGGCTGCGCCCATGACGCAAACGATTAAACGTGAAAATTAATCATGAAAAACCTAACAAGAAACAAAATGACTTAACGTCAGATGCTTTCCAAAAAGTGAATTTTGTGAACACAACGTGTACTGTGCTGAGAATCAAAAGATATTTTTTACAGATTTTATATCAGTCTCAGCCAATTGATATTGGTTTGATAAGGTTTTTCCTGTTCCTAGAAACACATGCGTTGTATGAAGTCCACAAATTGGTTAGCGTTGTTTGCGACCTAATGCCAGTTTGAGTAAACTTTTTCTGCTCTGCTTTTCAACCAGTAACTTTAAAATCAAACCATTCACGCAATCTAAAGTGTTTTCTGACAGCAAAACGTTATACCGGTTTGAGAATATCCGTTAATAAATTAGTGGGGGCAAGAGGAGTAACCATTAAACTGCACCATGCATAGGAAGCAAACTTTAGCTGGCATGTCAGTAACAATCGACCTCATACGGAACGTCAACTCCCAGATTTTTATTATTAGGTTGCTTCAAATAAGGACTCATCATAACGGACACGCGGTAAACGTTCGAGAAATCAGGTTTTGATTTAACGTACCGTATACCCAGCAGAGATAGATTTGAGAAGGCAGATCTTAACTTAGGCGGTAAATTAATTCAGAAATTGAACCTAAATTAGGCTGACGGCCAGTGTGGTTAACTCAAATTCGGGAGCAGCATCAGCATTCGTAACTAGTTGAAATCCTGGTTGCCGAAAAGAATCCCATACAGTTGTCCGCGCGCGTCCACTTATTGTCTCAGGATCTCGAATCATAAAGAGAACATCGGGTTCAAATTCTCTCCATTTGTGTTTTGATATCTACGTAGAGACAATATGCATCAGTAAACTCTATTAAACTTCTTGTTGCTAAACATGGGAGGGCGGTCTTTACGTGTAAGTTATTTAGAACCGGCAGGCTTTTAGAAAATTTTTAGGGCGTCATGACGCGATGCTTTGGAAAACTTATGGGTGTCAGACTACCTATTGAACTCTTTAAGGAAGCTTTGTTGGTGACGAAATCCTTCAAAAAGTTGCGTACATTCCCTCTGAAACAAACATTTTTTAACGTGATCAAAACAGGTATTGTTAACTTCTTCAGTTCCGAACACGTCTAACCTTGAAGAGTTGAAAGATAGGTGGACTAAGTTATTGTTGCTAACGTTGAGAGGCGAGGTTTCAACGACTTACTGGCATCTAGAAAAGTTTTTTATAGAAAAGCTGAGCTATATTTGTATTTTGCTTTACTGGGCTCAGTGACGAATCCATCTACCTCAAAAACTGATTTGTACAACAAAGATTGCTCACTCTGCTGATTTGCATTCCAAAACAGGCTCCTAGAGGAGGCGCCGTGATGGAAATTTTTCAATGAAGATTTTTCTTACTGTTGTTTGCTTCAGGTACTTCAGATGTACTCGAATTATTGGGGGGTCAAAAGCAGTTAGTTCACCACGACATCTAATGTTTTTTGGCCACATAAAAGACTACCTAACCGTATTGCGTGTATCCAATATTTGCTATGCAAAATTTATTGATGAATGAAGTTGATCCCAGCATCATCCACTGCATATTTTTGAACGTACTTGACAATTATATCCAGCCAAAAAACCAACAACGCCATTGATTACGCTAGCGTTGCCAAAATCGTTTTTTGCGAACAGTCCCGACTGCTGAAAGCTGTCACTAGGTATATAACTTATCTCTTTGTACTCAACTAAGAGCATACTTTTACCGTGTTTCCTGTCGAGAAACCCATTTACTGTCTAACTACAGTTTCTTTTTACCTCAAGCAGTCCTTTGCAAAAACTGCTACATAAAAAAGGTATACGCCATCAAGCAGACGATTTTTTAGGAGAGCTGATAGTTAGTCTTAAATTTTTTATTCCAAAAGGATGTTAACTTTTGATTTTTTTACCTAGCTGTTTTCTCTCAATGTCGTTGTTGAAAGTTACGGGCCGATGTTTTTCCTTTTTTATGTTGCCACAATAAAATAAGCAGCTTAAATTAAAAAGAAAATAATTTCTCGAGAGTTCACTTTTTCAATAACATTCTGGCACTGTTTTCAACATTCTTAACGATGGGACTGTTTTTGTTCCAAGTCTTTCGAGATATCCATTTTGCTAGCAGATAGCTGAAAAAAACAGAGCGGTCCGTTTTGCCGAACCTTATCTGCTAGATGTCTTATAGTATGTAATTTTAAAGACTGCGATTCTTCGCCACGTAAAAAAAATTCGAAAAAAATCTGAAATTAAGCGTGTTCAATTTTAAATTCTGTAACATTTTTGTCAGAAGCCTGTTGGCTGCGCCCATGACGCAAACGATTAAACGTGAAAATTAATCATGAAAAACCTAACAAGAAACAAAATGACTTAACGTCAGATGCTTTCCAAAAAGTGAATTTTGTGAACACAACGTGTACTGTGCTGAGAATCAAAAGATATTTTTTACAGATTTTATATCAGTCTCAGCCAATTGATATTGGTTTGATAAGGTTTTTCCTGTTCCTAGAAACACATGCGTTGTATGAAGTCCACAAATTGGTTAGCGTTGTTTGCGACCTAATGCCAGTTTGAGTAAACTTTTTCTGCTCTGCTTTTCAACCAGTAACTTTAAAATCAAACCATTCACGCAATCTAAAGTGTTTTCTGACAGCAAAACGTTATACCGGTTTGAGAATATCCGTTAATAAATTAGTGGGGGCAAGAGGAGTAACCATTAAACTGCACCATGCATAGGAAGCAAACTTTAGCTGGCATGTCAGCAACAATCGACCTTATACGGAACGTCAACTCCCAGATTTTTATTATTAGGTTGCTTCAAATAAGGACTCATCATAACGGACACGCGGTAAACGTTTGAGAAATCAGGTTTTGATTTAACGTACCGTATACCCAGCAGAGATAGATTTGAGAAGGCAGATCTTAAATTAGGCGGTAAATTAATTCAGAAATTGAACCTAAATTAGGCTGACGGCCAGTGTGGTTAACTCAAATTCGGGAGCAGCATCAGCATTCGTAACTAGTTGAAATCCTGGTTGCCGAAAAGAATCCCATACAGTTGTCCGCGCGCGTCCACTTATTGTCTCAGGATCTCGAATCATAAAGAGAACATCGGGTTCAAATTCTCTCCATTTGTGTTTTGATATCTACGTAGAGACAATATGCATCAGTAAACTCTATTAAACTTCTTGTTGCTAAACATGGGAGGGCGGTCTTTACGTGTAAGTTATTTAGAACCGGCAGGCTTTTAGAAAATTTTTAGGGCGTCATGACGCGATGCTTTGGAAAACTTATGGGTGTCAGACTACCTATTGAACTCTTTAAGGAAGCTTTGTTGGTGACGAAATCCTTCAAAAAGTTGCGTACATTCCCTCTGAAACAAACATTTTTTAACGTGATCAAAACAGGTATTGTTAACTTCTTCAGTTCCGAACACGTCTAACCTTGAAGAGGTGAAAGATAGGTGGACTAAGTTATTGTTGCTAACGTTGAGAGGCGAGGTTTCAACGACTTACTGGCATCTAGAAAAGTTTTTTATAGAAAAGCTGAGCTATATTTGTATTTTGCTTTACTGGGCTCAGTGACGAATCCATCTACCTCAAAAACTGATTTGTACAACAAAGATTGCTCACTCTGCTGATTTGCATTCCAAAACAGGCTCCTAGAGGAGGCGCCGTGATGGAAATTTTTCAATGAAGATTTTTCTTACTGTTGTTTGCTTCAGGTACTTCAGATGTACTCGAATTATTGGGGGGTCAAAAGCAGTTAGTTCACCACGACATCTAATGTTTTTTGGCCACATAAAAGACTACCTAACCGTATTGCGTGTATCCAATATTTGCTATGCAAAATTTATTGATGAATGAAGTTGATCCCAGCATCATCCACTGCATATTTTTGAACGTACTTGACAATTATATCCAGCCAAAAAACCAACAACGCCATTGATTACGCTAGCGTTGCCAAAATCGTTTTTTGCGAACAGTCCCGACTGCTGAAAGCTGTCACTAGGTATATAACTTATCTCTTTGTACTCAACTAAGAGCATACTTTTACCGTGTTTCCTGTCGAGAAACCCATTTACTGTCTAACTACAGTTTCTTTTTACCTCAAGCAGTCCTTTGCAAAAACTGCTACATAAAAAAGGTATACGCCATCAAGCAGACGATTTTTTAGGAGAGCTGATAGTTAGTCTTAAATTTTTTATTCCAAAAGGATGTTAACTTTTGATTTTTTTACCTAGCTGTTTTCTCTCAATGTCGTTGTTGAAAGTTACGGGCCGATGTTTTTCCTTTTTTATGTTGCCACAATAAAATAAGCAGCTTAAATTAAAAAGAAAATAATTTCTCGAGAGTTCACTTTTTCAATAACATTCTGGCACTGTTTTCAACATTCTTAACGATGGGACTGTTTTTGTTCCAAGTCTTTCGAGATATCCATTTTGCTAGCAGATAGCTGAAAAAAACAGAGCGGTCCGTTTTGCCGAACCTTATCTGCTAGATGTCTTATAGTATGTAATTTTAAAGACTGCGATTCTTCGCCACGTAAAAAAAATTCGAAAAAAATCTGAAATTAAGCGTGTTCAATTTTAAATTCTGTAACATTCTTGTCAGAAGCCTGTTGGCTGCGCCCATGACGCAAACGATTAAACGTGAAAATTAATCATGAAAAACCTAACAAGAAACAAAATGACTTAACGTCAGATGCTTTCCAAAAAGTGAATTTTGTGAACACAACGTGTACTGTGCTGAGAATCAAAAGATATTTTTTACAGATTTTATATCAGTCTCAGCCAATTGATATTGGTTTGATAAGGTTTTTCCTGTTCCTAGAAACACATGCGTTGTATGAAGTCCACAAATTGGTTAGCGTTGTTTGCGACCTAATGCCAGTTTGAGTAAACTTTTTCTGCTCTGCTTTTCAACCAGTAACTTTAAAATCAAACCATTCACGCAATCTAAAGTGTTTTCTGACAGCAAAACGTTATACCGGTTTGAGAATATCCGTTAATAAATTAGTGGGGGCAAGAGGAGTAACCATTAAACTGCACCATGCATAGGAAGCAAACTTTAGCTGGCATGTCAGCAACAATCGACCTCATACGGAACGTCAACTCCCAGATGTTTATTATTAGGTTGCTTCAAATAAGGACTCATCATAACGGACACGCGGTAAACGCTTCGAGAAATCAGGTTTTGATTTAACGTACCGTATACCCAGCAGAGATAGATTTGAGAAGGCAGATCTTAACTTAGGCGGTAAATTAATTCAGAAATTGAACCTAAATTAGGCTGACGGCCAGTGTGGTTAACTCAAATTCGGGAGCAGCATCAGCATTCGTAACTAGTTGAAATCCTGGTTGCCGAAAAGAATCCCATACAGTTGTCCGCGCGCGTCCACTTATTGTCTCAGGATCTCGAATCATAAAGAGAACATCGGGTTCAAATTCCCTCCATTTGTGTTTTGATATCTACGTAGAGACAATATGCATCAGTAAACTCTATTAAACTTCTTGTTGCTAAACATGGGAGGGCGGTCTTTACGTGTAAGTTATTTAGAACCGGCAGGCTTTTAGAAAATTTTTAGGGCGTCATGACGCGATGCTTTGGAAAACTTATGGGTGTCAGACTACCTATTGAACTCTTTAAGGAAGCTTTGTTGGTGACGAAATCCTTCAAAAAGTTGCGTACATTCCCTCTGAAACAAACATTTTTTAACGTGATCAAAACAGGTATTGTTAACTTCTTCAGTTCCGAACACGTCTAACCTTGAAGAGTTGAAAGATAGGTGGACTAAGTTATTGTTGCTAACGTTGAGAGGCGAGGTTTCAACGACTTACTGGCATCTAGAAAAGTTTTTTATAGAAAAGCTGAGCTATATTTGTATTTTGCTTTACTGGGCTCAGTGACGAATCCATCTACCTCAAAAACTGATTTGTACAACAAAGATTGCTCACTCTGCTGATTTGCATTCCAAAACAGGCTCCTAGAGGAGGCGCCGTGATGGAAATTTTTCAATGAAGATTTTTCTTACTGTTGTTTGCTTCAGGTACTTCAGATGTACTCGAATTATTGGGGGGTCAAAAGCAGTTAGTTCACCACGACATCTAATGTTTTTTGGCCACATAAAAGACTACCTAACCGTATTGCGTGTATCCAATATTTGCTATGCAAAATTTATTGATGAATGAAGTTGATCCCAGCATCATCCACTGCATATTTTTGAACGTACTTGACAATTATATCCAGCCAAAAAACCAACAACGCCATTGATTACGCTAGCGTTGCCAAAATCGTTTTTTGCGAACAGTCCCGACTGCTGAAAGCTGTCACTAGGTATATAACTTATCTCTTTGTACTCAACTAAGAGCATACTTTTACCGTGTTTCCTGTCGAGAAACCCATTTACTGTCTAACTACAGTTTCTTTTTACCTCAAGCAGTCCTTTGCAAAAACTGCTACATAAAAAAGGTATACGCCATCAAGCAGACGATTTTTTAGGAGAGCTGATAGTTAGTCTTAAATTTTTTATTCCAAAAGGATGTTAACTTTTGATTTTTTTACCTAGCTGTTTTCTCTCAATGTCGTTGTTGAAAGTTACGGGCCGATGTTTTTCCTTTTTTATGTTGCCACAATAAAATAAGCAGCTTAAATTAAAAAGAAAATAATTTCTCGAGAGTTCACTTTTTCAATAACATTCTGGCACTGTTTTCAACATTCTTAACGATGGGACTGTTTTTGTTCCAAGTCTTTCGAGATATCCATTTTGCTAGCAGATTTTGCAAGATAGCCGTTCTTATGCAACAATCTAGCAAAAGAATCTGGCCAGAAATTGTTGAAACACCGTTTTTCAGAGTTAACTGAAAAATATCTTAACGCTGTTTGCTTTTCTAGATTTTTGCTACCTTTGAATGACTACAATCATTGTTATTTCTGTTTGAAATCTGAAATCAAACTTCTGGGAAAAGAGAAAAACGGCGCGCGAAACACTTTCTATTGTTAGTGTTAGTTCAATTGCTCTTAATTTTTTAGAAAAAATATGGAAACTCTGGAAAAGTTAATTCCAAGCCTTTAATCCAAACACCAATTGGAGTTGAATGCGTAAGTTGTTCTCGGGAGAGAATATAAATCATCTTTGAGTCTGTTCAAATTCAGGAGCTCTGTCAAAAAAGTTAATTTATCGAATAATTCAAATTATTGGCGTAATTTTTTCTGAAAGTTCTAAGCAATGAGAACACTTCTTTCAGAATTTCAGCGCATGCAGTCCGTTTCTTACTGAGAAATTAGTTGAAAGATTCCCGGCGAATCGACCTGGTTAACAATCATCCATTTACGCTATCTGTTTTTGATTCTAAAACTCATTTTTTATCTTGGGGTATGTTTTGGTAGGATGGCTTCCTTGAATCCATACGAATAAATTAGCTTATTGGCCTTTATGTGAATTGTAAAAACTCAAATTTCGTGTATTCCACAAAAACAACATGCATGCAGGCTATAATCATGGAAATATTTAAGGAATGCATGATTGGTACATGTAATAGACGGAATCGCACCTACTCGCTTGGCGACCAAATTGGTGCCTTCCCACGTTCAATCAGTCTTGAATTTGTTCATAAATGCAGGGGAGGAAAGCTAATGGGGCGTGTAGTTATCCTTCTGTTTATCTGTTAGGTGATAATCCGGGGCTAATTCGTCTGAGTTGCAGAAAATGCCACTAGTTTAGTTTGTTCTACGTCCTACTTGCAATCACGCTTGATTTAACCTCAAATCACTGTTCCGCATCATTCAGTGAGTAATTCTTCACCAAAGTGCGACTACCGCAGTCTTTTTGACTTTGATGTTAGTTCCGTATTCAATTCGCACATTTCTCTCGCCATGTACTGAATTATAAAAATGAACAGATTTGCTTAAAATAGTATCTTTTTTATTTTGACCGAAGAAATTACTCTATTTGATGGCTAAACTGATGCAATAAACTATCCGTCATTAAGCATTGAAAGACCGTTTCGATATTTGCTATAAATAGTATGGAATTTGAAAGACTGCGATTCTTCGCTATATAAATAAAAAATATCAAAAATATGATCTAAAATTCAGCTAGTTCAATTTTAGATTTTGTAACATTTTTGTCAGATAGAAGCCTGACAGCTGCACCCAAGATTCTAAAGCTTAAACATGAAAATTAACTATGAAAAAAATAACAAGAGAAAAAAGAACTTACAGTCAGATGCTTTCCAAAAATGAATTTCACGGACACAACGTGTACTGTGCTGAAAATAAAAAATTTTACAATTTTATGAGATTTCAGCCGATTAATATGTTTGATTAAACTTTTCCTGTTCCTCGAAACAAATGCATTGGATCAATAGGGCAGGTTCACCGTAGGTCTAATAAATTTGTCAGCGTGTATCGTTATTTGCTATGAATAGAATTTGGCACTTGATAGCCAGGTCTCGAGTCTAACTTGACAAAAAACGTCCTCGACTATGGTTCGAGCGTGGATTGTGAATTTTCTTTCACTCGACTAAAAACTATAGTCAGAGTCAGGAGGAATTTTTTCAAGTTCAAGAAAGATGTGTTAGGGAGTCCAAGCCGACGCAACTACTGTGAAAATTAACCAGTACTGGTTTCGAACCACGTTCTCTCAACTGCAAGCCCAGAGCGCTAAACATTTCACCAACTAGTCTTAAGCTCTTTAACTTGGGCATCTCTTACAATCAATCTCATGTTTTTTCTTGCTCCTCAAAACTTCAGTTCTCTAGCCAAGTGTACGATGAACAAGTAAAGCGTATGGTCAAACTATAGCGTGTCCCACAAAGTTGAAATAAGCGAACGTTTCAAAAGCCACAGGACTGATTTCAAAGATCAAAGTTCAAATTTAAATCATGTTGAAAAAATTGATGAATATAAGCTAATGGAAAAAACGTTGACATTCAAATGACCAATTTGATGCTCAATTGCCTGTTTTTGACATTTTCGAACGCTCGCTTATTTCAATTTTATTGGACAGACTATATATCAGACTTATCCTCTGCACGATTTACACTGGGTTGTTCTTTCTCATCTATAACAATGTGTTATCTCAGATAATTTGGGTCTGACGCTTCAGACCGGATTGCAGAATGGATAACATGAAGCAACATGAATAAGGAAATTATATATAAATTGTCTTGTCGATGATTCATACTAAAATTGCTTGTTTGCTCGTCATATTCCGGCTCTTACTATGCAATATTTAGCTTTATTAAAGTTTTTGAATTATACCTATTCTGCCTGTAAAGTAGTTCGACTAGTTACCAAAAACCGTTTTTTAACTTTTCTTCTTTTTAGCGGTAATATTCAAGGCTTGCGACAGAAATCAAACGCAAAATGTTTAAGTACACGCAAGGTCTGATTGAAACGTCGTTATGTTGCTACGAAACACTTGAACTCTCAATTTCTTGCAAACTTGCTTTATTAAATTCAAACAAAAGCTTTGACTCAAATTTCGAACTTTGTTTATGAAAATTGTTTTCTATCTTTGCTGTTTTGCTTACAGCTATAAAGTTCCGAAATTACAAAGAAAATACCAAAAAAACGTTTATTTTTTTGCATCCACAGCTTCCTTAAGAGAAATCCAAAAGTGTCTGCAAGATTGTGCAGGAATGTCATGATCCTTGCCTGGATCATGTGATTATCTCAAAAGTCTTGATTTGAATTTTTAGAGACCATTTATCTGTTGGTTATTACTTGCAGACTTGGATTTTAACTCAGTTTCAAATGGAATCACCACATAGCACACAGTAGTAAGATGCCGCAGTACCAAATATATGTCACAAGATCAATTTTAAATTCAGTTTTTTTTTCATTATTAATTTTGTAGTATTTTTTGCGTTTAGAAAATTAGAAGATTAGTTTGATTTGGTGTTCAATTTGTTTTACGGGCAATCATATTTCTTAAAAATCTCTCACTAATAAAAATCTCTCATCTAAAATGTCTCACTAATATAGAACTATCAAAAAAGTTGCCAAAAGTTTGTTGCTGGATTTTTCAATGGTTATCAACATACAGAGGGTTGAAACAAGAAGTCTGTTTCGTCTTTTGCAAATTCTTTACTTCTTAGCAACATGCAGTCAGAATTTTCTGCGTGTTCTGAAAAAAACTGAAAACATCCTCTTTATTAACTGCTTTCAAAATGTAAACATATCATTGTGAAGCTTCTTATTGTCGAATTGATATAGTCTAGGCATATATTCTTCGCCCTCCAATAATATTTTCCGCCTACCAAATGCTTTGCTCTTTTAATTCATGTTTTTTTTTTAATTTAGTGATTATATTTTGCGTTGTACAATTTAAAAAATCAAAAGTTAGAAATTGAAAAAATAAAGGATCTCAATAGGACTGTGTCATTTTGAAAACATTTATTATAACTAGTATAATACTTGCTTGTTATGAAACCTCTAATCCAATATTTTAAGAAAATTGGATCAATGCTTTGTAAGAATTAGCTTAAGAAATGTTTTTTTTTGCGACACGTAGAAATTGAGTTAAAATGTACTTCAAGAAATTAACAAAAAGTGTGATTGTTTGTGAGTGTGAATTTTGTTAGAAGCGTATTCGATAAGAATTATAGCTACTTCTCATCTCTAATTCCTCTTCAGACTTATTAATCAGGCAATTTCTAGATAACAAAAATTTGTCCAGACCATTTATAAAAAGGCCAGTGTTTACTTCCCCTTCCCAGACAACCTGTTGCCTGGACTTAAAACTGGGACCTAGACTCTGGAGTGAATATCGCCGTGAAAAATTATACTCACCTCTTTCACCTCAAAATCTACCATTTGTTTCTCCAGAACCTATCTTAAAATGCAGATCCAATTATCGGTGGTGACAACTTTCATTTCTTCACTGGCTGTCTGTTTCTTATGGTAATTTGATTCCAGTGACTAGTTGTGATCAGAAAATGTTACCGTAACGATTAACTAATTTTTGGATATTAATTCCGAATAATTTTGGTGTGTTCCATTTTAAAATATACTTACATTCTTTTTGATTCTTACAATATAGGACAATGTTTTGCTCTGGCACCTCAATTCGAGAAACAGAGCGATCTCTTGCGTCGGTTCTTTAAAGATTGAGAATAACAAACAATTTTAGCTAAAATGAAGCTTCCAGCCTGTCGGCAAGTTGAGAAATTAGTGAAATCAAAAGTGTTGCCTTGTTCTATAGTCGTTTTTGCTCAGTTGCAACAAACGATGGTTCAAAACTTAAAATATATGGCAAATGTAAAATTTTACAAAATCCGTTCATTAGTACAATGAATAAAATTTAGTTATTTATTTAAAAAATATAATTAATATAATCGAAACAAAATTCTTTTCCATGATAGTTCGTCTTCTAATCGGGACAAAGAGTAGTTTAGTTTGAACCAATATGAATTGGTTGTTCACCTATATGCCGCTTTTACTCTAGTACAAATTTTTACATCGGCAGAAAGTTTATGTTTGTCAAAGTGTCTGTGAAACGCGTGAGTCGAGTAGTTGCAATGGTTCGGCAGAGGTATTTTTCAGGTCTTTTATGTTACTTCTCATGGAACCTTTACGCCGGCTCTGGGTTGCTTGACGAACCTAGCTTTGAACCAATTGCAATGATAGTTAATTTTAATTCGGCTATGTATCTGGTGTAATAGGAGCATGTATCGTGTCTTTGGCCGCTTAAATCTCATGTTTGAAGCGCCCCTGAAATTAAAAAAGTGCACCAATTTATTATTAAAGAAACAACGAAAAACTCGTTGGTCGACTTTGAGCAAACGACCATTCGACTGATATTGGGTAGGAATTGACCTCGGTCGACCATAATCCGATATGAACATATCAGGGCTCGGCATATAAAAAGAATGATTGACCGATAGATTCGGCGGTCGTCTATGAAATTAAAAAGATGACAACCAAACTCTTACACTTTGTTGAATTTTGAGTTAAGAATATAACTGTGGTCAATGATAGTGAAAAAAACCGATCTGATCAAATAAAGATCGTTTCTATAGCTGAAAACAGCATTTTACACTGCACTAAAACTATTGACTGCTCCCCCCCCCCCCCCCAAAGATGAGAAAAAAATCATGCAGGATAATAATTGCAAAGACGTTCTATTATTACATTGTTTGAACTGTAAGCCAAATACTGTTGCAGGTTAGCCATGTTTGAGCATGTTCTGATAATTTTTTGAACTTCTGCTGGTTTCAGGACAGATGATAAAGTGGTTCTCTGAAGTGGACCAGACAGCTCTTGAGACTTTATGCTTGACGATTTTGAAGAGTTCTCGAAGAGGCATTGGAATTGGTCATCACTGCAAAACCAATAATTATTTCGAGGAACGCAATAGTTATTTGCAGGATTTCAAGTACTGCTCGCTGACAAAAAGCGTCAAGATATATTTGATATGAAGAACCACTCGCAACAATATCACAAGGAGTTTCCACTATTGAAATATTATCAAAAAGTATAAAAAAACCACAAGATAACGGAAAAGTCATAGCTGGCTATCTGCAAATAAGTAGGCCAGGTCGAGTTTATAATGAGTACGCCGATGCGAGGTTTAGAGCGCAGACATAACTTATGAAATTCTCCGCTCGCGAGCGATGAACTTTTTGTTTATATTTTAACTTTTCTGGAATTTTCTGGCCCCGCGTTTACGTTTTATTAAGTTTTATGAGTACACACTATTCATAAGACTTCTCTAAACGAAATTTGGGTTTGTGATAAAGCAATTTTTATCCGAAAGGTCCACTTCAAAGAGCATGTTTGATCGCAATTGTTGGCGTATAATTGATTGCACTATGCTCAAGTCAAATTTGCTCCTTCAAAAAGCTCATTGTATAATAGCGGCACCGTCAAACGCCAAAAATGCAAATTTTGAGTCGGGTTGAAACTCTAGGCTATTTTTTCTCAATATTTGTCTGCTTCTGATAATTTGTGGCGGTTAATTCTTATGGTAAGTATTCACACCTTGAATAGTTTCCCCTGTTCAAACTGCGCCCCGTTGTAAACCAAGAAAACTCAAAATGAAGGTACCTCAATAGGTATCTTGGTACTCGAATGTAAAATTCGTGACAGACTTCAATTTGAGACAGAAAATCCAAGCTATAAATAATATGGGAGCAGCGAAATTAAAAATTGGATGACCGGATCTTTTCCATTAGCGCCCCCAAGCGAAAAAATTAACGAAAAAAGTTTTTGCAGGTTGGTGGATACGATTAAAAAGGAACATGGCGCTTTTTAATTGGAAATGGCTACAAAGAGCTAAGCCTATTTTTTTTATGAGATCGATTTTCAAGAAAACTTTTTAAGTACCTTTATTTTGTGTTCTGTTTTAGAACAGTCCGGTCAATATTGCCAGATATAATGCAGCATTTCGGTTTGAATTTTCATGTAGTTGGGAAATAACAGCAACAAATTTCCTTGACGCTGTAAGCAAGTCAATTTTAATGCTCAAAAAATCATCTTCATTTGAATGTTTGATGTCCAGACATGTTGTGCCATTATGAAAATTTGGACAACTGTGAACCAATTTCGAACAGTTTTTATTTGTTTTGATTTTCCAATTTAAATCATTCGTTATCTTTGTGCCCTGAGTTTGATTCGACGATATAAATTACATAGAGTACATTTTATTCATAAGATTTCTAGACCAAATCTGGGTTTGCGATAAAGCAATGTTCGTCCGAAAGGTCCACTTCAAAGAACATGTTTGACCTCAGTTGTTCGAGTATAATTGATTGCACTATGCTCAAATCAAATTTTCACTATGCTCAAATCCAATTATTGATGATAACTATTTTGCTATTTGTTTCCTCAATGCACAATTAGCGATGAGAGAGAGAGACTTCTCCAAGCAGTTTTTCACAGATTATGTTTTTGGATTCTCAGAAGACGATTCGCGCGAAACTGTGCGTTGCACAGAAAGTTCCAAAGTACGTCTCACGTTTGTCTAATTTTTCGTCCTATTATGAGCAACAAATATCGTTGGGCTGCCTGTTTTTGATGCTTGTTTCATGGTTTAGGATAAAAATTGAAAAATTAGTCTTTTACTTATTTTTCTAGTTGAAAAACTGAAGTTTTTGTATATCAATTGACTGAAGCTGGTGAATTATTGTATAAGTCGTATGTTTCAATTAGTGTTTGATCATTTGGAGATATTTTCAAAAGTCATTCAAGCATCAGATGGAAGAATGGAACAGTGTTGAAAAACAATTTTTTTTTTGGATTTTTTACCTATTTTTTTCTGATGATATCTGTATGTTTCGAGTTGTAATCAGTGGAAAAGCACCAATAATAATCCGTCAATCACCTTGGAGTCTTCAATTAACTGGAGTATATGATTCTGGAAAATATTTTGCAGCAATAGGAAAAACATTTTTCTAATTCACTAAAAAAAGTAACAGGTGTCAAAAATTTACATTTTGATTTAATAACAATGAATTGACTACTAACGAAAATCGATGGAGTGGGATATATAATTAATTAAACTGATAACCAAAAAATGAATAAGATTAACGGGAAACCACACGCATCCATCCAGCAAGAATTAGGTTTCTAAAGTCAAAGAATTTTCTCGGAGAAATGAAAAAAGTTTTTGTTCAGAAAAAAACACTTTTTTTTATGATTTCACTTATAATGCAGTTTGAAAAAGTCACGACGTAAAACGTTTCACTTTTCGCTCTTCTTAACACTACAGCATGATTAAAGTCATCATTCCAATTGAAGTTCCCCTGGGCAACAAAAAGTCGAAGAAAGCTTGAACAAATCTTTAAAAAAGACAGCTCACCAATACAATTCGAGTTCTTTGAATTACAAAAAATGTAGGTGAATGAAAGAACTCCAAGAGTTCTTTCTGTCAAAAAAACTAGTTGCTCAAAAAACTGTTTCTTACTAAAGGGACCAACAAAGCTAAACAGTCTAAAAAAGGAAGAATTATTCTTAAAAAACCAGCGTAAATTTTGAAATTTAGAAAGAATCAATTAATTCTTTTTAAAATACAAGTGTCCCAATAAACAAAGATTTTTTTCTGTGCAATCCAAGCCATCAATTTGCTCTCACAGCTATAGACGAGCCATCCTGGCTTCAAAACGTTTCTATTCTAAAATTTTTGAAAAACTGCAAGAAATTGGTAAAGAAATAGTTACAAAATTTAACATTCCCGCGTCTTTTTTCTGCATTAAAAAACTATTTTATTCCAAAATTTGTAGTCTTCGAGTAACTAAAAAGTGTTTTGTTCAGAAAACGTCGCTTCAATTCCCAATGAATGCGGTAAAACAAAGAAATGGCCAAAAATTGCTAAAACAGCTTAAAAATTCGCAAAATTGCTGAAAACTTCAAAGTAATATAAAACTCTGATTATTTATAAAAATTTTAAAACGCTCTCTGAACACAAATTTATTATTGCAGCCTATTCATTGGGTTTGGAATGGATTAACAATTTTATCACAGTAAATTTTTTTTTAATTAATTAAAACCCCCTGTTTTCCCTTTTCCCGTTTTTCCAATATTTTAAAAGCTCCCTTTTCTCAGCATACAATAAAAATTGTAGATTTTTTTGATAAAAGTCAAAAGTGGCCTGTGAGGTCTACAAAATGATTTTTTTTGCTTCGATGCGTAAAAAAGTGAAAATTTGACTGCAGAAAAAAAGGCCGACCTCGCATATATTCCCCCGTTTTGAAAAAAAATGGAGCAATTAGGAGATACGTTGTTAACAGCTATCGTGGCAAACAGTAACAATTTGGTGCTAATTTAATTTAACTAAGTGTGAATTTTGCTGCGTAATGCACTTTCTAGTTTGAAAATACTTTCGCTGATTTCAAAACTTTGACTCCGCTAAGTCCATCAAAACAGATTATTATAGAAAAGAATTGCTATTTTTTATCGAATTAAATATGGGTAATAAAATTACCTTTTTTTCATTCGGTTTTTCTTTATTTTCAGAAAAGCAAAATAACTGAAATAGTTTATATTGACGAATTTTCTGTCTTTTACAAATTTGCAAAACATGAACAACTCGTGAACAAATTGATGCTGCTTCATAATTGTATTTACTGGCCTTCAGTCTCTAAGATATGATATTTAAATTTATCAAATTCCCCTCGATTCATCCTGCTTTCCTTTCAGCACATTTATAAAAACAATCTACAATGAACAGAATTGACTTTTGTGGGTCAACAGACAAAAAGAATGGAAGTTTACCCCTACTTTTAATTACAGAGTTGGGCAATTTTCTCCCAGTAACAAGGGCGCTTTCTGTTTCAAAATTACAAGGAATACAATAAGTTGAATTGATAGAAAAGAAATTTCTCCTCCTCTTTTTTCGATTATGATGGGCATGATATTAGGGTTTTGGGGGTTTTAAGCGGTGTGTTAGTTGTACAGTGAGCGGGCAGGCCTATTGATTTTGGCGGACTAATTATTTTACAAGTCAAAACAAACTGAGCCTACGCTTTGCGGGTAAATCGGGGTACATAGTAGAATTGATATGGCCGGGTGGAAGAGTAGCTTAAATTGGAACCACGCTCCGATGGCGCTCAATAAATTGGTCAGATAGCAAGCACAATTGGCTATCAATAATTGCATCCTGGTCTATATAGATCCATGAGACCCAAAAAAGACCCTTTTTCTCTCTCCCTCCCTCCCTCCCTCCCTCCCTCTCTGTCTCTCTCTATACCCCATATGTTGACCACTACCCTATAAAGCAGCAGCATACTACAACATGTCAGCTACCACTACCAATACTAGGTTTTAACCCTGGGGGCGTAGGTGCGGGTAAGGGGGTGGGGGGTGGGGGGGGGGGGGGTGGGATTACCCGCCTGTACATATTGCGATATGAACTATAAAGTGGGAGAAATTAGAGGGTACATTCATTTGTACATACCTGGGCGATTTACAAATGATAATCAGGGTTTTATTTATATCATATATCTGTGTGTTATAGCGTGCCCGTATATGGGTAAATTAAGGAGGGGCGTTTGGGGTCGTTATTTATGGTGCCCTAATTGCTTTTGGCATTGTTCTGTGTAGAATTGAGACCCGTGGCGTCGATAAAGCGGGAGGCACGGTGTGGTACTGCTGATGTTACTAGGGGAACAATTTCCTATAAATTTCATAAAAATTTGATTCCAAATTCAAGCCCCAAAATTTGTTAACAAAGGTTATATTGAATAGAGCTGAATAGACGGTCTGAATTTTGACCAGGACCAATTCGATTAAGCTAAATTCCATGATTGTTTTTATCAGTATGAAAAAAGACCAAAGGAAAAATTACCAGCATAATAATGTGCAACTTTTTCTTGTCAAGGCTGAATTTTTCATCTTATGTTTCGCCTCTTTGATGTGAAGAGTACAAGTTTTATATAATCCTTTTTTCAATCTTTTTGATATTGTAGTTTTTAAAGACCTTTTAAACACGGGAACCGTTTTCTTTGAACCATCGCCTAAAATTTTCGTATCACTTATAAAACATCATCCATTAACTATTCAAATCTTTAACCGCTTATAATATCTTAATATGGTCATCATTGCCTTAAATTACCGCCTGTGCTTAAGATATATAAAAACATCATTGCGTAAAAAAACAATTAATTTGGGGCGCATAGGTTCACGAAAACGAAAACTTTATCCACGGAAAAGAAATGAAACTATTATCGTTCACACAACCGCAAATTACAATTGAAGTGTTTGAGTTGATCATAAACTGTAGAATGATTATTTTCATGGTTAATACCGTTTTGAGCGAATCTTGACAGTAAATGCAGATCCCCCCCCCCCCCCCCCCCCTCATTATTTCCATGTAGCTCCAATACCACTTGCCATATGACGGGGGTCCACTCAATAATTCATGCAGAAATTAAAAGAAGCGGAAACCGGAATGGTACTAAAAATGTTCAGCAAAAACAGACAGTTTACCATGTAATTCTGCTATCTGATTGTTTACTTTTGTTGACGAGTGTATTTTCGTCTACTTGTTTTGAATACATTTCTGGTGAATCAAGAACAAATGATAAGCATGTTGAAAGAAGTACTTCTAATCCAGGGAGCGTATCGTGTGCAATGCTGGCCACTTTGAGTTTGAAAACACCCTCTTCAAAGAGTTTGAGTTCATCCTAACCATCTATACACAGAAGAAATAACCGCGTGCAGACATTTCATAACGGTGAGCTCATTTTTATCTCTGTTTTATTAGCTAAACAACTCAGCTCGAACCTTTCAAAAAAGTGAACAAAAAATTAAAAATTTATTTATTAACTTCTGATTAAAAGTGGTTGGGGATATTTGCTCAATAGCGGTTTTAATCACGCAGGTTAATTTCTCTAACTTTAATTGAAATAATTAAAAATCGCTCCAACTCTAAAATTTTTTCCTTGCTTATAAACTTTATCTGCTTTTCTTATAAGTCGCAATTTTTCAAAAAAAGATCTTTAACGAACAACAGATTTCGTGTGAAAATGAGAACAAGAGGGCTCGTAAAGTACTGCGAGTCAACCCTATAAAGAACAGAAAGCGGTCGTTGACCTTCAGCTAAAATGATGTTCTAAACTTTTTTTTGCGCTGCAACTGTGTCTTAATATTGACAACTTTAAAGCATAAGAACTTTATATTCAATTCTTTTTTCTCGTTATTCTGTTAAATCGTACAGCATTTGTTATCTCTGATCATCATTTGATGGATTCAATGGATGATGCAAGTGGAAACCCAGGCTCTTCAGGTCTTGTGAGTAAAAATTACACAGAAGACGAGGTAAATACAATAGTTTCCGAGCTAGAAAAAGTTAAAAATTTTTCTCAAAAACAGTCGGAAGAAATCGACAACCTTAAGAAGGTAACAAAAAAATTGAACGATCGCTTGCGCGCTCAAGAGCGTTATACAAGGAAGGATTCCATTATTATCGTAAACCCCCCATTCGACGCGAGAAAAGTTAACGATGTGAACATAAAGGCTTGCCATATACTGCCCAACACTGGAAACGCGATGCCCATGCCGTCGGTAATCTGCAAATTCTTATATTTTGATGACAAAAACAACGCATATTCAAAAAGATGGCACCTAAAAAAGAAAAACAATGCCATCGATAGAAAAAACATCTATATCAACGAACCCCTCCCAGAGATTGAAGCGAGTATAGCCAACGAAGCTAAAAAACGCGACAAGATTGTGTCAACACACAACTGTGTAGTGTCAGTGCTGGTTGAGAACGGCATAAACAAACCAAAGTTTATGAGAGTCAACGAGATCGAGGATCTTGATAGAGTAAAGGCAATTAAAAGAAAAGAAAACTACAACAACGAAAAACCGCACAGGCGATCAGAGGAAAACATAACGTCTCCGCCCAAGAAAAGACAATTTGTGGATAACAATAACTGAAATACCAAACAATGAATAACAAGCTTGAGCCCAGAATCAATTCTTTGTGTTTGCTTCGACTGTTTATGATTTAATTTGTAATGCTTGTCGTCACAACGACGGGAGAGATGTTCAATGCAGCCATTAGGGATTTGTGTGTTTTTTTCCTGTTCTAAAACATTCCAAAACCAAAAACTGTTTCTTTATCATTTTTTCCTACTTATTTTTTTTCAGGCTGAGTTATTCTCTGCTTGCGATTTCCGCGGGTCGTTCTTTGCCTAGCCGCGAAATATGCGACTGACAAAGTCAATGAATGTGAGAAATAACTTGGTTATTGCAGTGTCTTTTTGCGATATCCGCTAATAAACTCTTGCTTTCTTTTTTTCCAGCTGTAAATCTATTTTTAAAAAAAAGGAAGGGGGAGGAGAAAAAAGTATTAAAAAGGTGAAGTAGGACCTATCAGCAAGCTGAAGACATGTCCTTTTGCTAAACTACAGCAAACTAAAATCAATGCCAGTTGCAGTAAATAATGAATTCAGTTATTTCTTCATTGCATTTCCCAAAATTACACAAACAGATGATTTTAAATAAGCAAACTATCATTTTACAGAACATACGTACCTTTCAGAAAAACTTTGATCTGCTAAACATTCATTTAGAAACGTTAAAATCTAAACCTATAGCATTTTGCCTGACAGAAACTTGGCTGAAGAACCACTACGAAACGTCACAATTCTGATTGAATGAATACCAAAAATTTTGCAGATGTGATAGAATGAAAAGAGGGGTTGGAGTAGGAATTTTTGTAGTGAACGACTTGGATTTTGTTGAAGTGAAAAAATGCGATCACAACGATCTGCAGGCTCTTACAATAAAGATTAAAGCAGATAAGCAGCATTATTTGATAATTACTTGTATTTATATTCCACCTAGAAAACAAAACAATGTGAATTTTCAAAGGCTAGAAAATTACTTAGATACCTTACCAATTGATCCTGAAGATAAGCATATACTATATGGAGACTTCAACATTAACTTTTTTGTTAATAGTGCAAATTTCCGGAAAATAGTCACTTTGCTGGCAGGAAATAACATCTCTATATTTGAAAGCATTGAACCAACACGCGAAACCTTGCGCACGAAATCAACACTGGATTCGTTTTTTTAAACACTCTGTCTTCTGTCCACACTACTGATTCCGGCACTTTGGACCATCATACAGTAACACCAACATTCGAACAATCTCTGGAAAACTCGTCCAATAGGCACAAAAAGTTTACGAGAAAATGGGTCAATTTAGAGAATCGTAAATTTGTCGAAGACCTCAACAAAATCTTGATGGACAAATTAAAAATAAATACTTGTAATGGTAGTGAATGGTCCCCCGATAAGGCTTTTGAAAAACTGCATGAAATTTTGATTAATACCCTAGACGAAAGTCTACCAATAATCAGTTCAACTAAAACAGGAGTACAAAAAACATGGATAGATAATCAGGTGAAAAATGCTGCGGCAAAAAAAGTTCCTAAGAAAATCGTGTTTACAAAACCCAGATAAAAATGTTTTGCAAAATGATTACAAGGCTCAATGCAAACTTGTCAGAAATCTAATCAATCAAAAACTAAGACATTGTCACCAAAATACGATCGAAAAAGAAGCAGCCAATAGCAAAAGAAAGTTCTTCAATCTCTTCAATGAAACATCGGGCAAAACTTTAACGACTCACCACAATAAAAAAACAGTAGAAAACATTTAACCTTTAACACTTTTTTTTGCAAACATTGGAGTAGAGCTAGCAAAAGCGTTTGATACCAAGCAGAACTATGAAATTGAAACTAACACAAATACCATGTTCTGTTTCTCAATAACCAGTTCCGAAATCATTGACACACTGCGAGTGCTTCCATCAAAATTTAGTTTAGACTGCCACAACATAAACTACTTTTTTCTCAAAAAATATCTCGGGCAGTTAGTCCACTACTTGAAACATTATATAGTGAGTGTCTGAAACTTGGCGTACTTCCACAGTGCCTGAAAATAGCCAAAATTATGCTTTTTTCAAAAGCGGTGATAGTAGCAAACCCAAAAACTACAGACCAATCTCACTTCTTCCAGCCATTGGCAAACTGCTTGAAAAATTTTTATATAAAAGAACGTATACTTTTTTGAGCAAAAACAACACATTTTCAAAAAATCAATTTGGTTTTCGAAGCAAATTAAGTACTGTTGACGCCATAGCATCCTTAACTGAAGTAATTAGAGCGAACTGGTTTCAATCAAAAAACTTAACTAAATGCACTTTTAATGATCTAAAAAATGCTTTGATAAAAGGGTGAGCACTACGGACTCCGAGGAACGGTACTGAAAATGCTTGAATCCTATCTGAAAGAACGACTCCAATATATTAAAAGAGAAAAAGTTGAATCAGAAAAGAAAAACGTTAAATGTGGAGTCCCGAAAGAATCAATTCTCGTTCCACTGCTTTTCATTATCTACCTAGACGACATTCCAACTCTGAAGTCAATAGAAAACCAAACTATACTTTATGCTGACGATACAGTTGTTTCTAATAAAGGTAGTTTTGAGACTGTAGGAAAAATCACGATGCCGCACTAGCAGAATTTGCGAATTGGTTTCATGAAAATAAACTCACAATTAACACAAAAAAAACAAAACACAAGGTCTTTGGAAAAGGGCGCAATCTAAAACAGCACAAAACAACAATTAACCGAGCGGAAATTGAACAAACCAGCTCTTTTAGGTATCTAGGATTAATAAGAGACGACCAGTTGAAATTCAAAGATCATATTAACTACGTCAAAGAAAAGATTTTAAAATTTTGTTCCCTTTTTTACCGATTACGCTTTGTTTTTATAAGAACACAGATTCTTAAAATTTTCAGAATTTATGTCAAACCGATAGTACAATACGGAATTTTGATCTGCAGATCTACTAACGAAAATTTTTAAAAACCACTCAACATGTTAATTAAAAGAATTTTGAAAATTATTTTCTGGAAGCGTAAGTACGGGTCAATCGAGCGAATACGAGTTCACAATTTGACAAGCAACGCATCAGAGTCACATTCTTTTGAAATATTCAAACTACTAGTAAAACTAATAAAAAGCAACCTCTAAGTGAAGTTTTTTCCACGATAATAGCGGACTCGGACCTTAATGATATCATGAAATAGAGAAATCGTGGACAGTTTGTAAAAATTAACAGACAAAGATGCGATAGTAATTCATTGAATTGTAGAGTTCTTGGGATGCTTAAATGGCATTGAATTATAACAACTCTTTTATTGAAGATGTTAGAACAATAACACAGGCAAACATAAAAGACTTTTGCCATACATTTTTTAAGCTTTATATAACTGGTAACCAGGACCTGCTAGACAGACTCTTTCATGCTCATTCATGCAAAATTTTTGATAGCTACAAACACAATTCTTCTCTAGTTAATCTCTATTGGAAAGGAGAACTTTTCATTTTTAAACACTTTTTTACTATTATTTCAATTAAAAATGCATAACTCTTCCGTGAGGCGCCTGAAAACAAGCCAGTTAGGTTTAATGGCGGCCTTGTAGTGTCATAAATTGTAAACGATTGTATTTGTACAATGTATGTATTTTCTTGCTAATATTTTATGACAACGGCACTACGAATAATTTATTATTATTATTCGAATAATAAAGTTCGAAAATTAAATTTGCAGGATGAACAGATCATCACCATCAAATGCAAAGTTATAAAGAATTGCAAACTTAAAAAAAGATCGGATATCGGAAGCAACTCGCTTTCAATTCCTAATCTATTGTAGACAAAAAATGGTCAAAGAAGAAACTTCAAATGTAGTTTTTTAAACCAGTTGTTCGTCCAGCAAAAGTTTTTCCAACAAAATAATATAAATAACATAAATGGCCATGGAATACAATTGAACTCCTCGTATTTCTCAATGTTCTTCATTTTATCGAGTTTATGTTCAAATAATTGGATTAGTGTTTCCACAAATCAGAACTAAAAACAAACCTCATTTTTCGTCGAAATCATTTTTTACCTGATCTAATTAAATGATCTAAATTGTAACTGATCTAAATTGTAACCGATTGTATTTGTACAATGTAGGTATTTTCTTGCTAATATTTTATGACAACGGCACTACGAAAAATTTATTATTATTATTCGAATATTAAAGTTCGAATATTAATTTTGCAGGATGAACAGATCATCGCCACCAACTGCAAAGCTATAAAGAATTGCAAGCTTAAAAATAAGATCGGGTATCGGTAGCAACTCGCTTTCAATTCCTAATCTATTGTAGACAAAAAAATGGTCAAAGAAGAAACTTCAAATGTATTTTTTTAAACCAGTTGTTCGTCCAGCAAAAGTTTTTCCAACAAAATAATATAAATAACATAAATGGCCATGGAATACAATTGAACTCCTCGTATTTCTCAATATTTTTCATTTTATCGAGTTTATGTTCAAATAATTGGATTAGTGTTTCCACAAATCAGAACTAAAAACAAACCTAATTTTTCGTCGAAAACATTTTTACCTGATCTAATTAACTTATCTTTCAAAAGCAAACGGCAATTTCAATTTGGGATGTAATTACACGCAGCGCACATAGCTTTTACAGAAACGGCGATATTTGATTGGCAATGGTTTTTTCAAGAATTTTTCAAAATTTACGATTACTTCTTAATGACGCACTTTTTAATGGTTTGTTAACCCAAACAAAAAATACCACAAAAACATGATAATTTTTAAGTTGATGTTTGACTATCCTGGTGAAATCATGAACAGAACTGCATTTTTTAATTAAATCAATTAATCTGAGATATTTTAAAAATCTTTTAAATTACTGAAACAATTGGTTAATGCTTGAAAAACCAGTTCACATTTTTTAAAATATTTTTTAAGCCTAACTTGTTATTAAGCCTAACGTGTTCAAGAAATAAAATAAAAAGCAATGTTGATAGAGCGATTCCCTGATCAAATTGAGTCAAATTTTAGTCAAAAATCAAGCAACTCACCGTTAAAAAAATTGATTTCGAAAGCCACTCTCTATTTCAAAAACAAAATGTAAGAAAAAGAAAAATAAAAACCTGAAAATACAAAACCAAAAGCCAGTAGAACTACACAATTCAATCCTATATAAGTGTGACAACAAAACAAAGAAATCTCAGAGGTAAAATTTGTTGCACTACAAATAAAAAATTGAATATTCGACTTGAACCCCTTAGCCGTTTTCTTCACAATTTCTATATAATGCTGATTGTTCCGATTTACATTTTTTTAAATCAAACTTGATAAAAGTAAAAAGAATTTTAGAATACACTTAAATTATTCAAACCTTGCAATGAAACGGAGAAAAAAAGTTCTTACTTAAAGTTTTTTATTTGCTCGTAATCTATTTTAAGCGTTTTTTTTTATGCGGAACCAAAAATCTGATGGTTGATTATAATTTTCTCTTCAGTTCTGCAGAATTCCAATTCCGGAGCAACTTAAGTTTTCAGTTACATATCATTCACAAAGTGTAACAACTTGAAGAAAAGCAGTGAGGTTAAATAATCTTGAAAATAGCTTCATTTAAGAAACTTTCTTTTTTTAGGACCACTGTTGCTTCAAAAAATACTTCTAACTCTAATTTTTAAACTCTTTGGACGCACAAATTTTAGTCCGCTTCTTGCTTTGTTCTATTTTCACTGTCACGTGCAACGCTATCGAAAAAATTTTGAAAGCGTTTTGTCATAATGACAACAATTTGCTATGCAATGATTAAACTTTACAAACGAAAGTGTTGATCCCATCTGTATTTCGAAATGATTTAGATTACTCGATCCCAACTAAAAGTTACAAATCAATTAAACCCATGAGAGAAGATTGGTCAATGGACCCAGACAACAACGGAAAGGACGGACAATATTTATTTGTCGCAACTCAACAAAAACCTACTCGCAGTCTTTTTCTCGTTAATTGAAATCTTTTTGAAAGCATCGAAGAAAATTTTTTTGCAACAACAAAGCAAAGAAATTCAGATTTGTCAAAACTTTGCACCTGAAAAACAACATCTTGAACGAACACAGCAAAACATGAAAAATGTATGTTGTTTTTGCGTCAAACAGTTGCGCTTGGCCTAGTTTAGAAAAGTGTGCAAAAAATATATAGTACACTATCATTAAGAAGCAAATGTGAAAGATAATCACTATACATAGTAATAGACCCCAACAGTATCATTGGTATCAGCAAGACCTTTCTGGTAATTTAAAAAGTCTATTTTACAAAAAAATTGTATTTTTGCCTATCTAAAAATTTGTTTTTAAGAGTTTTTCTATGGTATCATTTTTAACAATTTTAATTTCTAGAATGCGTTTAAAAATTTCCGATTTAGTCTGGCAAGAAGTTTCCATTAATTCTAAAGATTTGTTGGAACCAAGATATGTCTAACTTAGAGTATGTTGGAAGGTTTCTATCATTTTCAGTTTGTTCGTGATTGTTCGCTCAATCTGCTGAAGAGATAAACATCACGGCAGACTGAACCTCCACCTGCTGTTTTTGGCATTTGGTCAAAATTTTTTGAGGGTCATAAAAAACAGCAGGAGCAATTGGTGCGTTTTGAGAGTATATCGGGCAAAAAGAGCAGTTCCTGAAAGAAAATGACGAACGTTTTTTAGACATAGCATTATGTTCTTAGGCAAGGGAAATGAGTATCCTAGAGATGAGCGAACTTGAAATTAGCAAGAATCTTGTAAGAATTTTCCAAGAGAACAATCTTGTTGGATGTATAAATCATGTTTTTTCCAGAAAATTAATATGAACCTAAAATTGCTCATTAAGCATTTTGCAGAACTCAAATTGATTCTTAAAAGAACCTAACAAACTTTTGGCTTATAAAAATATTTTTCTGAGTATTTTTTGAGGATAAAATTGAATAAAAATCGAATGAAATCACAGTTAGGAATTGCAATTAAAAATATTATTTATCGGAAATTATTTATCATCTAACTGACTTTTTTGGTATAGTCGTTTTGATTGCGGAGTGTTGCACGTTGGTTGCAGGATTTCAAATTCATTTATATATCCTAAGGAAACGCACCAATTGAAAACTTTGGCTTTAATTTTTGTTTGCAACACTACTACTACCACTAATGATTGTTCTGTTCAATTTAATGGATTTTAAATATGGCCTCGTTGATAAATTTTTTTTATGGAAATGAAAAAAAAAACTGAAACTTCAACAAATGGTTAGCGTTTTTTGTCGTATATTGATCTTTTCATTCAAAGTGTCTTTTATTCTTTAGCTGCCAGCCAGCGAAAACTTCTAACTGTTGAGGTTTTGGCAAATCTCCTGGTGAAGTGGGCATTATTATTTCTGCACCTTTAGTGTTTTTCAGAAAAAAATTTACAAGAGACATTTTTTAGTTGTGTTCGACGAGTACACCTATTATTATTTTTTAAACCTATGCAATCTATTTTTCTTGGATACTTTGCTTTGTTGGGAAACAGCTATCTTTTGTATGGCCTTTACCGTATCTCTTCGGTTTTATTTTTGTCTTGCAAGAATTTTACACCAAAGAAAAACAAGTCCTTTATGATAAATTTATTTAAAAAGTGGCGGAGTGTTTTGAGTAAATTTTCTTAGGAGCGAAATTCTTCGAAGTACTTCTTAAAAGCGTTCTGATATTAGTCTTGGAAGCTTTTCCGACTAAGAATTTGCATCAATGAAACTTTAAAGTGGCAGATAAAAAACATTCTGCGCACTCTCTATATAAAAACATTAAAACAGAAAAAGCGGCTACAAGGTTGAAGCGGCTTACGTTTTTTTTGCTTAGATGTTGGAAAAATTTTGCATCTTTTTTCTTGGAAAATTTTTACAACTTCTTGTAGATTTTGAATTGGAAATCTTAAATAGAGTCTTAAATTACGGCTCAATTGTTGGTTTTCAAAAGGGACACTTTTTTCTGTACCGCTGCGCAGATAGAAACTTGATTGTCTATTGAAAATTTTATTGATCGTTATAAAAATATGGTTGATTTTAATTAATTTCTAGAATGCCTCAAGATGTTTTTGTTATAGAAATGCGTTGAGATAATTGTTTTCTGTAAAGCGCTTCAATTTTGTTAAGATCATACTTTCATATGACCATAAGACCATCATTTTTGAGTTTCACCAACTATAGTTTAAATATGCAATTTAAATATGCACATTTAACACGTTTTTAACTGAGCGAATTGATTAGATTCTTATCTATCTCATTAATAACAACTTGAGGAACTTCGATTATATTTGAATCGAAGTCTAAAATATTTTGCGATCAATCGACTAAAAAGATAACTTCAACTTTGCTGGTTGCTTTTTCTATACTGTTTATTGTCTTGTATAATTTCTTTCTTTGTGTGTATAGACTCAAAATAAGATTGTTGCTTTATTGTTTGCAATTTTACAAATAACTTTGCTTTATAAATAAAAGTTTTGTACTTAATTTATATGACGTAGATCGACTATTATTATTATTATCAGTATCCTGTTCGTTGGTACAGGAAATTAGATTCTCGTAGTTATTTTCAAACTTTCCCGTTATTATCAAAGTACTGATTTGAGTAAAGAATGTTTCGTTTGCTCAAAAATGAGGCAAGACAATTAATGCGACATTTTGACAATAGAATTTAGTGGAATATTGGATTTTTTTGTTTAATTATTAAAATCAATTTGGTTCTCGTAACTTCAATTTCGTAGATATTAATAAAAAGTCTCTTTACGTGTAACAGGGATTTTTTCGCCTTATATGGTATCGCTGATATTTACAGTCTAATTACAACAATTTTATCCCGTATAACTCGTTCTGCGACGTCAGCTGGTCTCTTCAGGTTAGTTTTTTTACACTTGACCACCGATGAAAATGTTGCACAAATAGTCACACCAACCATTTTTTCGTCCAAAGATTTAATTTTTCCGATCTTTTCCGTTTGTGCCCCCCCAGTACCTTATGCGCCCCCAGTTACAGAGCACGTGCCATTATATAGTAAATCTTTTTAAAAATATGGCACGTGCGTCTGGGGGTGCAAATAATATGCAGCCACTAACGGGGGGGGGGGGGGGGGTTGTGGGGTGGGTCTTAAACGGAAAAGATCCAATTTTTCCAAACTTTCATTTTTTTCCCAATAAGCAGCAATTTCAATCAAAGAAAAGCAATTATTTAAACGATAGATGGTTATCCAATTTCTTAAATCAAAATAAAAAAGTCGTGGAAAAAACAAAATGGTTTTAAATGAACTTTGAGAATTTTTCCTTTCTGTATTTTTGATGTCGCAATTTATACAATTGCGACATCAATCCCTGCAACAATCTTATCATAAGATTATTGTGTGAATACTAATAAAAAAGAACTGAATAAATTGGTTTTAGAAGAATGATAATGAAACCAAAACAACAAAAAGTTAATAGTCCCGAAAGCATAGAACAAAACATATTCATCGCTTAAAGTTTTGCAGTTATAAAAATCAATGAAAAATATCAGATCAGACCGAGCAAAGGCAAACAAATATTATTTACAAAACTATTTTCAGTTTCTGCATCCTCAGCTACCAAAATCCAGATTCTAAAATTTTTATTTAACACTTTTTGAAAATCCTCTGTTTTTTGTCTTTCGGATTATTTTTAATGGCAGCATTTTCAGATTCTTAACCCTCTATGAAAATCGGGTCGGCCGAACCGACGCAAATTTCAATGCTATGCTCGGTATTTCTTCTGTTGTTAATGTAAACTAAAATACAAAAGACAGTTGAAATTACAAATTTGTTGAAAAAAAATCAATTTCAGTTCTGAAGTAGCATAATTTTTTTTACCAATTAATTACTACTGTATTTTAATTTGACTTTACTCTCAAAAATTGCTAGTATGTAATGATGGCAGCTTACTATAAATGGTGGAACTAACTTCAATCGTGAATTTTAAAGACCAAAGTTTCCACTTTCGTCTTCTAAAAATATAAAATTATTTAAAATATCTCTATTGGCGAAATCGTTTACGCTTCTTTATACTGGAATGGTCTTCTTGTTCGAAGCATCAACTGAGCATTAATGAACGTCAGAATTACGCTCTATGAAAAACAATTTGGCTAGGGTACACAAAAAAAATTCAGTTATCTGCAGAAAACTTCAACAAAATTGTTGTGAACTAATTAAAATTTAATTTGAAAAATCTACAAATTTACAGTTCTAAGATATTACGTGACACATTTCTCTGTTATCAGTCATAAAAAATCATCTATGGGTTGACGACGTGTAACAGAAAATTTAGAAACAAAACACAAGGTATTGGCTTACATGGGAAAAATTGAAATGTCAAACAGGACTCAATGGTCTACAATATAAAAAATGAAAGTTTAAAGGTTTCATAAAGTTTGTCAATTTATTTTATTTTATTTTATGCATACCATTAAAAGTCTAAAGCTAATCAGTACATATACATTTCATAAACTGCAAAAAAAAAAAATTAGGCAAACGGAATTTTTAAAGCTAATAGGCGAAAATTTTGAACTAAGGTTTGCGATTTAGGCGAATACCAACTAAAACACTTAAAGGAGGTAATGCAAAAACCATTTGGTAAAAATAGTGTAGTAACGATGACAATTGTCTTCATAGAAATATAGCTTACAAAAAATTATCAAATATTGTCCGGAGTTTTGGATTTTGAGGAGCTATGCGATCTGGTTTAACTCCAACTTCCCCAACGTTCCATCCGTTCTCTCAACCAATAGCTCTGAATTAATTACATTAAAGATGTTGGTAAGTAATTTCAAGCATTCGCTGTTCATTCTTTGTTACTTTTTAAAAAATAAAGTCAATCGCCGTGATGACGCTGAGTAGAGTAAACGAGATGCAAAACTTGAAAAAAAAAATGAAATATTTTGAATGTAATTTTAACAATTCTTTTGCTGGTAAAGACGACTTTTGTTGTAAAGAAAACTTCAGGATTCTTGTCTAATGGCTATAAAGTAACTACATTTTGATAGACAATCCGGCGGAAATTTTGAATAAAATACTAGTTTTTTTTAACTGATAAAATTTTGATCATCTATGTTATAGTTCTGAAGGATTTTGTGAAAGTTTTATGATCAATGAAGAAAAAGAGATAAAGTCTGTTTGACCTCTTCGACCTCCAGGACAAGAAAAGTTAATTGTAATTTTGCAGTAACTTATTTAGGCAACAAAATCTTCTCTTTTTTGCGTTAACATTTGACCTGCGAAGGCAAAGAGTTTGTAGGCATATTAATTAATTGTTAGTGGTTTTTGATTGGTAAAGCATTATTTCATGTCGCATTTTTTCTCATGTTTTTTTGGTGATGCGAGCAACTCATAGTTAATATTTGCATTAACCAACAAAGTCGACATGAAATCTGAAATGTGGCGCCCTTTTTCAACAGTTTCCTTCCTGGAAAGCGACTGACTAATTACGCAAATGACGTCGAAATTGATCAATTGTTTTTCCGTTTAGAATTCAACGTTGATTTTTTTTTCGCTGACGGCAAAAATCCCAATTATTTCTGTCTGAGTTAACCAACCATACAAAAAATCGATTAAAGCCTTTAAAACCAAAACCTTCGAAATTAGATTTTAATGACGCATTTTAACTGCGCAATTTACTCCAATCTGCTGATTTGAAAAACTGTTTTGATAGTTTTTGTCAACTCTAGCGACTCTAGTGATATAAAAGTTAGTTCTGCTGCGTATTTTATTTACTATTTCGTTTGATTCTACAAGTCAGCGTTATTTGAATTCCAATACTTGTAATGCGTTTAACCACTTTTCAAAGAGCTTAGATTCTATTTTTCATCTTTCTCCCGTTTTCTGACGCAAATGGAAATTGGAGGCGTGTCATCTTTTTAAATTACCGCTTGCTGTGAAAATTATCTCAAAGTAACTTAGAGAAATCATCGGCCTATTTTTTTTCAAAGGTAAATTTTTCCAAAGTTGATAAAATGAGCGTAAACAATTCTCTCCCGAAGCTAGATTAATTTCTTTTTAGCTGCGACAACTTTTGATGAAATAGTTTTATTCTTCAGTTTCAAATCAGCTTTGTATTTAAGAATCGGCCTCAACAATTGTTTACAGAGGCTTGCATGGCAAGCATTTACAAACGATCAAACTCAACTTTTAATTCAGGGTGCAAATTTTTGCTACAACTTTTATTTTTGTCCGTGAACTAATTTTTTTGCTACATCTGCAGGAATAATCAGTTTCATTTTTTAATAATAAACATTAAAAATACATTAATAATTATTGAAAATTTGTGTGAACAAACTAGGTGGCTTCAGTTATGACAAAAGTAAATAAGTAGTTAAAATGGTTCAAACGTTGCTGTTTAAAATGTAGTTCTCAAAAAGGTAAAATAGCAGGGCTTTGTTAGAGAATCCAGGTTCTGATTATATTTGCTTACCTTCACTGATACTAACAATCATTAAAGATGCTAAATTGTTTTTATCAATTAAACTCAAATTCTTTTATTTTGTTTATTCTCATTTTAATGATAGTAACATCGTTCGATTGATTTGAAAAACATTAGAGAAATTTTCGTGAAACATTTCAATTTAAATGCAAAGTAAAAATCTTTTCCGTGGAAGCGATATACGTTTTACGACCAAGGGTATTTCCCATTTAAATTCTAAGAAAAAATGTCATGAGCTAGCGCATAATGTCCCAACGAACCAATTTGCCGATAAAATTTTGCATTCATTAGATGTGCCTGCGGTCATTTTATTCAAAACTAATGAAAATAAGAAAGTGAATTTTGCGAAGCTGTTGGAATATTTTTGAGAAACATTATAGCGGATTGCTTAAGAACCACCAATGTCTTTATAATCTAAAGCTTGAGCTATTTTGAAAAATTTGAGCGAACCCTACAACAGTTTAGAAAAAACCTCTTCAAAAAAATGGAAACCGAAGTTCAACTTTTTGACTAAAATGGCATAAATTTTCTAAAAAATGAAAACAAAAGATTCTCAAAAATTCAAAAAAACTAACAACATTTAATTGTGGCAAAAATGAGCTACTATTAAGCTTCCTTGGTGAAAATAAGATTATCTATTTTTAAAAATGCAAACAAGGCACAGTTGAAATGACAATAAAGTCTTCTGTCAAGAAAATAACTATCTGGTGGGAAAGCGAGGAGAATGTAAAAAGTTGAATATAGAGAAAAAGACATTATAAAATTCTGGATAAACTTATAAATCAACTACAATCCCTTTTTGTTTGTTTGGTAAGCTTTTTGCTGGTTTTGTTCATTTTGTGTGCTTAAGGCAGTTTTGCAAGCATTTAAATTTTTTGAATCAATTTAAATGATTCCAATAAAACTCTGTTCATAAAAAATTGTGGAAAAAAGTTTTTACGAAGAAAGTTATATCGATTTGTTGTAGAAAACTTGAACAATGTGTTGAACAAAATAAATACCATAAACACAAAAAATTTGGTTTTTGCTCACAATATTTCATTCTAATACTCTTAGGAGCAAAAAACTTTTTATTTTGCTCCGAAAGGCCAGGAAACAATTGATTCGAGTTACGTAATCGGAATAACCTATAGTCAAACTAGCCATAACTTAAAAACTACTACTCTAATTTTTGATGAATACAGCAAAAAAGCTGCCTTTTTTATGTTGTCTACAAAATCTGTCACGGCTGCTCTCCGTGTCTTTCACAAAGAAAGTTTTACACCGCCCAGTTCGTTCTGAGTGGTTACAAAATCTGTCCGGATACTTCGTTTATGCAGTTCGCTTTTGTAACTGTATATCCGCTCTGCTGTACTTACCGTTGCATTAACTATTCAGTTCGTAACTATTGGCTAATCTTAGTTTTTTCAACTATCAATTTGAACTGGATTGCTACAGATCACACAATACGGGATCTCTTTACCAGTTCAATCCGAAATAAAAAACAATTCGAAGACAAAGATATATGTCTAAGACCTGTTTGTGCAAAAATATTTAAATTTAAACTTACTTTGGCTTTTGCTATTTGTACCTACGAGTTGAGAATACCAGAAGTTGGGGTTGTAACAGTTGAATTTCAGCTCCAATAATTCGTTGATGCAAGACACAGTAACAGAATTTACTGCTCAAGAATAATATTTGGAATAAAAGACACAGTAACAATTTACTGCTCAGGAATATTTCTAGTTCAAGACACAGTAACACGTTATTTACTGCTCAAGACTATTTGTTTTTGCAATATTTTGCTGAGTTATACTTTAAGCCGTTTTCTGCGGCTGCTACGTTGAGTTCTGTGTGCTGCTTTTGTTATTTCCCCCTTTTCTCTTTTTTGTCACGTGACAAACTGTAACTAGAACTAAAACTATAACTATAACTATTAAATGACTAGGGCAACAGAAAGTGTTTTGTTTCTATTTTCCCTCCTACACAATTTTGTTATTCCTTAAGCTCAGCTCCAACATAGCCGGCCCTGTTTTCCTTCGTGAAAACATCATCGTCACTTGGTGGTACTGGAGCGAGCTTCACTACGGGCCTCTTGTAGTATCCATCCTTTGTTCGGATTTTCGCTGATCGAATCACTCCGTCGAACCCTTCAAAGGTTTCGGTTATTCGACCCAGATTGTAATATCCACGTTTGACACAGTCTTCCACTAACCACACAAGATCACCCTGCTAAAGACTTCTGTCCGTTGTGGTCTGCCATTTCTTACGACTGTTCAACATTGGCAAGTACTCTTTACGGAATCTGTCCCAGATGAGGTCTGCGTAAGCTTGCGTTTGTCGGAAGAGCTTTCTATGATCAACAAATTGCTCTGAACCTGATAGATACGGTAAACAAAGGTTCTTGTTGCCAAGTAGGAAATGGTTTGGAGTAATAGCTTCTAAATCGGTAGCATCAGAACTGACCTGTTTTAGCGGTCTAGCATTCAGCGTCTGTTCAACAAGACACATCGTGGTTGACAGAACATCTTCCGTGACTGATTGACTGCCCAGCACGGCATACATTACCTTCTTACAACTCCTAACCAGTTTTTGCCACACTCCTCCAAAGTGTGGTGCTGCAGGTGGGTTGAACTTCCATCTGATTCCTTGTTGAATCAGATGTTCTTCAATTTGCCTCTTGTTCCATGCTGCTATATACTCTGCCAGTTCTTTTTCAGCTCCAACGAAGTTTGTCCCGTTATCGCTAATCATTTTGACCGGTTTGCCTCTTCGAGCAATGAATCGCATAATTGCGTTCAGACAACAATCAGTGTCTAGTTTTGGTGTATTCTCTATATGTACCGCTCTTACAGTAAGGCATGTGAATAGACAGCACCAACGCTTTTCTTTTCTTCGGCCAATCTTTACTGTGAATGGTCCGAAATAGTCTACGCCCACATTCGAGAACACTGTTGATGCGACTAATCTTTCTTCAGGTAGATCTGCCATTACTGGTGCCTTTGTTTGGGCTCTTCCCTTTCGACATCTAATGCATTTGTTTTTGATCGATCTCAAAGTATTTCGTATGCCTAGGATCCAGAATTTCTGCTGAACTATGTTTCTGACATGTTCAGTACCTTCGTGATGACTATTCTTATGTTCATTTTGCAAGAATAATTCAATTACATGGTGCTTCCAATTTGACAGTATTGGAAGCTTCGTTTCGAAGCTCAATTGACTTTTACCTATTCTGCCTTGGGCACGAATAAGTCCTTGCCGGTCTATGAATGGTGAAAACTGGAGGATTTTGCTGTTTTTTGGAATTTCCTTTTCAGCCTTGAGAGATTTCATCTCTTCCGCAAACTGTTCTTGCTGCAGTAGTCTGAAGATGCTTGCTTGTGCACCCTCTCTTTCTTCAACACTTAGTGTTTTTGTTGCCGGTTTGTGTTTTCTAAATACGCGCTGTTCGTATGCCATTGTATTTACTAGTCGATTGAAATTGCTAAATCGTTCCCACTGAATCATCGGCTTCTTCTCTTCAACCTTAGCTGAGAAGACCATTTCGTCGTTTTGTTCGTCTGAAGCAAATGTTAAATTCGCCTGTTCAGGCCATTCGTTCTCTCGTTACCTCAACCAGGCTGGCCCAGTGAGCCATTCACTTCTCTTGAGTTCGTCAACATTGATCGCTCTTGTCCCGATGTCAGCTGGATTGTTAATACCACTCACATGATTCCACTGTGAAACATTAGTTATATCCAAAATCTCAGACCCTCTGTTTGCAACAAACACCTGTTGCTTCCAGTGGGAGCTGTGAATCCATTGCAGAACAGTAGTGGAGTCGGTCCAAAAGTTAGAACTGTGAATCTTCGATTCGTGTTCCTTCACTATCTGCTCTTTGAGTCTCACCGCCATCACTGCTGCTTGTAGTTCCAAGCGTGGTATGGAAAGGTGTCGCATCGGTGCGACTCGGCACTTTCCGATTACAAATTCTAAGTCTGCTGAGTATTCTTTGGGCTTTGAACGTAGGTATGCCACAGCGCACATTGTGTCTTCAGATGCGTCGGCAAACACATGAATTTCCCATTTGTCCTTGGCTGTGCTGAAGTATCTTCTATCAATGCTTGTTTCTGCCACTTCTTGAAACTGCGCTTTCCACTTCAGAAACTCTTCTTCTTCGTTAGGTTCTACTGAGTTGTCCCAATGTTGTCCATTTTTGGTCCAGATGCTCTTCAAGGGTCGTCTCATATGGACACTGAACGGTGCAAACAGTCCAAGAGAATCAAACACCGAAGAAACTAGAGATAAGATCTTCCTTTGGGTGATTGGGGTCTCAACTTCTCTGCTTGTACCTCTACAAACCTGTAGACTATCATCGGTAATCGTCCACTGAAGCCCAAGCACGGATGAACCTTCCTTGCTGGGTTCTACTTCAACCTGCTTTGTTTTGCTGATTGATCTTAAGTCCTCTGGGATTGCGTTGGTTACCGCGTCGCTGTTAGTGATCCACTTCTTCAGTTCAAATCCATGTTTTGAGAGAAGAGGTTGCAGTTGTTTGAAAACCTTGATTGCTTCTTTAGGTGTTTCGACTGACTTGATGAAATCGTCCATGTAGAAGTTGTTTGGGATTGTTTTTGCTGCAATTGGGAACTCTTCTTCGTTATCAATCGCTACTCGCTTCAGAGCGTAGTTGACACATGTTGGTGAACTCTTTGCTCCAAAAACATGACGCTGATACTCGTAAATTTGCACAGGTTCGTTCATTGTTGGTCGCCACAGGAATCTTAAGCAGCTTTTATCCCGATCAGGAACTTGCACTTGAAGAAACATTGATTCGATATCTGCGGTTAAGGCAATTGTTCCTTCTCGAAATCTTAATATTGTTCCGATCAACCCGTGTAGCAGATCGGGTCCGGCTAACAACTTGTCATTTAGGCATACATCCTTGTATTTTGCTGCAGCGTTGCAAACACGGCGAACTTTACCCGGTTTGTTGGGGTTTAGTACTGGATGGTGTGGCAAATACCATTCCTTTCCGAAAGTGCCTTTGATTTCCGATTTGCCAAGGATCTTCACAAATCCCTTTACAAGATCTGTATCAATTGACTGTTGATACAAGTCCTTTAAATTTGGGTCTCGTCGGAATCTTCGTTCCAGTGAGTAGAGCTGACCAATGGCTGAGCCGTAGTTGTTTGGGAGATTGGGTTCTGGTTCACTCCAGAGCATGCCCACTTCGTACCGCTCGCCTGTAAACTTTGTCGTGCTCTCTAGTAATTTCTGGGCTTGCTGCTCTTTCTTTGATTGACTTACAACATTTACTTTGGAAGCATAGGTTTCTATGTCCCACCATGATTGGATATTTTCGGCCACTTTCACATCTTCTATGAAGGCAAAATGACAAACATTTTGACTTTTCTTGCCTGTCATGGGACCACTGACTACCCATCCTAATTCTGTTAAGACGGCGAAAGGCTCACTTTGTGTTCCAATCTTATAGTCTAATGGACGTTGAATTTCGTAGGCATCTTGTCCAAGTATGATGCCTACTTCCATCAGGTTGAATCTTCTGTTAGTGAGAATATTCAGTTGTCTGAAGTTGTTTTTCAGTTCCCTGTAATCATATATTGTGTTTCCCAACAAGATTGATGGGTGTGCAAACGCTTCAACCGAATGCACCTTTGAATTTAGTCCCTTTATTGTGATAGGAACCTTCTCTGTCCTCAAATCTTGCGTCCCATGTATGCCAGCTATGTTCAAGGTAACGTCCGTGCCTTTGGCTTGTAGTTGATCCTTGACACTTTGATCGATGAATGATACTGTTGACCCACTATCGAGGAAAGCGTAGGTAGTCAACCTGTTACTACCACTCTGAACCGATACAGGAACTATTTGAAGAAAACTAGTAACTTGGTTACTCTGGTTGATTGTTGCTGCGCTTACGTTAACTGCGTGACTACCCTCGTCCATTTGGTTTTTGAGTGTAGCAGTCTGTTGTGCTTTTTGGTACATCCATTTATACCGCACGGGTGGACTTTACAATCTTTGATTGCATGCTCTTTCCCCAGACATCCATAACATAAACGTTCTTTTCTCACTGCTGCAAAAGCGATCAGTGACATTCATATTCTTAAATATTGGACAGTTCCATATTTTATGAGTGCCATCCGCTAGTGGGCAGTTGTTGTTTTGCATTTGCTTCGTTTCGTTCGCATTCGAACTCGCAGTAACGTTTGACGATTTTGAGAATCGTTTTTCCTTGTTAGCGTTTGGTCTATCATCTTCCTTCCGTTCGCTCTTGGTTGATGGCATTCCTTTAACAAAAACCTTTTGGACAAAAACCATTCGAGCTAACCATTTTTCAAGGAGAGTGAGATCGGGCCTATCTTCTTGACACTCGTCAACGAAAAAGAACCACTTTTCTTTCAAGTTTGGGGGCAGTTTTTCAATTGCCACTTGCAGTGTTGAACTTGATTGCAGGTCGCCCTCATAGTTGTATTGCTTCAGCACATTAACTAGGTTGCTGATTGTTATTGAGTAATTAATTATAGCCGTTGAGTCGTGCATTCGAATTGGTTGCTGTTTGCGCAACATGTTAAGCTGAGCGTCGACAATTAGGTAAGGTCGCCCAAACTTCCGTCCCAGGAGTTCCCACTCTTGAGCGTAGAATTCTCCCGAATAGCCCATTCCTGATATAGCTGACTTTGCTTTACCTGTCAACAAAGTTTTCAAGTGGCTCATTTTCTCTGAGTCGGGTATATTGCGATGGTGAACCGTCGCTTTGAACGTATTCGACCACTCCGGCCACTGTAGGGGGTTTCCGTCGAAAGAACTCAACTTCAACTTAGGTAGCTGACTACTACTGCTTGGTTTATTGCGCTTAAGCTTCTCTTGTTCCCGGGCTGTGCTGGCACGTTCTCCGCTTGGTAAACGTGACTTGGGTACACCTTCGCGATTGAAGTTTACCCTGGGATAACTGTTGTCGATCCTGGTTTTCGCACGCTCGAAGCTATAATCGTACAAGTTGCAAAATTTATCCGAGTTATCGAGCCAACCGGAGACATCTTTATTCTTTGGGGTCTTCCAGTTGAATGGTGATCTACTTCGAATACTAGGGGCTGCACTATCATCAGAATCTGGTGCTCTTGCGTCAAGAGCTTCTATCTCCTATTCCAGTTTCAGTGCACCTTCTTCTTCAAAAAGTTGCATCTCCATTTCAAGCTCTTTCCTTTTCAATTCGAATTCAATTTTCTTTAACCTCGTTTTTGATGTAAAGTCTTTCTCTAGAGCCGCAAGCTTTTCTGCCTTTTTAGCTCGTTTATCAGAGGAGGCCTTTGAATTGTTGTCTTTGTTTGGGTTTCCATTTTCTACAGTTCTTTGAGAAACTCCTACAACAGTCTGTGAATTCTTAGCGGCAGTTGGTTCTGCGTCGCTTGTCAATTGAACAGTTTGCATCTGCTGATCCGTCATGTTTGTTTCCCCGTGAATGTATGGTAACCAGTCTGCGTATAATGTTTGTAAGAAATTCGTTCGCTGTTCTTCGTAACGTTCAAACAATTCGGGATCACGAAGGATATTTGCTCGCTTTCGGTAAAGAATGTAAAGAGAGTCGTCAAGTTTCAGCACCTGTTTATAGATGGTCTTGAGTTTGCTTAATCTATCGTTGTTTCTGATTAGCGACTACCCTCCTGATTTTTTGCTTTGATTTGTTTTTTGGAGTTGCTAATCTGTCTTTGCAAAATGTCTTGACTCTGTGACGGAGTCACTGCGTTTGTACTTTCGGACTGCAGCCTGAATCTCTACAGTACTTTTTGTTTATTTGCTTTAATTAAGCCTTGCTATTTAACTTCTAATGCACTTTACCTAATTGGTTTTGCGTCGTTTAATTGCCTGTTGAGTTTTGTTCTCGTTCGTCGATGACTTCGTCACTTCGACTGTTGGGTTGGACAGCAGTTTATTCCACTGTCCGGGTCGGCGGACCAAATGTAACGGCTGCTCTCCTTGGCTTTCACAAAGAAAGTTTTACACCGCCCAGTTCGTTCTGAGTGGTTACAAAATCTGTACGGATACTTCGTTTATGCAGTTCGTTTTTGTAACTGTATATCCGCTCTGCTGTACTTACCGTTGCATTAACTATTCAGTTCGTAACTATTGGCTGATCTTATTTTTTTTAACTATCAATTTGAACTGGATTGCTACAGATCACACAATACGGGATCTCTTTATGTATACCAGTTCAATCCGATAGAAAAAACAAATCGAAGACAAAGATATATGTCTAAGACATGTTTGTGCAAAAATATTTAAATTTAAACTTAATTTGGCTTGGCTATTTGTACTCACAAGTTGAGAAAACCAGAAAGTGGGGTTGTAACAGTTGAATTTCAGCTCCAATAATTCGTTGATGCAAGACACAGTAACAGCATTTACTGCTCAAGAATAATATTTGGAATACAAGACACAGTAACAATTTACTGCTCAGTAATATTTCTAGTTCAAGACACAGTAACACGTTATTTACTGCTCAAGACAAATTTTTTTTGCAATATTTTGCTGAGTTATACTTTAAGCCGTTTTCTGCGGCTGCTACGTTGAGTTCTGTGTGCTGCTTTTTTTATTTCCCCCTTTTCTCTTTTTTGTCACGTGACAAACTGTAACTAGAACTATAACTATAACTATAACTATTAAATGACTAGGACAACAGAAAGTGTTTTGTTTCTATTTTCCCTCCTACGCAATTTTGTTATTCCTTAAACTCAGCTCGAACAAAATCTTAAAAACTGCAAAATACATGTTGCTTAACTTGATAGAGAACTAACAAGGCCCTCTGAACTGGATATAACACAAAAAAAAAGAATTTGCACTTGTTAAACTGTGATTTTGATTTTTAAATATGCTTCTAAATGTGATCAAGCTTTATGATGCCAAAGGACAGTGCAAACCGGTATGTACTTGCCAAGCAATTATGTTCAAGCAAATTTTTCTTGTTTTTATCATATTTTCTTTAAAGATTTGATTTTTTCATGAAATTTTAGGTTTTCATCTCAGTTTTGCAGCAACACGTTACAAGTTTTTTGCGGAACCCAAATTAAAACCAATGAAAACATCGTGGGATTTCAAAAATGATACTGAACTCATCTCAATTTAGAACAATTTTAAGTTTTTCAATTGTCTCATTTTGGTACTCAACACGATTGAACAGTTTCTTAATTTAAAACTGAAATCAAGGTTTTTCAACCAATAAAATAATAAACAATTGTGACATCTTTGCTCCTTTTAACCCAAAAGTACGGTTTTTCGCGCATTTTGTTTTAACAGATCCCATATAACTCAAATCTTGATTAGTCTGTAAAAATTTTTATGAACAAAATGATACAACTTTTACAGTTATTTCCGGAGAGAATATGAAAAACTTCAAGAAAATTTCCTTTTGTTGAATGAGTTTTGCGGTTTTTTAGAGTTCATATTACAATTGCCTTATTTGTTGTCTCTTTTTACATATTTATCGAAATAAGCAACTTGACTTTTTATAGGATATCTGTATTTAATAAAATTTCACAGCTAAAACAGACCTCATTTTACAAAGCTTAGCATGTTTCTCTTACTTCAAATATTGAATATCTAGAGACGTGTAGTTTCAGTGAAATCCAACATGAAGGATTCTTGAATGTACCTATAACTTCGAAAAAAAACTTTATCAATTCAGAAATAGATAATCCCAAAATTTGCAACCAATCTCTATTTTCTGAAGATCTGGTTGTTGCTGCTGGTTGTTGGGGCTGTTAGTGTTGTCCGGTTGGCTGTTTTTTACACATGGTTACGTCAATTTCTCGAAGTGAAAGCTAAGTATGAATTGAATCAAAATTACAGGTACCCAAAATGTCTGCTTCACATTACTGTCTCAACCACCATCAACAATACCTCTCATTTCCACAAGTCATGTTTTCCTTCAGAGGTGTTAAAACGATACTGTACGTATTTTTACGACGCCTAATAATTTTAGTTTTATGTTATACGCCAATACCAGTTTTTAGTCCTGGTTTGTGTTTATGAAAAGAAGCTAAGATATTGCAAGAGATGCAAAAATGTGAGACGTGACTAATTAACTTCGAAAAATAAGAGGAAACGTTTCGTTAACATATCAAAAGAAAACATGTAGACTAACTATACCCTTTCCCTATCACTTGTAAATTTCAAGTTTAAATTATTGAAATTTTTGAACTTTCCAAGTTCAAGTTTTTAATTAATTTGAATTAAGTTGAATTCATCAGGTTATTTTCTTATAAGATTGTCAAATAAAAACTAATTAAAAATCCCAATTTGTAACTCCTCGCGATGTGAGCCTAAAAATTTCTGAGAAATGATAGAAAACAATTTAATTTTGGAATATAAATATGATGGGAAAAAAATTTAATTGCAAAATTTCAATTGTTTATGCGTGTATTGTGTGTATCGGATTCTACTTTTGATTCTCGATGGAAAATACCAACAGGTTACCATTTTTAAATATGGAGAAAATTTGTCGGAAAAGTTGAAAATGAAAAAAAAAAAATGAAATCAAGGGATTTTAGCAGGTGATTGATTGATGATTCTGTGATTTCAAGTTCATTCATAAGCATATGCAAATTTCTAGTTGTTTTAATTTAACCATTATAATGAGTAAAATAACTGAAATTATTAACTTTATCATATTTCAATTTCTTTCATTAAGAAAATTGAATTTGACCTAATATTTGCAAGCAAATTGATCGGCAAAAACTAACTGAAATTTTTTTTATCAATTTGAGAATTTTAGGCGAGATTATTCATATAAAGGTCTTTTTCAGGATTATGAGAAAAGTTAAGCGTATCAATTTTGTTTCTGTGAAATATTTAACTGTGATATCCATTTTCGCCCATTTGATCAGATGAAATTTTGGTTTTTTAAAAAAAGGTACTTTATTTTATTTCAAACAACATATTTCATTTTTTTAATTCAATCTCATTTTTAGTTGAATTTGGAGCAGGTTTTTTTGATTGTTTTGAAAAGCACCATATTCCTCTTGTTTTAACCATTTTTTGTTTTTCCTTGAAAAAGCTGAAAATGCCTAATCAAAAGATTTTGCATAGTTGAAATCCAATTTTTGACATTCGAGTTTTGTAGTTCCTGATTTAGAAAATGTGAATGAAGAGTAGATTTGATTAGTTTTGCAATGGAATTTGATCATTAAATTTTTCGTGTCATTCTTAATATTGAAAATTGGTAATTCAACAAAATAAAAAAAGATACAACTTTTCTCAAAAATCAATTATTATATTTTTAAGAATGCTTGGTTGTTTAAATTTCTCAGGAAAATATTCAATTTTTTAACTTTTATTTTTTGGAGGTCATAGTTTTCTCATCAAAATTTCTGACTAAGCATAAGATTCACTATCCATGTTCTGTTTTTTGCATTTCAAAGAATTGAATTGTATTGGGGCGCTGTCTTTTTTTAAGACCTGTTCATTTTTTTTGAAATCAAATTGGAGTAATGATTTTGGTCAAGCCGAAACAGGAAGTGGTGCAAAAAAGCGAGTGGTGTTGCGGCGTGAATGTTTTCACTCTAATTTTAAAGTAGAGTAGGAAAACGGTGTTTGAACAAAAATTCGTTTTCTCGCTAATGGTTTTTTGTTCACATGCGGCAATCTCACTTTGATTTTTACTGTATTTTCGATTTTTTGGATCAGATTTTTTTCTAAATGGTTTTCCCAATCCATTCATAGTCCGTTCTATGTCTAGTTATCTGTTGAGTCAATGAAAATTCTTTGAATTGTACGTTAGGACTTGTCCTGCCAAGTTTTTTTTGACTTGTAACCATTTGTTCGCTCGCTAAGAGGTCAAAGAATGACTTTCGATGATTTTTACACCTCCACAGCTAAATCTGTGTGCATGACCGCATTTGTTACTGCATTCGGTAATGGTTTTTGTTTTGTGAAATTTTTTTGAGTGGTTTTGGCGTGAAATTTTTCGCTCTTATTTTAAAGTAGAGTGAGAAAACGGTGTTTGAACAAAATTTCGCTTTCTCGCTAGTGGTTCACATGCGGCAATTTCACTTTGACTTTGTTTTTTCAGTTTTTTGGATCTGATTTTTTTCTAAATGCATTTTGACATTGATGATCTGTTTTTTTTGTTTTCTTATCTGTTTTTGTTAAAAAATGGTTTTCCCAATCCATTCATAGTCCCTTCTAGGTCTAGTTTTCTGTTTAGTCAATGAAAATTCTTTGAATTGTACGCCAGGACTTGTCCTGCTATGTTTTTTTTATTTCGTCATGATTTTTGTTGCGACCATATGACGTCACAACCACGTTTTGTTCATTTGTTTATGCAATTTCAACTGAAACGCGTGCGTGACGTCATTTTTTGCTCTAATTTTAAAGTCTAGTTAGAAGATGGTGTTTGAACAAAAATTCGCTTTCTTGCTCGTAATTTTTTGTCCACATGCGGCAATTTCACTTTGATTTTTACTATTTCGATTTTTTTAAATTTTTTTCTACGTAGTTTTCCCAATCTATTCATAGTTCATTCTAGGCCTAGTTTTTTGTTTGAACCAGATTTGTTTTCTCGCTAGTTGTTTTTTGTTCAAATGTGTCATTTTGATATTGATTTTCAGTTTTTTAAAAATTTTTTATCTGATTTTTTTTGGAAATGGTTTTCCCAATTCTTTCATAGTTCGTTCTAGTTTTTGTTTAATCAATGAGAATTCTTTGAATTGTACGTCAGAACTTGTCCTGCTATATGTTCTTATGTTTAGTCTCATTAAGTTTATTAATTTCCAAAACAATAATGCCTTTTTTTCTAAAAAGACAAGTTTTGGCATCACGCATGATATGGTTTCTGCATCATTTTCCCCACTGATTTGAAGCTGACAGTTGCTAGGAAGCAGCTGTTTTGCAAGTGACTGTCTGTGTTTTTGCGTTGCAAAACTGTTTATAGAAATTTTCCATGAAGTTGTCTGTTCTCAGGACTTTCAGTTTTTGAATTGATTAGCTGCTTTTTTTGAACGTTTCCATTTTTACCGGGAAAAAATTACTGAGCAGAGAGAAATGCAAAGACTTACCTGTATCTGATAGTTTTATATTATTTTTAGTCTTGTTTTTCCTCTAGCAGAAACGGGCAATTTAAACAAACTCCTGAATGATTACTGTTCTTGAGGAATACATTTCTAAATTTTGTTTAAAATTTTCGAAAATCTTGATATGCATGATTCGGTGGTTTCGACGAAGGCACGCTCGGCTCTTTCGTTGACACGAGGTTCATGATGCCGTCCGATTATCAAGTTAGTTTAAATTTTCTGCTGTAAGAGATTTTTTAAATAATTGGTCAGTGGTTTTAATTAAAAAGTTGTCGCTGTGTTTGCTTAAGAGTGTCGAGGAGGCAACAACAGTGGAGAAAAATTTCTCTAGATTAAGTCCCTATTTTTGAAACTATGTTGAAACATCAAGCATCATTGTCAACTGCGTTGTTATAGTTTCCCAAAAAACATGACGGATTCTATTTTTTTTATCAAGATTCAAGAATTGTAAGAGTCTCCGTTGAAAGCATCTTAAATTCGAATTGGTCAGTTGAATTTTGATAGTCGATTTCGAACATTTACGACTTAAATTTACAACATTGAAGTGATTATATGAGGTATTATAAAGGAGATAAGTGTTGTTTTGATCCGCTGTAACAACATACATTATGATCTGATGAAAGGCATTAAGGTGTATCACCTGTACGCTCTGATGAACACGTGAACATACCTTTTGTTTCAACTGCTTCAGCTTGGATTGATGATGGCTTCAGTTGACATTATAGCATAGCTTCTTCTGTTACCTTCATAGCTCTCTCTCTTGCCTTCTACTGATAAAAATGCTGAGATCAAACAACATTTATGCCATCATTTCATCATCAGTTCAAATATTTCATTTGCAACTCTTCCAATTGAGAGTGAACAATATTCTTTCTACCTGTGCTCGGTCGGTAAATATCTTTTGATTCGACCATGGCTGTTCTACAGTGAAAACAAAAACGGGCGACGTTTGCAGTCAGCAGGAGCTTGTGTTAGGTAAGTTTGCTTAAGACAAGAATTTTTTTTACCAGGAAGTTCAAATATTTTCCCGGGTTGACCCATCTTAGATACCATAGTTAAGATCATTTATGGTTCCATCATTTGAGATCACCTTTGATTTTTTTATGGTCTTACGTATGGTTTCCAAGAAACATTTATGGTGGTCATCCCGGGTTAGCACCATTCAGGTTGACTTTTATGAAAAAAAAACTTTTAACGTTTAGTATAAGAGCTAATAATAACTACAAGGTACAACATCTTAGTTGAACTCAATTCGTTTCAGAAGAATCTTTCAAGCGGGGCTGAAATATCATTTCTGCAACAGGGCTTTTCATTTCAACAAACTGTTGGATCATTGCCAAATGATATGAGCTCTTTTGGTTGAAAAAAATTATAATTTTCTTAAAGAAAAGTTTAAAAAAAATAGAAATTTGTAGCAGTACAGCACCTCTTCCTTGATTAACGTTCTACAGCATTTTTATACTTGAAAGACGATATCTCTTCTATTGAAGCATTTGCAGTAATTTTGGGAAAAGAAATTGTTACAGGAATACGGTTGGTAATAAAGAGCTTATTTTACAGAGCAAAATTCTATACAGCGTTGACGTCATGTTGAGTAATGATAAAAAAAATAGTACAGCACCGATTTTCAGCTCCTAAAAGATAACCAGCTACGTTTTTTGATTAATTGTTTATGTCATAACACAATGATTTTGTTAATGTTTATGAAGTACGGTAATATGGCTCACCAAGATACTACAAGCATTATAAATTATATGAAAAATGTTGTAAACTGTATACAAAAATAATATCAAGCTGTTGTAAAAATATGACAGACAGATTTATTGACAATTCAGTTTATTAACAACAAAATAATTGAATAACCCGTTCTCTGTGTATGTTTTATGCTAGTTTTGTGCCTGAGAGAACTAACTAATTATTAACCAAAATGAAAGAGTTTTTGTGATGAACTGAATGTTCGTTCAGTAATGGCGAGCACTTTTTTCCACCAGGTTAATTATAAGCTACCCTGGGCGAGACTGGATGGTTATCTTGTAAGATCTTACAAGATTCTTACAAAAAATGTTTATCTTGTAAGATCTTGTAAGACGAATGTTTATCTTGTAAGATCTTGTAAGACGAATGTTTATCTTGTAAGATTCTGTCAGACGAATGTTTATCTTGTAAGATTCTGTCAGAAAATCTTGTAAGACGATGCATCCTCTTATAAGATTCTGTCAGAATCTTGTAAGATCTTACAAGATAACCATTCGGAGTTGTCCCGGGTACCTAACAAAAATCAATTCAAATCAAAATAATTTAAAAAATTAGTTTTTCTGCATGATTGTCTAGCTTAGATACCTTATACATGCTAACAAATCAACTCATCTAAGTTTTTGTCTATAAAAAACCGCAGGTGCGCAAAAAAAGGAATGTCATAAATTGAGACGCCAGAAATGTTTTTTTTTCGACAAATTTGACAAACATTGCAGGTTGAACAATGAATGACTCTAACTGTGCAAAATTTAAAATAATAGACAATAGATTGTCATAAGAAGGTTATGTTTCACCGTAGACATATAGTTTCGGAACCCCAATGAGATAAACCACCTCTCATGATAATAGAAAACGATTTAAGTGAAAATATTAGTTCAAGTTTTTGTAGTTAAAAAATTGTTTATTTAAGCCTCCCTCAAATATTCTATCATTAATATGAATTAACTGTAGCAGACAAGAAAACATCACAAAAAATCTAGAAAAAGATGTTCGCGACTGACGAGGAAAAAAATGAAAACACGCTAGGTACAAATCGAAGTCAAATGCGTGCAAAAATTAATAAAACGTACAAAATTGAGTAAAACCTTTTGTTATTTTTTGTTATAAAAACATTATCATCTTATAAAATCTTTTATTATAAAAACAGTTTGTTTTGACAAAGTATTGAAATTTAGCCTCCAGTGAAAGTTTTTTTCTAATTCTTCTGCTTTCATTCTTTTATCTTCACAGTATTAGAAATTTTTTGGAAGTAATTCAGGCAAAAAAAACTGAGTGACAGTAGTCGAACTCTAATGTTAATGTTGCGAATTAAGTCAAACGAACAACGTGACCATTGCGCAATTGCTATTATTCTGTTTAATTAGATGACGATGACTTTAAATAAAGACGTTGACTTATCAAAAAAAAACATAACAGTAATGATCTGATCCTGAAATTAAATCGATAGAATTTTTAAAACTAACAAATGTTACTTTTTCAGAATATTAACCATGAGCTTAAAAAACTGATGCTAACTAATCAGAACCAAGTTTACAGAAACAGACAAATTATATGTGGCGCCACATTTATGTCGTCAAATCGCTTTGGAATGCTGAAAACTGTATCATAGAAACATTACTGATTAAAAGATTTTTTCATTTGAGTCTCTAAAATTGATCAAACGCAATAGAGGTTATAGAGGTTCATTTATACTTGAATTTCTGAGTTCAATATATCGAAAACAGGATTTTTTTCGTTTGTGCACCCAGTGCCTTATTCTCTCCCCCCCCCCCCGATACAGAGCGTGTCTCATTACATAGTAAATCATTATCTACAAATATAGCACGTGCGCCGGGGGGGGGGGGGTGCAAATAATATGTACCAACTAAACTGGGGGGGGGGGGGTTCAAAAACGGAGAAGTTTCCAAACACAAATGCTCTGAAACATAAATTTTGGGACGGAGTTGGTTGCTCTTTCCAAGCTAAACTAAAGCATATGACACTGATCGTCTGAGAAAATTGAAGAAACTGCAAACTGTTAACTTTTTTGTCATGGCTTTTCATAATGAAGGCGCCAGGAAAACAAGACTAGAATGCATTAACAGCAAAACAATACAGCATTATTTCAAGAACACTGTTAAGAGACCAACACAAAAAATAGCTGACATAATTTCGCAATTTGTACAATTTGTTTTCTTGCTCTGTGTCACCTTTATTTCATGGTCTTCAAAATTCAATGATGGATCTATTCTGCTTTGTGTTTCGGCCCCCAAGCTTAGTTAGCACAAATCCTTTATGACCCCCAGGCGCACGTGCTATTCTCTTACATAGTAACGTGCTATATAACAACATGTAATGGTGTAACTGAGGGTCCTAAAAACACTGTTGGGGGGGAACAGAGTAGATCCAAAATGATAATTAAAACAGCCGCTTACACTAAGAAAATCTTGAAAACTGAGATTTGTTCAAACATTTTTTTAACATGATTTTTGCAGTTTAGATTAAGTCAAACCCTAAATCAACAAAGTTTTCCTTTTTTCCTTTGCACTAAATCAACAAGGTTCTCCTATTTCTTTTCAACTATGGAGTGAATCAAAATTACACTTCATATTTGGTGTTTCAGTGAAATCAAAAGTCAAAAAATTACTGGACAGCACCTTACTTAATTTCAAATTGTTTTAATTATTTGAAAAACAAGAAGGGAAGGCTAATATGTGCTAGATGAACTTTTTTGATTGCTGCCTTTAACTAAGTTCACTAGTCTTGTGCGTGTGATCGCATCCTTCTCTCTGTTGAACGCAATGTTAACGAGTATCATGAGTTAAACCAATTTGAAAAAATTTGAGCAAAATTTATGTGACTCGCCTCAGACCTAATGTCATAACAAAATCAATCATGCATCTTATTTGCAGGAGGAAGAAGATCACGACATTAACTTTTTTTAAATTTTTTAAATCAGACCATTACGACGCAGAGGTATACCCCAACTTTTCCGCATTAGTATAAATTGCGCGAAAAATAGATACATAAATGAACGAAATTAGGAGACATCCTTTGTATCTTACTTTTCGGAACAAGGGTTCCGCCAATTTTGTGAAATAAAAGAACCTTCAAATTGTAAAATAGGTTACAAGTCTTGTAGCACGGTTTTGCTCATCTTAGGTATCTACTATTTGCTTTAAAAGTATCCCTAATCCTCAATTAAGCCTAATTAAAAGCGCGCTTTTAGCATTAAAAACGAATGAAATAAAGAGACAAGCTTTGTATCTTATTTTTCGCAAGAGGGGTTACGCCATTTTTGCAAAATTGAGATACTTTAAGTTTGTTAAATAGATGACAACTCTTGTGGCACGTTTCCCCTCATTATAATAATCTATTTTTTTGCAATAAATTTGTCTCTAATTAGAAATTGAGCTTAATTAAAAGACCCTTTTTTGGGCATGCAAAAAATTAAAAGCCTTTAATTGATCATGTAAAAGTGATTTGAAGCTTTTAAAGTGACTCAAATTTAGAATTAAAGACGCGACAAAATGTATTTGTTTAGTACTTTGGCTTCTGTTGTTTTTTTTCAGTGAAAATCATTTACTATGTGATCTCCACCGTTTTCTTTTCCAGTGTCATTGCAGCATATACACTACCAGGACGGAATCTTCAAAATTATTAGACGCCAGTAAACCTGTAGTTAGACGCAAAAAAATAATAGACACTTATAAACCTGTAAATGAGCGCAAAAAAATTTATAATCAAAAATGCATAGACCCCTGTAAACCTGTAAAAAGACGCAACAAAGCGGTCAAGCAAAATATGGATTTCACAGAAAAACAAACGGACATCCAAAATAGAAAGAATTGAGGGAATTTTCAGAAAAAAAGATAGGAACTTGTAAACTGTAAGTAGAGACAAAAATATTGAACTAACACGATTTAATAATTCTTTTGCTGAATTCAAATACAAATCACTCATTGAAGGCGCCAGGAAAACAAGACTAGAATGCATTAACAGCAAAAAAATACAGCATTATTTCAAGAACACTGTTAAGAGACCAACACAAAAAATAGCTGACATAATTTCGCAATTTGTACAATTTGTTTTCTTGCTCTGTGTCACCTTTATTTCATGGTCTTCAAAATTCAATGATGGATCTATTCTGCTTTGTGTTTCGGCCCCCAAGCTTAGTTAGCACAAATCCTTTATGACCCCCAGGCGCACGTGCTATTCTCTTACATAGTAACGTGCTATATAACAACATGTAATGGTGTAACTGAGGGTCCTCAAAACACTGTTGGGGGGGGGGGAACAGAGTAGATCCAAAATGATAATTAAAACAGCCGCTTACACTAAGAAAATCTTGAAAACTGAGATTTGTTCAAACATTTTTTTAACATGATTTTTGCAGTTTAGATTAAGTCAAACCCTAAATCAACAAAGTTTTCCTTTTTTCCTTTGCACTAAATCAACAAGGTTCTCCTATTTCTTTTCAACTATGGAGTGAATCAAAATTACACTTCATATTTGGTGTTTCAGTGAAATCAAAAGTCAAAAAATTACTGGACAGCACCTTACTTAATTTCAAATTGTTTTAATTATTTGAAAAACAAGAAGGGAAGGCTAATATGTGCTAGATGAACTTTTTTGATTGCTGCCTTTAACTAAATTCACTAGTCTTGTGCGTGTGATCGCATCCTTCTCTCTGTTGAACGCAATGTTAACGAATATCATGAGTTAAACCAATTTGAAAACATTTGAGCAAAATTTATGTGACTCGCCTCAGACCTAATGTCATAACAAAATCAATCATGCATCTTATTTGCAGGAGGAAGAAGATCACGACATTAACATTTTTTTAATTTTTTAAATCAGACTATTACGACGCAGAGGTATACCCCAACTTTTCCGCATTAGTATAAATTGCGCGAAAAATAGATACATAAATGAACGAAATTAGGAGACATCCTTTGTATCTTACTTTTCGGAACAAGGGTTCCGCCAATTTTGTGAAATAAAAGAACCTTCAAATTGTAAAATAGGTTACAAGTCTTGTATCACGGTTTTGCTCATCTTAGGTATCTACTTTTTGCTTTAAAAGTATCTCTAATCCTCAATTAAGCCTAATTAAAAGCGCGCTTTTAGCATTAAAAACGAATGAAATAAAGAGACAAGCTTTGTATCTTATTTTTCGCAAGAGGTGTTACGCCATTTTTGCAAAATTGAGATACTTTAAGTTTGTTAAATAGATGACAACTCTTGTGGCACGTTTCCCCTCATTATAATAATCTATTTTTTTGCAATAAATTTGTCTCTAATTAGTAATTGAGCTTAATTAAAAGCCCCTTTTTTGGGCATGCAAAAAATTAAAAGCCTTTAATTGATCATGTAAAAGTGATTTGAAGCTTTTAAAGTGACTCAAATTTAGAATTAAAGACGCGACAAAATGTATTTGTTTAGTACTTTGGCTTCTGTTGTTTTTTTTTCAGTGAAAATCATTTACTATGTGATCTCCACCGTTTTCTTTTCCAGTGTCATTGCAGCATATACACTACCAGGACGGAATCTTCAAAATTATTAGACGCCAGTAAACCTGTAATTAGACGCAAAAAAATAATAGACACTTATAAACCTGTAAATGAGCGCAAAAAAATTTATAATCAAAAATGCATAGACCCCTGTAAACCTGTAAAAAGACGCAACAAAGCGGTCAAGCAAAATATGGATTTCACAGAAAAACAAACGGACATCCAAAATAGAAAGAATTGAGGGAATTTTCAGAAAAAAAGATAGGAACTTGTAAACTGTAAATAGAGACAAAAATATTGAACTAACACGATTTAATAATTCTTTTGCTGAATTCATATACAAATCACTCATTGAATCAAATTTAGCAAGAAAAAAAACCGTGATCAATTTACATGTGACTTTTTACCGAATATTCCTTCTGTCCAATCATATCTTGTCACGGCCTTATAAGAGGAGTTAATAAGTTGGTACAGGACAAACCTTCCTTTTATAGATAGAAAAATTTACCTATATGCTATGTTTTGTGATGGAGTCGCCAATACAACCATAGAGCATTAAAAAAAATTGAAACTGAGGAATTTTTGCAGAAAACTTTTTTTAGATCAAACTTTGATAAATTTATCTCAAAACAATGATGCTTGAATACAAATAAAAGCCTGAAAAACCACAAACAAATAGTGAGCTGACGATAAAAATATCAGTTGAAGCTATTTTTTTTATCACCCTGAAAAGAAAAAGGTTCATTTCAGAAATTAAATAATATGTCATGTTTTCTGAAAACTCCCTAAAAAATGCTTTGGGTGATGCCAATTCCATTTCACGACCTACAACTCACATCAAATAAAAACATTGTGATCAATTTGAGCCCTATTTGGTAAATATTGACCTGTAGACCACATTTTTTCGCTTAATTCCCATCAAATAATAAAAGCGCTTTAAATTAAGCCTAACTGCGGATTAAAGATACATTCAGAGTGAATATTAGATGCAATCAGTGCAAAATAGAGTTACTTTACGTGCGAAGAATGATACATAAATCGAGCAGATCCGTGATACGTAGCGTGCAAAAAATAGCATACGTGCTTGAATCTAAAATTCGCGGTTATAGTTTGAAAGCTTTTGCAAACACTGGTTTGCGCCATTTCCTTCAATTTTGCGTGTATTTGCTAGAGTATCTATTTTTTGCAATATTGTTGCATTTTCAATGTAATAACATTGGAAAAACAAGCAACAGACACGCAGATCGGGCAATTTGCCCGTGACAATTTGTGTGTACCTCTGCGGCGTAATGACCGTGGTCACAATCTCTTCCGAAAATATTCATCAGTAAAATGATCAGAATTTAGGGGGCGGGGCGAAACAGAATAGATCCAAAATGACAATTAAATCAGCCGCTTGCACTAAGAAAAATCTTGAAAACTGAGTTTGTTCAAACATTTTTTTCACATGATTTTTGCAGTTTAGATTAAGTCAAGCCCTAAATCAACAAGGTTTTCCTTTTTCCTTTTTTCCTTGGCACTAAATCAACAAGGTTCTCCTATTTCTTTTCAACTATGAAGTGAAAAAAATTACAATTCATATTTGATGTGTCAGTGAAATCAAAATTCAAAAAGTACCGGACAGCACCTTACTTAATTTCAAATTGTTTTAATTATTTGAAAAACAAGAAGGGAAGGCTAATATGTGCTAGATGAACTTTTTTGATTGCTGCCTGTAACTAAATTCACTAGTCTTGTGCGTGTGATCGCATCCTTCTCTCTGTTGAACGCAATGTTAACGAATATCATGAGTTAAACCAATTTGAAAACATTTGAGCAAAATTTATGTGACTCGCCTCAGACCTAATGTCATAACAAAATCAATCATGCATCTTATTTGCAGGAGGAAGAAGATCACGACATTAACATTTTTTTAATTTTTTAAATCAGACCATTACGACGCAGAGGTATACCCCAACTTTTCCGCATTAGTATAAATTGCGCGAAAAATAGATACATAAATGAACGAAATTAGGAGACATCCTTTGTATCTTACTTTTCGGAACAAGGGTTCCGCCAATTTTGTTAAATAAAAGAACCTTCAAATCGTAAAATAGGTTACAAGTCTTGTAGCACGGTTTTGCTCATCTTAGGTATCTAGTATTTGCTTTAAAAAAATCTCTAATCCTCAATTAAGCCTAATTAAAAGCGCCCTTTTAGCATTAAAAACGAATGAAATAAGGAGACAAGCTTTGTATCTTATTTTTCGCAAGAGGGGTTACGCTACTTCTGCAAAATTGAGATACTTCAAGTTTGTTAAATAGATGACAACTCTTGTGGCACGTTTCCCCTCATTATATTAATCTATTTTTCGTAATAAATTTGTCTCTAATTAGCAATTGAGCTCAATTAAAAGCCCGTTTTTTGGGCATGCAAAAAATTAAAAGCCTTTAATTGATCATGTAAAAGTGATTTGAAGCTTTTAAAGTGACTCAAACTTAGAATTAATGACGCGACAAAAGGTATTTGTTTAGTACTTTGGTTTCTGTTGTTTTTTTTTCAGTGAAAATCATTTCATATGTGATCTCCACCCTTTTCTTTTCCAGTGTCATTGCAGCAGATACACCACCAGGACGGAATGTTCAAAATTATTAGACGCCAGTAAACCTGTAATTAGACGCAAAAAAATAATAGACACGTATAAACCTGTAAATGAGCGCAAAAAAATTTATATTCAAAAATGCATAGACCCCTGTAAACCTGTAAAAAGACGCAACAAAGCGGTCAAGCAAAATATGGATTTCACAGAAAAACAAACGGACATCCAAAACAGGAAGAGTTGAGGGAATTTTCAGAAAAAAATGATAGGAACTTGTAAACTGTAAATAGAGACAAAAATATTGAACTACCGCGATTTAATAATTCTTTTGCTGAATTCCAATACAAATCACTCATTGAATCAAATTTAGCAAGAAAAAAACCGTGATCAATTTACATGTGACTCTTTACCGAAAATTCCTTCTGTCCAATCTTATCTTGTCAAGGCCTTATAAGAGGAGTTAATAAGTTGGTACAGGACAAACCTTCCTTTTACAGACAGAAAAATTTACCTATATGCTATGTTTTGTGATGGAGTCGCCAATACAACCATAGAGCATAAAAAATTGAAACTGAGGGATTTTTCCAGAAAATAGTTCATTTATCAAGTTTTAATAAATTTATCTCAAAACAATGATGCTTGAATACAAATAAAGGCCTGAAAAACCACAAACAAATAGTGAGCTGACGAAAAGAATATCAGCTGAAGCTACTTTTTTTTTATTTTCCATCACCCTGAAAAGAAAAAGATTTATTTCAGAAATTAAATAATTTGTCATATTTTCTGA